>NC_134363.1:140569337-140901837 GCF_048569485.1 Anomaloglossus baeobatrachus | reverse complement strand
TGGTGCAGTGGCAATTGGGGTTATATAAGAGGTTAAGTACATCTGTGATTTGTCAAAAAATGACAGCTGTCATAAAGCCCAAGGTTAGTAATTGAGAGGGGTTTATGAGACACCCACATTACTAATTGTGTATGTAAAAAGAAATAAGCACAAAACACAGAGAAAAATCCTTTATTTAAAAACAAAACACCATCTTTCTTCAATTTATTTACTCCTAAAACACCGCTACAGATCTGAAATAATCAACAGAGACGACATCCCATGACAATCCCAGCTCTGCTACATCTAAGGTCGCAGTGCGCGGTCATCTTAGAAGACGTGACTGCAAACTGCAAACTGCTGAACTCACCAACAGAGCCGCAGCTGTGAGTGTAATGTCAGTGAGTTCACCTGAGGTCACTGCTGGTGGTTCCCATGGTGCTCTAGCTGTGACCTCAGGTGAACTCAATGAACTGAGTGAAATCCCATGAGAGTAACTCAATGAACTCAATGCTTAGGCTATGTGCACACGTTGAATGTTGGTTACAGAGAATCTGTATCTCCTGGTAGAAAAACACTCCAAAAACGCATTGCGGTTTTGATGGGTTTTTCTTTCAAAAGATGCAGATTTGGTGCAACCAATCAGAAAAGTCACCTGAAAGTGCAATTACATTTATTTACATTTTAGTTAAATTAGATATTACCGATAGATTATGTATGTACAGAAAAATAATATTTACCATTGAAATGTTTTATTTATGTTTTTTTTTAGAGTTTTCGTAAAATATACCAGAAGTGTGCTCCAAACTACTTTCAGAAAATGATACTTCATGGGTTCAGGTATGTTACACACAGAATATTTCTAAGTAGCAAGAGCTTTTCATAGTGTATTTGTTTTATTTATTGTCATTGAAAAGAGAGCACAAATATTATTTAACACTTTCCTGACAACCCCCATACATGTAAAGCGAAATTCAGGGCCGAGTGTTTGGAGCGGGTTCAGAAGCTGAGCCAGCATCTGCCTGTAACAGGAACAATCAGACCTGAGCTCTGATTCCTTCCTTTTACCCGTCAATCATCTCTGTGAATCTGGCCAAAATCTGATCACAGGATGCCAAAGTTATGCCATGTCAGTGCGGGAGTTTGCTAAAAGCCTTTTTACCTGCCATGGTGATTTCCCTGTGAAATCCAGCCTGTGGCTGCTCTTCATAGGGGATCATGATTTTATGTGTATGCAATACAGTTGTAATGCCGTGTATAGTACAAGTAATGAGACAATCACAAGTTCAAGACCTCTAAAGAGGATAACATCAGTGGGATAACTAGAATTCGATGGGCCCCAGTGCAAAATTTGGACCTGGGCCTCCATCCATCCCCGCATGTTGGTCAGCTATATGTATACATACATGCCTATACATTTAGCATTCTAAATCTTATAAAGACATACCACTTGCCCTGCCCCCATTATGTAGTAATGTCTCCCATCGTGTTTTAATGTACCTTATCCTGGCCTCCTTTCTAGTAAATATAGTAAATATGTTCCCCATCCTGGTAAATGTCCCACATCCTGGGCTTCTTCCTGGTAAATATGTCCCCCATCCTGGTGTATATGTTCCATATCCTGGTATATATGTCCCCCTTCTGGTATATGTCCCCCATCCTGGTATATATGTTCCTCATCCTGGTATATATGTCCCCATACTGGTAAATATGTCCTCCATCTTGGTATAAAGGTCCCTCATCCTGGAATATACTGTCCCCCTCCATGGATTGGAACTAAGAGCGGAGCACGCTCGAAACATGTACCATCTACCATACCCTATATCTCTAAGGGGATTTTTATGCTCAGGATGTGACTCCTGTAATTTTAATGTATATCCAATAAAGAGAAATTTTTACATCATATTATCTGGACGTGGATGCTGGAAATATTTTTCCTTTGCTTGTCCGCCTCCTGGTATATACTGTCCTCCTCATGGGCCCTTCCTGATGTATACTGTCCCCCTCCTGGTATAAATGTTCCTCTCCTGGGCTCTTCCTGGTATATACTGTCCCCCTAATGGTGTATACTGTACTCACCCTCCCCGGCATCCGCGTCGTACAGCATCCTCCTCTATAGCTGGCCCACAGTGCGTCCATGCTATAGCAATGCACGATGCCATTGTCATGTGCCACCTCAGTCACGGGAACGCCGCTGAAAGCTTCCGGCTTCTGTTTGGCCAGCAGCATGTATTGCAGTGCAGGGACTCAACGGGTCTATGCACTGCGATGCATTTCAGCTGAATGTGCCTCAAACGCACATTGTGCTAAAGCAAGGGCTGGTGCCAGCGGGACCCCTGTACCCTCGGGCCCAGTCATGGTTGCAATCCCTACGACTACAATCATTCTGCCCCTGGATGCCATACAGTTAAGTGCACTTCCCAATCTGTTTTTCATTTATCTCTTCCCTTCTCTGGCTCCTATAAATAATATATGAGGAGTGCAGAGAGAAATGCAAAACACGTAGGTGGGAAGGTGTGCGGACTTGTTCGGCCACTGAATTGACCGAGCAACTCATTAAAATGTTTGAAAAAAATGATGATTTCATGTCAGTGTAAAGAGACTTATTGGCCATGCAATTCTCCTCTGGGAAATTAAATATGCAAATTGCCTCTTCGGAGAGGAAGGGGACTTCAACTCATATTAACAAGTTTTCTGCTTTAATCCTCTTTAAAAATCTGACCTTCGACCTCCCCTTCATAACTTTATGGCCCTTAAATCTAGAATTCCATCTGAAAAAGTAATGGTGCTGCGATGGCGATATAGATATACTAATTGTTACACTTTAAACAAAATCACAGCAAAATCTGAAATGTGACATCCCGAGTGATTTATGCGATATTCTCTCTCCATTTTGTGTCACAGTGCAGGAAGCGTCGTTGTTAATACTTCCGGTCTCTATAATTATCCAAACAACCAGACGGGGATTGACTATATAAACTATAATCTAACTGATGAAGTCAAAGATGGATTTTCCAACAATGACTCAATTGAAATGATGGATATATTTTCTGGGCCTTCTCCAATATCAAGTAAGTCATGATTTTATATTTTATTAAATTGGTGGTCACATGGACATTACTGGATTGTCAAATGGAACAACCGGTGTAACTGCTGGAACACTTCTTACCCATTACGAGAAGTGTCAGCAGAGTTTGCAAAATGCAGTGTCATTGTGTCACTTCACTTGGCTTTATTCAGAGGTCACTATGTTGGCCCATGATACTCTTTGGCCTAAGATGTGAATGTGGCTGCCCAGAAAAAGCCAAGAAGAATGGGATAAAATGTTTGGCTCCTATTTCTTCTTTGCTGTCCTCTTCCTTTAGTAATCAATGGCATTGATTAGATGTCTTCCACTCAGACGTATCAGATGGTCTCTTACCCTTATGAGTTGCATAGTGTTTTATTCTTTCTATTAAGACTAAAATTTTCATTGCAAATCAATGGGATATACAGAGACAACTAAACCTCAGAATATGCTCTTTTCTGAAAGTGAATTTCTGATTATAGAGCTGTATTTCATGTATATAAGATAAAGAGAGATGAAATACAAAATACTGTGACAGCGTCGGACTGGAGTACCCTGGGCCCATCAAAGAAAATCATACTTGGGGCCTACTATGTAGCTACATAGAAATAAATATAAGATCACCCATTGTGTGGTAAAACATGCTAATATCAGGGTATAATACAAGGTAATATACTTCTTAAAGCTCCTCTCCAGCGTTTTTTCTTTTACCACTGGAGTGGGGGTTCTCATCTAAGGTCGCTCGCCTTACTTTTATACCCCAGCCCTGTCTTCAGCTCATGGAGCGCTTACCTTCCCCACCAATTCCTTGTCACCTATATGGCTCTGCATTGCCTGCAGCAGTGTGATGAGGTCCCAGCTTGATGACCTTATCACGCTGCTGCACACTGGGTCACGGTAAGATGCGTTTGCACCCTGCTCTGCTCTACCGACCCTGGTGCCAGCACATGGTTAATTTGCATGTGAAGCACATTACATGTAAATTAGCCATGTGGTAGTGCGGCTGTGGAGGGGGGCCCAGCTGGGACTTAATAAAGCAAAGTAAATACCCCCGCCGGGCCTCCCTCTTCCCCCATCAGTAAGGGCATTGGCGTCCCTGCCAGCTGGTGCCAGTGTTGGGCCCACCGGAGTATTCTCCAGTTCTCCGTGGGCCAGTCCGACTATATACTGTTATATTGAGGAACAACGGTTTGGCAATTGCAATATTTTTTACCAGCTAGTCTAGCAAATTTACAAATATTGGGGTTATGATATTATAAAAAAAGATAATGGCAGATAATAATGTGTCCATCAAATACAAGATAAATCCTGTATAATACACGCCATGAAACGGGTGTGAACAGCGTATACTCACACAGACTGGTTTATGTCTGTACATACATGCTGTGGATTTCTTGGTATTATTTTCTTATCCTACAGTATGAAGTCAGTCTTGGACTGGACCACCGGGGAGCGGGTAAATCCCTGGTGGGCCCCACAATATGATAAATACAATTGATTCACCTGTACAGATAAAGTCAGCATCTAATCACTCAACAATCTGCCTAGTTTATTATATGGAAACAGGTAAATTTGTGAATGGGGGTCAGTTAATATTTGCAATTAGTTGAACAGTGGGTTCTCAGACTGAATATTATTGACGAGCCCTTGGCATTCCAATCTGATACGATAGAGATCTTTAGTTATAATGCAAGGGAATTTTAAGAATTTCTTTAGAAGAATTGAATACATTTAGCATAAAACCAAATTACAAAATTCTGTTAATTCTTCTTTCACATTTTAGGTGTACGGCAGCTACAACCTTATATGACTTGCAGCCTGAGCTTCACCAATTACACTGTGACTTGTGACAACGAGTCCTGTACATGCACTGGACCATGTGCGCAGAATACAAGCTACTGTCTCAATAATGGGACCTGCAGCAATCGTGAAACTGGACCGGTGTGCACGTAAGTTATTACTAAAGAAATGTGACAAATCATTTTGCACAGTTTTTTACATGATAGCTATAGTGCAACAACACTAAGGGGTACTTTGCACACTACGACATCGCAGCTGTGATGTTGGTGGGGTCAAATCGAAAGTGACGCACATCTGGCGTCGTTGTCGACATCGGAGTATGTGAATCGTTTTTACTATGATTAACGAGCGCAAAAGTGTCGAAATTGTATGATCGGTGTAGTGTCGGGCATTTCCATAATGTCGTTTCAGCGATGGTACGATGTTGTTCCTCGTTCCTGCGGTAGCACACATCGCTGTGTGTGAAGCCGAAGGAGCGACGAACATCTCCTTACCTGCGTCCCGCCTGCAATGAGGAACGAAGGAGGTTTGCGGGATGTTTACTTCCCGCTCATCTCCGCCCCTCCACTCCTATTAGCCGCCTGCCGTGTGACGTCGCTGTGACGCCGCACGACCCGCCCCCTTAGGAAGGAGGCGGGTTGCCGGCCAGAGCGACGTCGCAGGGCAGGTAAGTGCATGTGAAGCTGCCGTAGCGATAATGTTCACTACGGCAGCTATCACAAGATATCGCATGTGCGACGGGGGCGGGTACTATCGCGCTCGGCTTCGCTAGCCGATGCTAGCGATGTCGCAACGTGTAAAGTACCCCTAAGACTGTCCATAAATAACACATCTGTCACACATAGTGGTGAATCTACCAAAACAGCAGGGCATGCAAAGTCCATAGGTGTGCGATAGAGAGGCTGGAATAAAACCATTGCTTAAAGGGAATCTGTCACTGAGATTTTCCTATTACACCTGTAAGCAACATGATATAGCTATATATAGTATTTTATACTGCTCTCTCTACTGCCCCCCCTGATTAGGGGGCAGAAACCTGGTAACAGATTCCCTTTGAAAATGTTATAGAGGCTCCTTTGGTCGACACTTAGGGGTACTTTACACGTTGCGACATCGTTACTGTGATATCGTCGGGGTCAAATCAAAAGTGACGCACATCCGGCGCCGGTAACAAAATCGCAACGTGTAAAGCCTAGGAGCACCGATAAACGATCGCAAAAGCGTCGTAAATCGGTGATCTGTGTAGCGTCGGACATTTCCATAATGTCGCACCAATAGGAGATACGATGTTGTTCCTCGTTCCTGCGGCAGCACACATCGCTGTGTGTGAAGCCGCAGGAGCAAGGAACATCTCCTTACCTGCCTCCACCGGCTATGCGGAAGGAAGGAGGTGGGTGGGATGTTTACGTCTCGCTCATCTCCGCTCTTCCGCTTCTATTGGCCGCCTGCCGTGTGACGTGGCTGTGACGCCGCACGACCCGCCCCTTTAGGAAGGAGGCGGGTCGCCGGCCAGAGCGATGTCGCAGGGCAGGTAAGTGCGTGTGAAGCTGCTGTAGCGATAATGTTCGCTACGGCAGCTATCACAAAATATCGCATGTGCGAGGGGGGCGGGGACTATCGTGCTCGGCATCGCTAGCATCGGCTTGCGATGTCGTAGTGTGCAAAGTACCCCTTAAGGAAGGTCACCACATACAGTTTTTGTGCTAAAAATACAAGCCATTATTTATCCAAAGTACTGGAGATGCATCTGGTACTAGAGGTCGCACAGCTCAGATGCCTAATGATCCCGAGAATGGGCTTCCAAAGTATCCTGCTTAAATGGAGTAATGGTCTTGGATGAGCACCTCTGCCGCATTCACGGTCCTATAGACAATGAATTGAACAGTGCTCCACATGCAAAAGCTTCATTTTATACACATGGGGCAGTGTAAAGTCACTTTCTCAGAATTAGTATATATATAGTGGGTACAGAAAGTATTCAGTCCCCTTTAAATATTTCACTCTTTGTTTCATTGGAGCCATTTGGTAAATTCAAAAAGTTCATTTTTTTCTCATTAATTTACACTCTGCACCCCATCCCCCATCTTGTCAGAAAAAAATCCAGAACTGTAGAAATTTTTTCACATTTTTTAAACAAGAAAAACTGAAATATCACATGGTCAAAAGTATTCAGACCCTTTGCTCAGACACTCATATGTAAGTCACAAGCTGTCCATTTCCTTGTGATCCTCCTTGAGATGGTTCTACTCCTTCATTGGAGTCCAGCTGTGTTTAATTAAACTGAAGGACTTGATTTGGGAAGGCGCACACCTGTCTATATAAGACCTCACAGCTCACAGTGCATGTCAGCCCAGATTAGGATCATGAGGTCAAAGCAACCGCCCAACAAGCTCACAGACAAAATTGGGGCAAGGCACAGATCTGGCCAAGGTTACAAAAGAATTTCTGCAGTACTCAAAGTTCCTAAGAGCACAATGACCTACATAATCCTAAAATGGAAGAAGTGTGGAACCAGAACTCTTCCTAGACCTGGCCGTCCAGCCAAACTGAGCTATCGTGGGAGAAGAGCCTTGGTGAGTGAGGTACAGAAGAACCCCAAGATCACTGTGGCTGAGCTCCAGAAATGCAGTGGGGAGATGGGAGAAAGTTGCACAAAGTCAACTATCACTGCAGCCCTCCACCAGTCGGGCCTTTATTGCAGAGTGGCCAGACGGAAACCCCTCCTCACTGCAAGACATATGAAAGGCTCCATAGAGTTTGCAAAAAAAAAAACACCCGAAGGACTTCCAGATTATGAGAAATAAGATTCTCTGATATGATGAGACACAGATAGAACTTTTTGGTGATAATTCTAAGCGGTATTTGTGGAGAAAACCGGGCACTGCTCCTCACCTGCCCAATACAATCCCAACAGTGAAACACTGTGGTGGCAGCATCATGCTATCGGGGTGTTTTTCAGCTGCAGGGACAGGACGACTGCTTGCAATTGAAGGAAAGATGAATGTGTCCAAGTACAGAGATATCCTGGAAGAAAACCTCTTCCAGAGTGCTCTGGACCTCAGACTTGGCTGAAGGTTCAACTTCTAACAAGACAATGACCCTAAGCACACAGCTAAAATAACAAAGGAGTGGCTTCAGAACAACTCTGTGACCATTCTTACCTGGCCCAGCCTAAACCCAATTGAGCATCTCTGGAGAGACCTGAAAATGGCGTCCACCAACATTCACCATCCAGCCTGATGGAATAGGACATGACCTGCAAGAAAGAATGGCAGAGGATCCCCAAATCCAGGGGTGAAAAACATGTTGCATCATCCCCAAAAAAGCTCATGCCTGCACTAGCTCAAAAGGTGCTTCTACTCACTACAGAGCAAAGGGTCTGAATACTTATGACCATGTGATATTTCAGTTTTTCTTGTTTAAAAAATTTGCAAAAATGTTTACATTTCTGTTTTTTTTTTCTGTCAAGATGGGGTGCCAAAGTGCACGTTAATGAGATTTTTTTTAAAAGGGGTCTGAATACTTTCCGTACCAACTGTATATCTTTATATACAGTTAGTTGCCACTGCTAGAACCCTAATCTTTTTTTTTAACTTGCTGAATATACATTACAATAGTTGCAGTATTAAATATAATATATCACTCTATTATATATGTGCTCGTCTGTTTTTTGTTTGATTTTTTTTTTGGGAGAAACTTAGTGATTTCAGATTTTCTGGGCTAAATATCCATATACGACAAGTCATAAAATTGGAGGCAACTCACCTCTACTACTCTCCTTATAGTGATTTCTGGAATGTTAAGCAAAAGTCCCACATTTTATGACATTTTGAACACTATTCAAATTTTTTAACAGAATATCTCTAAAAATTGTTAATGGAGAAAAAAAAACATTTGTGACTTTGTGCAAAATTCATGAACCAATTTTAATGAATTTAGTGCAGAAAATATCAGAGAATAAGACAAGACAAAAAAAAAAGAAAAGTGGCTCAAAACAATGCAAATGATGAGTCGGGGCCTTAGTGTATTGTGGTGAAAAATATTAAAATAAAATGGTAAAACTTCTATTTTTTTTCTACAGCTGTCACAGTCCATACTCAGGAGACAGGTGTGAAATAGAAATGTTTACAACAACTATAGAGTCCACAGATACTACAACTGTAGAAGTTTCATCACCAAGCAAAGAGCAGCTTTCTACTACAACCCAAACACAAGAGTCATCCACTGAACCACAGTCACTACACTCTACAACAATGACAGAGCCCTCGACAACTATAGAAGTCTCAAGTGCTTTTGGTCCTTCAACATCTTCATCAGTCACTAAAACACCTCAATCTACTGGAGGCACTGAGATATCATCAACAGAAAGTTCACATTCCACAGAATCAATCGTATCATCTCCATCAGCACAAACGTCAAGTTCTTTGGAAACATCTTACTCTTCCACCAGTGAGCATCAGACCACAGTGGCTTCTACTGCAACACACACACTACCAACAACTGCATCCAAGGAATCAACTACTTCTGATGTGACAGAGGCATCAACTGTCTCAGAATTTTCACATTTTTCGTCTACAATACAAACATCAACCGTATCAGAAGAAACATCTATGTCTCCAACTCTGCTATCATCAAGTATGGAGACATCAGTTGCTTCACAAGCATCAGAGGCATCATCTATTGCTACTTCTAAATCTTTCCAAACTTCTGGTTCGTCAACATTGAAACACTTGTCAACAAGTGTAACAGAACATGTTCAATCAACAACATCATTAGAGTCCACAGATACTACAACTTTAGGAGATTCATCACCAAGCAAAGAACAGCTTTCTACTAGAACCCACACACAAGAGTCATCTGCTGAACCACAGCCATTACAGTCTACAACAACAACAGAGCCCTCAACAACTGTAGAAGTCTCAAGTACTTTTGGTCTTTCAACATCATCAGTTACTAAAACACCTCAATCTACTGAAGGCACTGAGATATCAACACAAAGTTCACATTCTACAGAATCAATCGTTTCATCTCCATCAGCACAAACCTCAAGTTCTTTTGAAACATCTTACTCTTCCACCAGTGAGCATCAGACTACAGTGGCTTCCACTGCAACACAAACACTACCAACAACTGCATCCAAGGAATCAACCACTTCTGATGTGACAGAGGCTTCAACTGGCTCGGAATTTTCCCATTTTTCATCTACAATACAAACATCAACCATATCACAAGAAACATCTATGTCTCCAACTCTGCTATCATCAAGTATGGAAACATCAGGTGCTTCACAAGCATCAGACGCATCATCCATTGCTACGTCTACATCTTTCCAAACTTCTGGTTCTTCAACATTGAAAGACTTGTCAACAAGTGTAGCAGAACATGTTCAATCAACAACACCATTAGAGTCCACAGATACTACAACTTTAGGAGTTTCATCATCAAGCAAAGAACCTCTTTCTACTGGAACCCTCCCACAGGAGTCATCTACTGAACCGCAGTCATTACAGTCTACAATAATGACAGAGCCTTCGACAACTGTAGAAGTCTCAAGTGCTTTTGGTCTTTCAACATCATCAGTTACTAAAACACCTCAATCTACTGAAGGCACTGAGATATCAACAGAAAGTTCACATTCTACAGAATCAATTGTTTCATCTCCATCAGCACAAACCTCAAGTTCTTTGGAAACATCTTACTCTTCCACCAGTGAGCATCAGTCTACAGTGGCTTCCACTGCAACACAAACACTACCAACAACTGCATCCAAGGAATCAACCACTTCTGATGTGACAGAGGCTTCAACTGGCTCGGAATTTTCCCATTTTTCACCTACAATACAAACATCAACCATATCACAAGAAACATCTATGTCTCCAACTCTGCTATCATCAAGTATGGACACATCAGTTGCTTCACAAGCATCAGAGGCATCATCTATTGCTACTTCTAAATCTTTCCAAACTTCTGGTTCGTCAACATTGAAACACTTGTCAACAAGTGTAACAGAACATGTTCAATTAACAACATCATTAGAGTCCACAGATACTACAACTTTAGGAGTTTCATCACCAAGCAAAGAACAGCTTTCTACTACAACCCAAACACAAGAGTCATCCACTGAACCACAGTCACTACACTCTACAACAATGACAGAGCCCTCGACAACTGTAGAAGTCTCAAGTGCTTTAGGTCCTTCAACATCTTCATCAGTCACTAGAACACCTCAATCTACTGGAGACACTGAGATACCATCAACAGAAAGCTCACATTCCACAGAATCAATCGTATCATCTCCATCAGCACAAACTTCAAATTCTTTGGAAACATCTTACTCTTCCACCAGTGAGCATCAGACTACAGTGGCTTCTACTGCAACACAAACACTACCAACAACTGCATCCAAGGAATCAACCACTTCTGATGTGACAGAGGCATCAACTGTCTCAGAATTTTCACATTTTTCATCTACAATACAAACATCAACCGTATCAGAAGAAACATCTATGTCTCCAACTCTGCTATCATCAAGTATGGAAACATCAGGTGCTTCACAAGCGTCAGACGCATCATCCATTGCTACGTCTACATCTTTCCAAACTTCTAGCTCGTCAACAATGAAAAACTTGTCAACAAGTGGAACAGAAGGTGTTCAATCAACAACATCATTAGAGTCCACAGATACTACAACTTTAGGAGATTCATCACCAAGCAAAGAACAGCTTTCTACTAGAACCCACACACAAGAGTCATCTGCTGAACCACAGCCATTACAGTCTACAACAACAACAGAGCCCTCAACAACTGTAGAAGTCTCAAGTACTTTTGGTCTTTCAACATCATCAGTTACTAAAACACCTCAATCTACTGAAGGCACTGAGATATCAACACAAAGTTCACATTCTACAGAATCAATCGTTTCATCTCCATCAGCACAAACCTCAAGTTCTTTTGAAACATCTTACTCTTCCACCAGTGAGCATCAGACTACAGTGGCTTCCACTGCAACACAAACACTACCAACAACTGCATCCAAGGAATCAACCACTTCTGATGTGACAGAGGCTTCAACTGGCTCGGAATTTTCCCATTTTTCATCTACAATACAAACATCAACCATATCACAAGAAACATCTATGTCTCCAACTCTGCTATCATCAAGTATGGAGACATCAGTTGCTTCACAAGCATCAGAGGCATCATCTATTGCTACTTCTAAATCTTTCCAAACTTCTGGTTCGTCAACATTGAAACACTTGTCAACAAGTGTAACAGAACATGTTCAATCAACAACATCATTAGAGTCCACAGATACTACAACTTTAGGAGATTCATCACCAAGCAAAGAACAGCTTTCTACTAGAACCCACACACAAGAGTCATCTGCTGAACCACAGCCATTACAGTCTACAACAACAACAGAGCCCTCAACAACTGTAGAAGTCTCAAGTACTTTTGGTCTTTCAACATCATCAGTTACTAAAACACCTCAATCTACTGAAGGCACTGAGATATCAACACAAAGTTCACATTCTACAGAATCAATCGTTTCATCTCCATCAGCACAAACCTCAAGTTCTTTTGAAACATCTTACTCTTCCACCAGTGAGCATCAGACTACAGTGGCTTCCACTGCAAAACAAACACTACCAACAACTGCATCCAAGGAATCAACCACTTCTGATGTGACAGAGGCTTCAACTGGCTCGGAATTTTCCCATTTTTCATCTACAATACAAACATCAACCATATCACAAGAAACATCTATGTCTCCAACTCTGCTATCATCAAGTATGGAGACATCAGTTGCTTCACAAGCATCAGAGGCATCATCTATTGCTACTTCTAAATCTTTCCAAACTTCTGGTTCGTCAACATTGAAACACTTGTCAACAAGTGTAACAGAACATGTTCAATCAACAACATTATTAGAGTCCACAGATACTACAACTTTAGGAGTTTCATCACCAAGCAAAGAACAGCTTTCTACTGCAACCCAAACACAAGAGTCATCCACTGAACCACAGTCACTACACTCTACAACAATGACAGAGCCCTCGACAACTGTAGAAGTCTTAAGTACCTTTGGTCTTTCAACATCTTCATCAGTCACTAACACCCCTCAATCTACTGAGGGCACTGAGATATCAAAAACAGAAAGTTCACATTCTACAGAATCATTCGGATCTTCTCCAGTAGCACAAACCTCAAGTTCTTTTGATTCATCTCACTCCTTCACCAGTGAGCCTCAAACTACTGTAATATCAGAGTCAGAAATGTCAACAACCAAATTCAAAGAATCTACAACACCTTATTTTGATCTAAGCTCTTCTTCTGAACGTGGCTCACAGACATCAAGTCTTTCACAAGTTACAGTGTCCTCAAGTGCTGTTGTCATCACAGAAACAGATAGTAGAACGACTGTCACAGAAGTGTCACCATCATCAAAAAGACCTTCCACACAACCATGTCCACCGCACACATCTGGGAAAAACTGTGAAAATGGAGCCGACTATACAGACGTAATAATAGGTGAGGCCAAGTTAAATAGTTTCATAGTGTTTAAGGTTGAAGGTAGACTTAAGTCCATCAAGTTCAACTCATGACCTAGCCTAACATGTTGATCCAGTGGAAGGCAAAAACTCCATGCGACAGACTAAATGCCACATTAGGGGATACAATTCCTTCCCAACAATGGCAATCAGGCTAGGTCCCCAAACACAGATTCTTCTGCACATAACCAGTAATGTTATATTTTTCTAGAAAGACATCCACGCCTCTTTAAATTTTAGTAATGAATCAATCATTACAACGTTATGTTGCAGAGTTCCATAGTCTCACCGCTCTTTCAGTAAAGAATCTGCATCTGTGATTATGATTAAACCTTCTTTCCTCTCGTACTGGATGCCCCCTTGTCCTTGTTGTAGGCGTAGGTCTAAAAAGTTCATTAGAGAAACTTCTGTACTGTCCTCTTGTATATTTGTATATTGTAATAAGATTGCCCCTAAGCCTTTGTTTTTCCCAACTGAATAACCCCAAGTTTAATAACCCATCTTGGTATTGCATAACACCTATTGTTTCAATAACCTTGATTGCTCTTCTCGGCACCCGCTGTAGCTCAGCTTTGTCCTTCTTATACATTGGAGATCCAAATTGTACACAGTATTCTAAGGCGGGCTTTGCACGTTGCGACATCGCAAGCCGATGCTGCGATGTCGCACGCGATAGTCCCCGCCCCTGTCGCAGGTACGATATCTTGTGATAGCTGGCGTAGCGATAATTATCGCTACGCCAGCTTCACATGCACTCACCTGCTCTGCGACCCTCGCTCTGGCCGGCAACCCGCCTCCTTCCTAAGGGGGCGGGTCGTGCGGCGTCACACGGCAGGCGGCCAATGGCAGCGGAGGGGTGGAGATGAGCAGGATGTAAACATCCCGCCCACCTCCTTCCTTCCGTATAGCCACTGGCAGCAGGTAAGGAGATGTTCCTCGTTCCTGCAGCTTCACACACAGCGATGTGTGCTGCCGCAGCAACGAGGAACTACATCGTACCTGTCGCGGCACCGGCATTATGGAAATGTCGGAGCCTGCACCGATGATACGATAATGACGCTTTTGCGCTCGTTCATCGTATCATCTAGGATTTACACACTACGACATCGCAAGTGACGCCGGATGTGCGTCACTTTCGATTTGACCCCACCGACATCGCACCTGCGATGTCGTAGTGTGCAAAGCCGCCCTAAGTGTGCCGCACTAGTGACTTGTATAGGGGTAAACTATGTTCTTCTCATGAGCATCTCTGCCTCTTTTAATGCATCCCATTATTTTATTAGGCTTGGCAGCAGCTGCCTGACACTGGTCAGTAAAGTTGTGTTTGCTGTCCACCCATACACCCAAGTCTTTTTCAGTGACCATTTTACTCAGTGTTTTACAATTAAAAGTTCAAGTATCCATACTTTATTAACCTTTGTGAAAACGTACAGTAAATGTGGCTATGCGCAATTTCTATTTTTTGCTATTATAAATTGGTAGTTATAGATAAAAAGTATCTAGAATGGATCCGTTTCTCTCTAACCTTTAATATTGTTTTCTATTCAGATACAAGGGAAGCTCCTTTAAAGACTATTAATGTTCTTGCCAAATTGAACAGAACATATACTGAGGAACTTGCAAATTCGTCTTCATTAGAATACACCACCTTAGCTAATGAGGTTCAACAGGTAATAAAATAAGCATTAAAGGTACAAGATGATATGATTATAGAAAACGAGTGCGGATTCTATATGTATGGGTATGGGATTTAAACATTGGGAAGGGCAAAGGACAACCCATATTTTAAGCCCTGCAGCATTATTGCCAATACGCAGCATGTCAACTCTTTCATCATTTTTGCAGTGTATTTCAACCATTAAAATGAATGGATAAAATCAACAGAAAAAACACTACTAAAAGTTAAAACTAACATAAAAGTGCAACAAAAACATAGAACTCGAATGCTCATTTTCTGCCACCACTGTAGGTTTTGGTGAAGAAAAATAATGTTTACCATTGAAATGCTTTATTTGTGCTTTATTTTAGACTTTTCCTAAAATATACCAGAAGTGTGCTCCAAAATACTTTCAGAAAATGATACTTCATGGGTTCAGGTATGTTACACACAGTATATTTTCAAGTAGCAAGAGCTTTACACATTGTGTTTGTTTTATATATGGACGAAAAAAGAGAACACAAATGGTATTTAACTCCTTCCTGACATATGGTATGTCAGGGCTGAGTGTTTGGAGCGGGCACAGGAGTTGAGCCTGAACCACACCTGACAGCTGCTGACTGTGTCACACAGCCTGCATCTCCCTGTTATAGAAATAATGAAAGCTGAGCTCTGCTTGCTCCTTTTAACCCCTTAAACGCTCCTGTCAATCTCTGTCAATCTGGCTGAGATGTGATCACAGGATGCCAAAGTTATAGCATGTCAGTTGGGGGGTTTGCTAAAAAGCTTCGTACCTGCCATGACGATGTTCCTGTGAAGTCCAGCTTATGGCTGGTCTTCATAGGGGATCATGATTTTATGTACAGTTGTAATGCAGTATATCGTACAAATGATGAGACAATCACAAGTTCAAGTCCCCTAAGGAGGAGGCCATACAGTTCTGTGCACTTTCCAGTCTAACTGTTTTCCATTTATCTCTGCCCTTCTCTGGCTCCTGTAAATAATAAAAAAAGAACGCAGAAAGAGGTACAAAACACGTAGGTGGAAGGTGTACTGACTTGTTCAGACACTTGAAAGACCGAGCAACTCATTAAGATATTTGAAAAAAATTACAATTTCATGTCCGTGTAAAGAGACTTAATGGCCATGCAATTTTCATCTGGGAAATTAAATATTCAAATTGCCTCTTTGGAGAAGAAGGGACTTCAACTCATTTTAACACATTTTCTGCTCTAAGCCTCTTTTTAAAAATCGGACTTTCGACCTCCCCCTATAACTCTATGGCTCTTAAAGAAAAAATTTCAGCTGAAAAAGTAATGGTGTTGCGATTGCAATATAGATATAGTAATAGTCACAGCAAGATCTGAAATGCGATATCCCGTGTGATTTATTCTATATTCTCTCTCCATTTTGTGTCACAGTGCAGGAAGCGTCGTTGTTAATACTTCTGGTCTCTATAATTATCCAAACAACCAGACGGGGATTGACTATATCAACTATAATCTAACCGATGAAGTCGAATACGCATTCTCCAACAATAATGACTCAATTGAAATGACTAACATATCTTCTGAGCCTTCTAAAATATCAAGTAAGTCATGATTTTATACTTTATACTTTACTAGATTGGTGGTCGCATGGACACTACTGGCTTGTCAAACATAACAACCGGTGTAACTGCTGGAACACTTCTTCTTACCCATTTCTACACGGAAGTGTCAGAAAAAATGGAAACCTGTGGAAAAAAAAGCGCAATAGGGTCTTAGGGTGGCTTTACATGCTGCGATATCCGGCCCGATATCGCTAGCATGCGACCCACCCCCATCGTTTGTGCGAAACGGGCATATCGCTGCCTGTCGCGCACAAAATCCGGCACCCCCATCACACATACTTACCTGCATAGCGACGTCGCTGTGACCGGCGTACCGCCTCCTTTCGAAGGGGGCGGTCCGTTCGGCGTCACAGCGACGTCACTAAGTGGCCACCCAATGAAAGCGAAGGGGTGGAGATGAGCGGGACGTAACATCCCACCCACCTCTTTCCTTCCACATTGTGGCCGGAGGCAGGTAAGGAGATGATCCTCGTTCCTGCGGCGTCACACACAGTGATGTCAACTGTTGCAGGAACGAGGAACAACTTCGCCCCTGCGACAGCAGCGATAACGGGCAGCGGACCCCCATGTCAACGAGGAGCGATTTTGGATGTTTTTGCAACGATCCAAAATCGCTCCTAGGAGTCACACGCTACGACATTGCTACAGCGGCCGGATGTGCGTCACAAAATCCGTGATCCCAACGAGATCGCTGTAGCGAAATCGTAGCGTGTAAAGCCCACTTTACCCGGTAATGGGTTTTGGAGAGATACAGTGCTAGGTTTGCACTCACCTGATGGAGTTGTACCAGTCACAACTCCTATTTGCGCACATACACTGGATGTGCTCAGCTGTAGGCCCGAACAGGAACGTAGAGAAAAAACATTTTTGAAAGGAATATGGGTAATATGCTGCACTAGAAACCACACGGATCCATGGTGTAAAATAAAATTCCTTCTTTATTTAACACGTCTACGCGTTTCAGAGGCAAAACCATCTCTTTTTGTAGCATATGGTGAAATTTCACTTTTGAATCTCCCTTGTATAAAAATGTTATTTTTTTTTGCTCTTTTTTTCTGCTTTTTTTTTCTCTCTTTCTTTGACACTTTTTTTTCTGCAAGCCTCTGAGTCATGCTTGCTGACGTGGCACTCTTAGTCACTTCTGTATAAACTGTATTGCATCCACTGTTGTATGATTCTTTCTTGTCCTGATGAAGGAGATGGCTTTGTCTCTGAAACGCGTAGACCTGTGTTAAATAAAGAAGAAGGAATTTTATTTTACACCCTGGATTCGTGTGGTTTCTAGCGCAGCATATTATCCGTATTCCTTTCAATGTTTTTTCGACACGGAAGTGTCAGCAGAGTTAGGAAAACGCTGTGCCACGAGTTTTGAACAGCGTATACTTACACAAACTGGTTCATGTCTGTACATACAGGCTGTGGATTTCTTGGTATTATTTTCTTATCATACAGTATGAATTCAGAGTCTCAGACTTGACCACGGGGGAACGAGTAAATCCTCAGGTGGGCCTCACGATATGACAAAATACAATTGATTCACTATGTACAGATATAGTCAATATGTAATCACTGAACAATCTGCCTAGTTTATTAAATATGTATATACAGTGCTTTTTTTGTAAAAAAATATTTGCTGGTACGCATCTCTGAGACGAGGAGCGGGGGGGGGGGTGCTGTTAGGCGCCAGCGGCCAAGATTGAGGAGGGGGGGTGGGGAGGATCTGTCAGCCAGGCTGCTGTCGTTGCTGTCGTGCTGTCGGGCAGCCGGGAGATCCTGTGCACGGTTTACTACATACGGTACTGTATGCTGGAGAGAGAGGCAGGGGGTGCAGAACTACAAGGCTCAGCATACTCCATCCACTAGTGTATGCAGGAGAGAGAGGCAGGGGGAGAAGAACTACAAGGCTCAGCATACTCCATCCACTAGTAGAGAATATAAGGGAAAAAATTCCAGCAACTTCATCCAAGCAGGAAAATTTCTTTAAAATCCAAATTCTTTATTTAAATACATCTTTAAAAAGTCCATGATATGGTCATGTTAACATGGGCTCCAACTGACCATATCATAGACTTTTTAAAAATGTATTTAAATAAAGAATTTGGATTTTAAAGAAATTTTCCTGCTTGGATCAAGTTGCTGGAATTTTTTCCTCTATATTCTGTACAAAGGACTTACCGACCTTCCTTTCCTTGCACGATCCATAGCATACAGGTCTCCATTTCAAGCAGGTGAGCTGGACAAATACTTTTCTTGTGTCCATCCACTAGTGTATGCAGGAGAGCAGACAGCAGCTGCTGAACTACAAGGCTCAGCATCCTCCATCTAATAGTGTATGCAGGAGAGCAGACAGCAGCTGCCAAACTACAAGGCTCAGCATTCTCCATTCACTAGTGTATGCAGGAGAGCAGACAGCAGCTGCCGAACTACAAGGCTCAGCATCCTTCAGCCAAGACTGTATGCAAGAGTTTTTTGCCCAAAAACGTAAAATGTAAAAAAAAAAAAATGATGTGAGCTTCGCCATATACTAGCCAGGTACAGCAGGCAGGTATGGGCTGCCCCCAACTGCCTATTTGTACCCGGCTGAGAACCAAAAATATAGGGAAGCCCTTTTTTAATTATTTCATGAATTTCATGAAATAATTTAAGAAAACAAAAATGACATGGGCTTCGCACAATTTTTGTGTCCAGCCAGGTACAACTAGGCAGCTGGGGATTGGAATCCGCAGCGCAGAGTGCCCAAGCTTTCTGGGCACCCCTGCTGCAAATTGCAGTCCGCAGCCTCCCCAGAGAATGGCGCTTTCATAGAAGCGCCATCATCTGGCGCTGTATCCAACTCTTCCAGCGGCCCTGGAGCTGGGTGGCTCGCTGGATAAGGGGTTAGGGCCAGCTGTGTATTATCAACTAGCCCTAAGCCCGAAATTCATGGTGTCACACCAAGATGAGACATGGCCACCATGAATTTCTTGTAAAGATTAAAAAAAAACACAAGACAGAGAAAATATTTTTATTAGAAATAAAACACAACACAATTAGTGACTCCATCTTTATTGAAATAAAGAACCCCCTCCGCAGTAATCCTAGGTCAAGGGTCCCGCGCCGTCAAATCCGGATCCAATATCATCTGATCGGTTTGCTGGAAGGCAAAGCGATCAGATGATGTCAGGTTAAAGGACATGAATCACATCACACAGCAGCTGATTGTATAAAAGCCGTTCATACAATCAGCTGATGCATCAGTGCAAAAAAAACCAATAACTCACCTGTCTGCAAAATCCTGGGACACGACTGATCGCTCCAGGAGCCGCTGGTAATCAGCTGATGCAGTCACCTCAGAGCATCACCTGATCGCTTAAACCAGCTGGGCAGTAAAAAGCCGGCCCCACCGCTGGACGTAGACTGTCAGCTGATGCCATAGCGTGACTGATGATTACCAGCAGGTCTTGAAGCCGATCACACGTGTCCCGGGAGGCTGCAGACCAGTAAGTGTGAGATTTTTTTTCTAGTGTTCCCGCTTAGCAGCTGGGAGCGGACATGGCGCCGGTGGTAGCAGGGGGAAGCCGGGGGGGGCGGGGGGAGGGTCGTTGGCGAGCACTGGGGTCCGGGGGGTTGGCGAGCACTGGGGTACGAGGGGGGGTGAGCACTGGGGGACCGGATCACAGGCGGCAGGAGCAGCACAGTGATTACAGGGCAGGTGGGAGGGAGCAGAGGTCGGTGGGGGGGTTGAATCGGATGACGGGGGGCAACGGAGATCGGGGGGGAGTGGAAGACAGAAGAGGGGAGCAAATAACCTTACCGGATGGCGGCAGATCGGGGTGACCGGCCGTGACCTCGATATTGTGCGTCCATGAACATCTTGAAGAGGACGGGCACCCACCGCCCCTCCACATCTGATTGGAGGGATAGCGTCACATGGATGCTAGCTCCAATCACATCGAAGGGGGGGGACACAGAGGTCACCCTGCTCCAGCCAATGGCTGATGATATAGCAAATTTACAAATTAGCCATGTGGACAGAGCCAGAGGTGCTTATCCTCAGCGCTCTTCAGATTTTCCGGTACGGCGTACCACCGCAAAAAAAGCACTGTATATATATATATATATATATATATATATATATATATATATATATGTATATTATGTATATATTATATACAACAATAGGTAAATTGGTAATAATATTTGCTAGTAGTTGTACATTGAGCCCTCAGATTTATTATTATTGATGAGCCTTTGGCACTCCAATCTGAAACTCAAGTGGTCCTTAGTTATAACGTAAGTGAATTAAAAGCATTAGTTTAGAAAAATTTAATAAATTTGGCATAAAACTGAATTTTATATCATGTTATGTAAATTTTTCACTTACATTTTAGGTGTACGGCAGCTACAACCTTATATGACTTGCAGCCTGAGCTTCACCAATTACACTGTGACTTGTGACAACGAGTCCTGTACATGCATTGGGCCTTGTGCGCAGAATACAAGCTACTGTCTCAATAATGGGGTCTGCAATAATCGTGAAAGTGGACCGGAATGCACGTAAGTTTTCCATAAAAAAGTGACAAAATAATCCATACAGTTTTTGACACAATAGGTATAGTGCAACGACACTAAAATTAACCATAAATAACACATCCGCCATACACATAGGTGAAACCATTAATACTGCAGGGCATGCAAAGTCCATGGGTGTGCGAGAGAGAGGCTAGAACCAAAATATTGCTCAGAGGGAATCTGTCACTGAGATTTTCCTACCTCATCTGTGAGCAATTTGATGTAGGGGCAGAGAGCTGATCCCTAATTTATATGCCGTTAGTTCCCGCCACTAGCAAAGGCTCAACCCATTTGAAACAGACTTTAAAACCAGTCACTTGGAAATATAATCATTTTCTTATGGATTGATTTAAATAACAAAAAAATGGGTTAGGTAAACTATAAACAATAAAACAAAATATTTAAAGGGTTATTTCCACATAAATAAGTTATCCACTATTCTATAGTAGGGAATAACTTGCTGATCGCTGAGGATCTGATAGCTGGAACCCCAATGGCATTAAAATTAGGACTAAGGAGACTTAGACAGAAGATCTGCAGCCCCATCACCAATAGAGGGGCACATGTTTCGCCTCCACTCCATTCATCATCTATTTGATTGACAAGCACAACGTTCGGCAGGCCTGTAGATAATGGATGGAGCGCAGTGAGTGCATGTGCACCTCCACTTTATTAAGGACGAGGTTGCCGCACTCCGCTTTCACTGTTCCAAAACCCCAATCTTAAGATCGCTGGGGGTCCTAATGGTCGGATCCCTATGTATCTGTAAAGTATCCCTTATTCGGTGGGTAGGGAATAACTTGATTTTTTGGAGAATAACCCGTTAAATTAATTTAGTAAATGTAGACATACAGTGAAGGAAATAGGTATTTGATCCCTTGTTGATTTTGTAAATTTGCCCACTGACAAAGACATGAACAGTCTATAATTTTAAGGGTAGGTTAATTTTAACAGTGAGAGATACGGTAGAATATCCAAAATAAAATCCATAAAATCACATTGTATAAATTATATAAATTTATTTGCATTTTGCAGAAAGAAATCTGATCCCCTACCAACCATTAAGTATTTGATCCCTCTCGCAAAGAAGACTTAATACTTGGTGGCAAAACCCTTGTTGGCAAGCACAGCAGACTTTTTTGTAGTTGATGATGAGGTTTGCGCACATGTTAGGAGGAATTTTGCTCGACTCCTCCTTGCAGATTATCTCTAAATCATTAAGATTTTGAGGCTGTAGCTTGGCAACTTGGCGCTTCAGCTCACTCCATATGTTTTCTATGGGATTAAGGTCTGGAGACTGGCTAGGCCACTCCATAACATTAATGTACTTCTTTTTGAGCGACTCCTTTATTGCCTTGGCTGTGTATTAGGGGTCATTGTTGTGCTGGAAGATCCAGCTACGACCCATATTTAATGTCCTGGCGGAGGGAAGAAGGTTGTCACTCAGGATTTTACGGTACAGGGCTCCATCCATTGTCCCATTGATGCGGTGAAGTAGTCCTGTGCCCTTAGCAGAAAACCACCCCAAAACATGTTTTCACCTCCATACTTGACAGTGGGGACGGTGTTCTTTGGGTCACAGGCAGCATTTCTCTTCCTCCAAACACGTCAAGTTGAGTTAAGGCCAAAGAGCTCAATTTTTGTCTCATCTGACCACAGCACCTTCTCCCAATCACTCTCAGAATCATCCAGGTATTCATTGGTAAACTTCAGACAGGCCGGATGCACATGGGCCTTCTTAAGCAGTGGGGCTTTGCGGGCATTGCAGGATTTTAATCCATTGCGGCTTAATGTGTTACCAATGGTTTTCTTGGTGACAGTGGTCCCAGCTGCCTTGAGATCAGTAACAAATTCCTCCCGTGTAGTTTTAGACTAATCTCTCTCCTTCCCCATAATCCTGGATACCCCACAAGGTGAGATTTTTCATGGAGTCCCCAGATCGATGTCGATTGACAGTCATTTTGTATTACTTCCATTTTCTTACTAGTGCACCAACAGTTGTCTCCTTCTCACCCAGTGTCTTATTTATGGTTTTGTAGTCCATTCCAGCCTTGTGCAGGTCTATGATCTTGTCCCTGACTTCCTTAGAAAGCTCTTTGGTCTTGCCCATGTTGTAGAGGTTAGAGTCTGATTAATTTAGTCTGTGGACAGGAGTCTTTTATACAGTTGACAATTTAAGACAGCTGTCTTTAATAGGTAATGAGTTGATTAGGAGCATCTAAGTGTCTGTAGGAGCCAGAACTCTTAGGGGTACTTTCCACGTTGCGACATCGTTACCGATATATCGTCGGGGTCACGTTGTTAGTGACGCACATCCGGCGCCGGTAACGACATTGCAACGTGTAAATCCTAGTTGCGACGATGAACGAGCACATCAGCGTCAAAAATCGCTGATCTGTGTAACATCGTTTATTTTCATAATGTCGTTATGATGTTGTTTGTCGTCCCTGCAGCAGCACACATCGCTGTGTGTGAAACCGCAGGAACGACAAACATGTCCTTACTTTCGTCCACCGGCTATGCGGAAGGAAGGAGGTGGGCGGGATGTTATGTCCTGCTCATCTCCGCCCCTCCTCTTCTATTGGCTGGTCGCTTAGTGATGTCACTGCGACGTTGACGACAAGGTATGTGGGTGTGAAGCTGCCGTAGCGATAATGTTCGCTACGGCAGCAATCACCACATATCGCATGTGTGACGAGGGCGGGTGCTATCGCGCTCGACATCGCTAGCAATTGCTAGCTATGTCGCAATGTGTAAAGTACCCCTTAATGGTTGGTAGGGGATCAGATTTCTCTCTGCAAAATGCAAATAAATTTCTATAATTTATACAATGTGATTTTCTGGATTATATTTTGGATCCTATCTCTAACTGTTAAAATTCACCGACCCTAAAAACTATAGACTGTTCATGTCTTTGTTAGTAGGCAACAAAATCATCAAGGGATCAAATACTTATTTTATTCAATGAATTAGTCTAAACATAACGTAACGTAAAGGCTTTGATTCATCAATGCCATTGCATATGTTTTTTGTCTACCTCTCTGTTTTCTGCTTTTTTTTTAGTTTGAAACCAATTCATTACTCTATTTGCGCCCTTGAAAAAGTTTATTTTACATGTGATCACCTGTTTGTTTGTTTTTTTGTTAAGCTTTGTGGGAGATGTTTACTGATATCAGATTTTTTAAGCTGATTCTTTGTACACGGGAGGCAACTCCACTCCAATGCTTCCAGTGATTGATTTACTGCATGTTAAACAAAAGTCCCATATTTTTGCGACATTTTCAAAACAATGCAAATTTTTGCACAAAATGTCTCAAACCAATGATTAATGACAGGAAAAACCATAATTTTTTACATTGCGCACATTTCATGAATCGCGTGAGCCATTTCTATTAATTAATTCAATAAATGTCAGCGAATACCACACGACAAAAACAGGACAGTAATGTAAAATCATGCAAATGATGATAAGGAGCCGTAGTGTATTATGGTGAAAAACATTAAAATAGCAAAGTAAAACTTCTATTTTTTTCCCCAGCTGTGTCAGTCCATACTCAGGAGAGAGGTGTGAAACAGAAATGCCTACAACATCATACATGACTTCAATAACCACATCTGCACCACTACAAACTACCAGCTCTTCTGGAGTTTCCACACAACCAGAAACTACAACCAGAATAGAAGAAACTGGCTCAACTTCTACAGAACATGCAACAAGATTTTCTACTGTTCATTCCACCAACATTCCAGATCTGTCCACATCATCTTCCTCAAGCTCATCAATGTCCACAGGAACAGTTACTGAAAAGATGTCTACCACAGGGAGAGAGCATACTTCACTTCTAATATCACAAACATCCACCCAACCACACACAGAAACAACTGAAGTTTTAGCATCTCAAGAACCTGCCACCAAAGAAACACCTAATCTCTCAACCGGGGAACATATATCGACTTTTGGACCAACAGGAATTAAGACTGTTTTTACGTCTGAGCTTTCCACTGAATCAGTTGCCCCTACCAAAAATGAGGAAAGTAACACATTTTCAATAGAACCATCAACCTTTCTGTCAACTCTTTCATCCACCTTGTTACCAGAGAAAACTTCAGAAGTTTTATTCACAACAGAACATAAAAAATCAACAACACCATTAGAGTCCACAGGAACAACAACTTTCAGAATTTCGTCATCAAGCAAAGAACAGCTTTCTACTGCAACCCAGACACAAGGGTCAACAACTGAACTACAATCATTACACTCTACAATGACAGTGTCCTCAACAACTGTAAAACTCACAAGTGTTTTGGGTCCTTCAACATCTTCATCACTAAGTAAAATAACCCAACTTACTGTTGATACAGAGACATCACCAGAAGAATCTTCACATTCTACAGAATCAATCAGATCTACTCCAATAGTACACACTTCAAGTTCCTTTGATACATCTCTCTTCTCGACCACGATGCTTCAACCTACAGAGGCTTCAACTGGAACAGCAACACTATTAACATCTGAATCTCACGAACCTATCACAAGTACATCTGTTGTAACTGAGGTATCAACAGTATCGGATTTATCACATTTTTCATCTACCAAACAAACATCTACTGCAACACAAGAAACATCTATGCCTCCAACTCTACTAACATCAACAACGGAGACATCAGGTGCTTCACAAGCATCAGATGCATCATCCATTGCTACGTCTAAATCGTTTCAAACTTCTGGTTCTTCAACATTGAAAGACGTGTCAACAAGTGTAACAGAGCAGGAACAATCTACAACACCATTAGAGTCCACAGAAACACCATTAGCATCCACAGAAACTACAACTGGAAGAATTTCATCAACTAGCACAGAACAGCTTTCCACTGTAACGAAGACAGAAGAGTCATCAATTGAACCACAGTCGTTACACTCCACAACAATGACACCGGCCTCAACAACTGTAGAAGTCTCAAGTGTTTTTGGTACTTCAACATCTTCATCAGTAAGTAAAACAACTCACTTTACTGAGGTTACAGAGACATCACCAGATGAGTCTTCACATTCTACAGAATCAATCGGATCTTCTTCATTAGCACAAACTTCAAGTTCCTTTGATACATCTCTCTTCTCCACCACGGTGCTTCAACCTACAGAGGCTTCAGCTGGAACAGCAACACTATTAACATCTGAATCTCAAGAACCTATCACAAGTACATCTGTTGTAACAGAGGTTTCAACAGTATCGGATTTATCACATTTTTCATCTACTATACAAACATCTACTGTAACACAAGAAACATCTATGCCTCCAACTCTACTAACATCAACAACGGAAACATCAGGTGCTTCACAAGCATCAGAGGCATCATCCATTGCTACTTCTAAATCTTTTCAAACTCTTGGTTCTTCAACATTGAAAGACATGTCAACAAGTGTAACAGAACAGGAACAATCAACAACACCATTAGAGTCCACAGAAACACCATTAGCATCCACAGAAACTACAACTGGAAGAATTTCATCAACTAGCACAGAACAGCTTTCCACTGTAGCTAAGACAGAAGAGTCATCAATTGAACCACAGTCGTTACACTCCACAACAATGACACCGGCCTCAAAAACGGTAGAAGTCTCAAGTGTTTTTGGTCCTTCAACATCTTCATCAGTAAGTAAAACAACTCACTTTACTGAGGTTACAGAGACATCACCAGAAGAGTCTTCACATTCTACAGAATCAATCGGATCTTCTTCAGTAGCACAAACTTCAAGTTCCTTTGATACATCTCTATTCTCCACCACCATGCTTCAACCTACAGAGGCTTTAACTGGAACAGCAACACTATTAACATCTGAATCTCAGGAACCTATCACAAGTACATCTGTTGTAACAGAGGCTTCAACAGTATCGGATTTATCACATTTTTCATCTACTATACAAACATCTGCTGTAACACAAGAAACATCTATGCCTCCAACTCTACTAACATCAACAACGGAAACATCAGGTGCTTCACAAGCATCAGAGGCATCATCCATTGCTACTTCTAAATCTTTTCAAACTATTGGTTTTTCAACATTGAAAGACATGTCAACAAGTGTAACAGAACAGGAACAATCAACAACACCATTAGAGTCCACAGAAACACCATTAGAGTCCACAGAAACTACAACTGGAAGAATTTCATCAACTAGCACAGAACAGCTTTCTACTGTAACGAAGACAGAAGAGTCATCAATTGAACCACAGTCGTTACACTCCACAACAATGACACCGGCCTCAAAAACGGTAGAAGTCTCAAGTGTTTTTGGTCCTTCAACATCTTCATCAGTAAGTAAAACAACTCACTTTACTGAGGTTACAGAGACATCACCAGAAGAGTCTTCACATTCTACAGAATCAATTGGATCTTCTTCAGTAGCACAAACTTCAAGTTCCTTTGATACATCTCTCTTCTCCACCACCATGCTTCAACCTACAAAGGCTTCAACTGGAACAGCAACACTATTTACATCTGAATCTCAGGAACCTATCACAAGTACATCTGTTGTAACAGAGGTTTCAACAGTATCGGATTTATCACATTTTTCATCTACTATACAAACATCTACTGTAACACAAGAAACATCTATGCCTCCAACTCTACTAACATCAACAACGGAAACATCAGGTGCTTCACAAGCATCAGAGGCATCATCCATTGCTACGTCTAAATCTTTTCAAACTTCTGGTTCTTCAACATTGAAAGACATGTCAACAAGTGTAACAGAACAGGAACAATCAACAACACCATTAGAGTCCACAGAAACACCATTAGAGTCCACAGAAACTACAACTGGAAGAATTTCATCAACTAGCACAGAACAGCTTTCCACTGTAACGAAGACAGAAGAGTCATCAATTGAACCACAGTCGTTACACTCCACAACAATGACACCGGCCTCAAAAACGGTAGAAGTCTCAAGTGTTTTTGGTCCTTCAACATCTTCATCAGTAAGTAAAACAACTCACTTTACTGAGGTTACAGAGACATCACCAGAAGAGTCTTCACATTCTACAGAATCAATCGGATCTTCTTCAGTAGCACAAACTTCAAGTTCCTTTGATACATCTCTCTTCTCCACCACCATGCTTCAACCTACAGAGGCTTCAACTGGAACAGCAACAATATTAACATCTGAATCTCAGGAACCTATCACAAGTACATCTGTTGTAACAGAGGTTTCAACAGTATCGGATTTATCACATTTTTCATCTACTATACAAACATCTGCTGTAACACAAGAAACATCTATGCCTCCAACTCTACTAACATCAACAACGGAAACATCAGGTGCTTCACAAGCATCAGAGGCATCATCCATTGCTACTTCTAAATCTTTTCAAACTATTGGTTTTTCAACATTGAAAGACATGTCAACAAGTGTAACAGAACAGGAACAATCAACAACACCATTAGAGTCCACAGAAACACCATTAGCATCCACAGAAACTACAACTGGAAGAATTTCATCAACTAGCACAGAACAGCTTTCCACTGTAGCTAAGACAGAAGAGTCATCAATTGAACCACAGTCGTTACACTCCACAACAATGACACCGGCCTCAAAAACGGTAGAAGTCTCAAGTGTTTTTGGTCCTTCAACATCTTCATCAGTAAGTAAAACAACTCACTTTACTGAGGTTACAGAGACATCACCAGAAGAGTCTTCACATTCTACAGAATCAATCGGATCTTCTTCAGTAGCACAAACTTCAAGTTCCTTTGATACATCTCTCTTCTCCACCACCATGCTTCAACCTACAGAGGCTTCAACTGGAACAGCAACAATATTAACATCTGAATCTCAGGAACCTATCACAAGTACATCTGTTGTAACAGAGGTTTCAACAGTATTGGATTTATCACATTTTTCATCTACTATACAAACATCTGCTGTAACACAAGAAACATCTATGCCTCCAACTCTACTAACATCAACAACGGAAACATCAGGTGCTTCACAAGCATCAGAGGCATCATCCATTGCTACTTCTAAATCTTTTCAAACTCTTGGTTCTTCAACATTGAAAGACATGTCAACAAGTGTAACAGAACAGGAACAATCAACAACACCATTAGAGTCCACAGAAACATCATTAGCATCCACAGAAACTACAACTGGAAGAATTTCATCAACTAGCACAGAACAGCTTTCCACTGTAGCTAAGACAGAAGAGTCATCAATTGAACCACAGTCGTTACACTCCACAACAATGACACCGGCCTCAAAAACGGTAGAAGTCTCAAGTGTTTTTGGTCCTTCAACATATTCATCAGTAAGTAAAACAACTCACTTTACTGAGGTTACAGAGACATCACCAGAAGAGTCTTCACATTCTACAGAATCAATCGGATCTTCTTCAGTAGCACAAACTTCAAGTTCCTTTGATACATCTCTCTTCTCCACCACCATGCTTCAACCTACAGAGGCTTCAACTGGAACAGCAACACTATTAACATCTGAATCTCAGGAACCTATCACAAGTACATCTGTTGTAACAGAGGCTTCAACAGTATCGGATTTATCACATTTTTCATCTACTATACAAACATCTGCTGTAACACAAGAAACATCTATGCCTCCAACTCTACTAACATCAACAACGGAATCATCAGGTGCTTCACAAGCATCAGAGGCATCATCCATTGCTACTTCTAAATCTTTTCAAACTATTGGTTTTTCAACATTGAAAGACATGTCAACAAGTGTAACAGAACAGGAACAATCAACAACACCATTAGAGTCCACAGAAACACCATTAGAGTCCACAGAAACTACAACTGGAAGAATTTCATCAACTAGCACAGAACAGCTTTCCACTGTAACGAAGACAGAAGAGTCATCAATTGAACCACAGTCGTTACACTCCACAACAATGACAACGGCCTCAAAAACGGTAGAAGTCTCAAGTGTTTTTGGTCCTTCAACATCTTCATCAGTAAGTAAAACAACTCACTTTACTGAGGTTACAGAGACATCACCAGAAGAGTCTTCACATTCTACAGAATCAATCGGATCTTCTTCAGTAGCACAAACTTCAAGTTCCTTTGATACATCTCTCTTCTCCACCACCATGCTTCAACCTACAGAGGCTTCAACTGGAACAGCAACAATATTAACATCTGAATCTCAGGAACCTATCACAAGTACATCTGTTGTAACAGAGGTTTCAACAGTATCGGATTTATCACATTTTTCATCTACTATACAAACATCTGCTGTAACACAAGAAACATCTATGCCTCCAACTCTACTAACATCAACAACGGAAACATCAGGTGCTTCACAAGCATCAGAGGCATCATCCATTGCTACTTCTAAATCTTTTCAAACTCTTGGTTCTTCAACATTGAAAGACATGTCAACAAGTGTAACAGAACAGGAACAATCAACAACACCATTAGAGTCCACAGAAACACCATTAGCATCCACAGAAACTGCAACTGGAAGAATTTCATCAACTAGCACAGAACAGCTTTCCACTGTAGCTAAGACAGAAGAGTCATCAATTGAACCACAGTCGTTACACTCCACAACAATGACACCGGCCTCAAAAACGGTAGAAGTCTCAAGTGTTTTTGGTCCTTCAACATCTTCATCAGTTAGTAAAACAACTCACTTTACTGAGGTTACAGAGACATCACCAGAAGAGTCTTCACATTCTACAGAATCAATCGGATCTTCTTCAGTAGCACAAACTTCAAGTTCCTTTGATACATCTCTCTTCTCCACCACCATGCTTCAACCTACAGAGGCTTCAACTGGAACAGCAACACTATTAACATCTGAATCTCAGGAACCTATCACAAGTACATCTGTTGTAACAGAGGTTTCAACAGTATCGGATTTATCACATTTTTCATCTACTATACAAACATCTGCTGTAACACAAGAAACATCTATGCCTCCAACTCTACTAACATCAACAACGGAAACATCAGGTGCTTCACAAGCATCAGAGGCATCATCCATTGCTACTTCTAAATCTTTTCAAACTATTGGTTTTTCAACATTGAAAGACATGTCAACAAGTGTAACAGAACAGGAACAATCAACAACACCATTAGAGTCCACAGAAACACCATTAGAGTCCACAGAAACTACAACTGGAAGAATTTCATCAACTAGCACAGAACAGCTTTCCACTGTAACGAAGACAGAAGAGTCATCAATTGAACCACAGTCGTTACACTCCACAACAATGACACCGGCCTCAAAAACGGTAGAAGTCTCAAGTGTTTTTGGTCCTTCAACATCTTCATCAGTAAGTAAAACAACTCACTTTACTGAGGTTACAGAGACATCACCAGAAGAGTCTTCACATTCTACAGAATCAATCGGATCTTCTTCAGTAGCACAAACTTCAAGTTCCTTTGATACATCTCTCTTCTCCACCACCATGCTTCAACCTACAGAGGCTTCAACTGGAACAGCAACACTATTAACATCTGAATCTCAGGAACCTATCACAAGTACATCTGTTGTGACAGAGGTTTCAACAGTATCGGATTTATCACATTTTTCATCTACTATACAAACATCTACTGTAACACAAGAAACATCTATGCCTCCAACTCTACTAACATCAACAATGGAAACATCAGGTGCTTCACAAGCATCAGATGCATCATCCATTGCTACGTCTAAATCTTTTCAAACTTCTGGTTCTTCAACATTGAAAGACATGTCAACAAGTGTAACAGAACAGGAACAATCAACAACACCATTAGAGTCCACAGAAACTCCATTAGAGTCCACAGAAACTACAACTGGAAGAATTTCATCAACTAGCACAGAACAGCTTTCCACTGTAACTAAGCCACAAGAGTCATCAACTGAATCACAGTCGTTACACTCTACAACAATGACACCGGCCTCAACAACTGTAGAAGTCTCAAGTGTTTTTGGTCCTTCAACATCTTCATCAGTAAGTAAAACAACTCACTTTACTGAGGGTACAGAGACATCACCAGAAGAGTCTTCACATTCTACAGAATCAATCGGATCTTCTTCAGTAGCACAAACGTCAAGTTCCTTTGATTCATCTCTCTTCTCCACCACGATGCTTCAACCTACAGAGGCTTCAACTGGAACAGCAACACTATTAACATCTGAATCTCAGGAACCTATCACAAGTACATCTGTTGTAACAGAGGTTTCAACAGTATCAGATTTATCACATTTTTCATCTACTATACAAACATCTGCTGTAACACAAGAAACATCTATGCCTTTAACTCTACTAACATCAACAACGGAAACATCAGGTGCTTCACAAGCATCAGAGGCATCATCCATTGCTATTTCTAAATCTTTTCACACTCTTGGTTCTTCAACATTGAAAGACATGTCAACAAGTGTAACAGAACAGGAACAATCAACAACACCATTAGAGTCCACAGAAACACCATTAGAGTCCACAGAAACTACAACTGGAAGAATTTCATCAACTAGCACAGAACAGCTTTCCACTGTAACTAAGACAGAAGAGTCATCAATTGAACCACAGTCGTTACACTCCACAACAATGACACCGGCCTCAACAACTGTAGAAGTCTCAAGTGTTTTTGGTCCTTCAACATCTTCATCAGTAAGTAAAACAACTCACTTTACTGAGGGTACAGAGACATCACCAGAAGAATCTTCACATTCTACAGAATCAATCGGATCTTCTCCAGTAGCACAAACGTCAAGTTCCTTTGATACATCTCTCTTCTCCACCACCATGCTTCAACCTACAGAGGCTTCAACTGGAACAGCAACACTATTAACATCTGAATCTCAGGAATCTATCACAAGTACATCTGTTGTAACAGAGGTTTCAACAGTATCGGATTTATCACATTTTTCATCTACTATACAAACATCTGCTGTAACACAAGAAACATCTATGCCTCCAACTCTACTAACATCAACAACGGAAACATCAGGTGCTTCACAAGCATCAGAGGCATCATCCATTGCTACTTCTAAATCTTTTCAAACTCTTGGTTCTTCAACATTGAAAGACATGTCAACAAGTGTAACAGAACAGGAACACTCAACAACACCATTAGAGTCCACAGAAACTCCATTAGAGTCCACAGAAACTACAACTGGAAGAATTTCATCAACTAGCACAGAACAGCTTTCCACTGTAACTAAGACAGAAGAGTCATCAATTGAACCACAGTCGTTACACTCCACAACAATGACACCGGCCTCAACAACTGTAGAAGTCTCAAGTGTTTTTGGTCCTTCAACATCTTCATCAGTAAGTAAAACAACTTACTTTACTGAGGGTACAGAGACATCACCAGAAGAGTCTTCACATTCTACAGAATCAATCGGATCTTCTTCAGTAGCACAAACGTCAAGTTCCTTTGATACATCTCTCTTCTCCACCACGATGCTTCAACCTACAGAGGCTTTAACTGGAACAGCAACACTATTAACATCTGAATCTCAGGAACCTATCACAAGTACATCTGTTGTAACAGAAGTTTCAACAGTATCAGATTTATCACATTTTTCATCTACTATACAAACATCTGCTGTAACACAAGAAACATCTATGCCTCCAACTCTACTAACATCAACAACGGAGACATCAGGTGCTTCACAAGCATCAGAGGCATCATCCATTGCTACTTCTAAATCTTTTCAAACTCTTGGTTCTTCAACATTGAAAGACATGTCAACAAGTGTAACAGAACAGGAACACTCAACAACACCATTAGAGTCCACAGAAACTCCATTAGAGTCCACAGAAACTACAACTGGAAGAATTTCATCAACTAGCACAGAACAGCTTTCCACTGTAACTAAGACAGAAGAGTCATCAATTGAACCACAGTCGTTACACTCCACAACAATGACACCGGCCTCAACAACTGTAGAAGTCTCAAGTGTTTTTGGTCCTTCAACATCTTCATCAGTAAGTAAAACAACTCACTTTACTGAGGGTACAGAGACATCACCAGAAGAGTCTTCACATTCTACAGAATCAATCGAATCTTCTTCAGTAGCACAAACGTCAAGTTCCTTTGATACATCTCTCTTCTCCACCACGATGCTTCAACCTACAGAGGCTTCAACTGGAACAGCAACACTATTAACATCTGAATCTCAGGAACCTATCACAAGTACATCTGTTGTAACAGAGGTTTCAACAGTATCAGGTTTATCACATTTTTCATCTACTATACAAACATCTGCTGTAACACAGGAAACATCTATGCCTTTAACTCTACTAACATCAACAACGGAAACATCAGGTGCTTCACAAGCATCAGAGGCATCATCCATTGCTATTTCTAAATCTTTTCAAACTCTTGGTTCTTCAACATTGAAAGACATGTCAACAAGTGTAACAGAACAGGAACAATCAACAACACCATTAGAGTCCACAGAAACACCATTAGAGTCCACAGAAACTACAACTGGAAGAATTTCATCAACTAGCACAGAACAGCTTTCCACTGTAACGAAGACAGAAGAGTCATCAATTGAACCACAGTCGTTACACTCCACAACAATGACACCGGCCTCAACAACTGTAGAAGTCTCAAGTGTTTTTGGTCCTTCAACATCTTCATCAGTAAGTAAAACAACTCACTTTACTGAGGTTACAGAGACATCACCAGAAGAGTCTTCACATTCTACAGAATCAATCGGATCTTCTTCAGTAGCACAAACGTCAAGTTCCTTTTATACATCTCTCTTCTCCACCACGATGCTTCAACCTACAGAGGCTTTAACTGGAACAGCAACACTATTAACATCTGAATCTCACGAACCTATCACAAGTACATCTGTTGTAACAGAGGTTTCAACAGTATCAGATTTATCACATTTTTCATCTACTATACAAACATCTGCTGTAACACAAGAAACATCTATGCCTCCAACTCTACTAACATCAACAACGGAGACATCAGGTGCTTCACAAGCATCAGAGGCATCATCCATTGCTACTTCTAAATCTTTTCAAACTCTTGGTTCTTCAACATTGAAAGACATGTCAACAAGTGTAACAGAACAGGAACACTCAACAACACCATTAGAGTCCACAGAAACTCCATTAGAGTCCACAGAAACTACAACTGGAAGAATTTCATCAACTAGCACAGAACAGCTTTCCACTGTAACTAAGACAGAAGAGTCATCAATTGAACCACAGTCGTTACACTCCACAACAATGACACCGGCCTCAACAACTGTAGAAGTCTCAAGTGTTTTTGGTCCTTCAATATCTTCATCAGTAAGTAAAACAACTCACTTTACTGAGGGTACAGAGACATCACCAGAAGAATCTTCACATTCTACAGAATCAATCGGATCTTCTCCAGTAGCACAAACGTCAAGTTCCTTTGATACATCTCTCTTCTCCACCACCATGCTTCAACCTACAGAGGCTTCAACTGGAACAGCAACACTATTAACATCTGAATCTCAGGAATCTATCACAAGTACATCTGTTGTAACAGAGGTTTCAACAGTATCGGATTTATCACATTTTTCATCTACTATACAAACATCTGCTGTAACACAAGAAACATCTATGCCTCCAACTCTACTAACATCAACAACGGAAACATCAGGTGCTTCACAAGCTTCAGATGCATCATCCATTGCTACTTCTAAATCTTTTCAAACTTCTGGTTCTTTAACATTGAAAGACATGTCAACAAGTGTAACAGAACAGGAACAATCAACAACACCATTAGAGTCCACAGAAACTCCATTAGAGTCCACAGAAACTACAACTGGAAGAATTTCATCAACTAGCACAGAACAGCTTTCCACTGTAACTAAGACAGAAGAGTCATCAATTGAACCACAGTCGTTACACTCCACAACAATGACACCGGCCTCAACAACTGTAGAAGTCTCAAGTGTTTTTGGTCCTTCAACATCTTCATCAGTAAGTAAAACAACTTACTTTACTGAGGGTACAGAGACATCACCAGAAGAGTCTTCACATTCTACAGAATCAATCGGATCTTCTTCAGTAGCACAAACGTCAAGTTCCTTTGATACATCTCTCTTCTCCACCACGATGCTTCAACCTACAGAGGCTTTAACTGGAACAGCAACACTATTAACATCTGAATCTCACGAACCTATCACAAGTACATCTGTTGTAACAGAGGTTTCAACAGTATCAGATTTATCACATTTTTCATCTACTATACAAACATCTGCTGTAACACAAGAAACATCTATGCCTCCAACTCTACTAACATCAACAACGGAGACATCAGGTGCTTCACAAGCATCAGAGGCATCATCCATTGCTACTTCTAAATCTTTTCAAACTCTTGGTTCTTCAACATTGAAAGACATGTCAACAAGTGTAACAGAACAGGAACACTCAACAACACCATTAGAGTCCACAGAAACTCCATTAGAGTCCACAGAAACTACAACTGGAAGAATTTCATCAACTAGCACAGAACAGCTTTCCACTGTAACTAAGACAGAAGAGTCATCAATTGAACCACAGTCGTTACACTCCACAACAATGACACCGGCCTCAACAACTGTAGAAGTCTCAAGTGTTTTTGGTCCTTCAACATCTTCATCAGTAAGTAAAACAACTCACTTTACTGAGGTTACAGAGACATCACCAGAAGAGTCTTCACATTCTACAGAATCAATCGGATCTTCTTCAGTAGCACAAACTTCAAGTTCTTTTGATTCTTCTCACTCCTCCTCCAGTGAGCATCAAACTACTGTAATATCAGTATCAGAAATGTCAACAACCAAATTTAAGGAACCTACAACACCTTTAGTTGTTCTAAGCTCTTCATCCGATGGATCACAGACATCAAGTCTTTCAAAAGTTACAGTGGCCTCAAGTGCTGTTGTCATCACAGAAACAGGTAGTAGAACGACTGCTACAGAACTGACACCATCATCAAAAAGACCTTCCACACAACCATGTCCACCGCACACATTTGGGAAAAACTGTGAAAATGGAGTCAACAATGTGGATGTAATAATAGGTGAGACCAAGTTCATGTATCCATACTTTATTAAGCATTGTGAAAATATACAGTAGATGTGACTGTGAGCAATTTTTATTTTTTTGTTATGAAAAGTTGGTAGATAAAGATAAAAAGTATCTAAAATGGATCTGTCTGCCCTTTGAAAAAATTAATCTTGATTTGCCAGTTTTTGCACGACGTGTTATGTGTTATACAGTTACTCAGAAGTAAGACTCCTTATTATGTCTGTGCAATTATATGGATTTCTGTCTAACCTTTAATATTGTTTTCTATTCAGATACAAGTGACGCTCCTTATAAGACTATTAATGTTCTTGCCAAATTGAACAGAACATATACTGAGGAACTTGCAAATTCGTCTTCATTAGAATACACCACCTTAGCTAATGAGGTTCAACAGGTAATATTATATACATTAAAGGTACAAGATGATGTGATTATAGAAAACGAGTGCGGATTCTATATGCATGGGTATGGGATTTACACAATGTGATGGGCAAAGGACCACCAGCAGCAAAAGCTGAAACCATGACAGGGTGGACTGAATTGTTTTTGGAGAGAAATTTCTTGTACAGCCACCACCTACTTTGTTTACTTCACTACTGTCCTCAAAGTCCTTTAACCCCTTAACGACCGCGGCAGTAAAATTACGTCCTAGCGGTCATAACGTTACTGCCCGCGGTCTCCTGGCAGCAGCATGCTGCGATCGGTGCACATCTCAGCTGATTTTCACAGCTGAGATGTGTGCCTGCTAGGCACGAGCAGAATCGTTATCTGCTCGTGCCGTTTAACCCCTGAAATGGCACTGTCAATATGTGACAGCGCCATTATAAACGCGATCGCGGTAAAGTTTTACTTACCGCCTGATACCGGAAGTCACGTGACATGATCACGTGACTTCTGATGGTTGTCATGGTAGCACAGGGTCATGTGATGACTCCTGTGCTAGACATGAACTACTTTCATTTTCGCTTTCCACGGAGGCCAGGGAAGCAGAAAGTGCACGTATCTGCTGTTTACAGCTGTGTAGCTGTGATCAGCAGATAGTGCAGAGCGATCGGATTGCTGATCGCAATAGCCCCCTAGGGTGACTAGTAAAATAAAAAAAAAAGTAAAAAAAAAAGTTTTAAAAAATTTAAAAAAACCCAAAAAACATAAAAGTTCAAATCACCCCCCTTTCGCCCCATTGAAAATTAAAGGGTTAAAAAAATAAAAAATATACACACATTTGGTATCGCCGCGTTCAGAAACGCCCGATCTATCAAAACATAAAATCAATTAACCTGATCAGTAAACGGCGTAGCGACAAAAAAATTCCAAACGCCAAAATGACGTTTTTTTGTCGCCACAACTTTTGCGCAAAATGCAATAACAGGCGATCAAAACGTAGCATCTGCCCAAAAATGGTACCGTTAAAAACGTCAGCTCGAGTCGCAAAAAATAAGCCGTCACTGAGCCATAGATCCCAAAAAATGAGAACGCTACGGGTCACGGAATATAGCGTAAAACGTGCGCCACTTTTTTCAGACAAACTTCCGAATTTTTTTTAACCCCTTATATAAAAGTAAACCTATACATGTTTGGTGTCTACGAACTCGCACTGACCTGAGGCATCACACCCACACATCAGTTTTACCATACAGTGAACACAGTGAATAAAATATCTCAAAAACAATAGTGCTATCGCACTTTTTTTGCAATTTTTCTGCATTTGGAATTTTTTTGCCATTTTCCAGTACACTATATGGTAAAACCTATGGTTTCATTGAAAAGTACAGCTCGTTCCGCAAAAAATGAGCCCTCACATGACCATATTGACTGAAAAATAAAAAAGTTATGTCTCTTAGAAAAAGAATGGGGAAAAAAAAAAACGGAAAGCGAAAAATCGGCCGGTCGTGAAGGAGTTAAGTAATTCAAAATACCTTAAGGCATATTTTCATGCTAAGTATGTAGGGTCTGTAAGAAGACTAAGGGGTACTTTAAACGCTGCGACATCGCTGCCGATATATCATCGGGGTCACGTCGTTAGTGACGCACATCCGGCGCCGGTAGCGACATCGCAGCGTGTAATACAAATGAGCGACGATCAACGAGCACAAAAACATGAAAAATCGTTGCTCGTTGACACGTCGTTCATTTCCATAATATCGGTGCTGCTGCAGGTACGATGTTGTATGTCGTTCCTGCGGCAGCATACATTGCTGTGTGTGACGCCGCTGGAATGACAAACATCTCCTTACCTGCGTCCACCGGAAAATGAACAAGGAAGGAGGTGGGCGGCATGTTCCGGCCGCTCATCTCCTCCCCTCCTTTTCTATTGGGCGGCGGTTCAGTGACGCTGCTGTGACGTTGCTGTGACGCTGAATGAACCGCCCCCTCAGAAAGGAGGCGGTTCGCCGGTCACAGCGACGTCGCAGAGCAGGTATGTGCGTGTGACGCTGCCGTAGCGATAATGTTTGCTACGGCAGCAAGCACCACATATCACATATGCGACGGGGGCGGGTGCTATCGTGCTCGACATCACTAGCAATCATTAGCGATGTCGCAGCTTGTAAAGCCCGCCTAACATAAGAAACATAGCACATTACCACAAAGCTTGATATATAAATACACATGTAAATACAAGTAAGTGCACAGGACATAGGGAAGATAATATACCGTGTTTTTCCAAAAATAAGACACGGTCTTATACTTTTTGTGCCCCAAAAAAAAGCGCTATTGCTTATTTTTGGAGTAGATCTTATTCTTGGAGAAACATGGTTGGAGGTAAGTTCCCCCCCCCAAAAGCAGACCCCCCTCTTCCCAGGAGACTCATACTTACCAGACCTCGGGTGTCTGTGTGATCTCCGGTGAGTGCTCCCAGAAGGTATGTTTCACGCCATCCTCTCCTGCTTCTGGCTTACACTCACATACATCATATCACACACATACACTCATACGCATACACACACAATCACCAAGCAGATAGCACACACACAATCATTAGTCACTCACCACATCCAGCGGTACGGAATGCTTCCTGCTGCAGGGAAATATGGGAGGAAAGTTACGCATCACAGGTCCTGTAAGTATTCCATCGGCAGCCACAGGTCCTTGCGTTCCACCGCACTGCGTCTCAGGATTCTGCCGGCCAGAAGAAATCGGTATCGCTGGATGTGGGGAGTATGTGTGTGCGATCTGATGGGTGATTGTGTGTGTGATCTGATGTGTGCGGGTGTCTGATCTGATGTGTGTGGGTGTGAGATCTGTGATGTGTGTAGGTGTGTGATCTGATGTGTGTAGGTGTGTGATCTGATGTGTGCGGGTGTCTGATCTGATGTGTGTGGGTGTGAGATCTGTGATGTGTGTAGGTGTTTGATCTGATGTGTGTGGTTGTGAGATCTGATGTGTGTGGGTGTGCGATCTGATGTGTGTAGGTCTGTGATCTGATGTGTGTGGTTGTGAGATCTGATGTGTGTGGGTGTGCGATCTGATGTGTGTGGGTGTGCCATCTGATGTGTGTGGGTGTGCCATCTGATGTGTGTGGGTGTGCCATCTGATGTGTGTGGGTGTGCCATCTGATGTGTGTGGGTGTGCGATCTGATGTGTGTGGGTGTGCGATCTGATGTGTGTGGGTGTGCGATCTGATGTGTGTGGGTGTGCGATCTGATGTGTGTGGGTGTGCGATCTTATGTGTGTGGGTGTGCGATCTGATGTGTGTGGGTGTGCGATCTGATGTGTGTGGGTGTGCGATCTGATGTGTGTGGGTGTGCGATCTGATGTATGTGGGTGTGTGATCTGATGTGTGTGGGTGTGCGATCTGATGTGTGTGGGTATGTGATCTGATGTGTGTGGGTGTGTGATCTGATGTGTGTGGGTGTGCGATCTGATGTGTGTGGGTGTGCGATCTGATGTGTGTGGGTGTGCGATCTGATGTGTGTGGGTGTGCGATCTGATGTGTGTGGGTGTGTGATCTGATGTGTGTGGGTGTGCGATCTGATGTGTGTGGGTGTGCGATCTGATGTGTGTGGGTGTGTGATCTGATGTGTGTGGGTGTGCGATCTGATGTGTGTGGGTGTGCGATCTGATGTGTGTGGCTGCTCAATCTGATGTATGTGATCTGATGTGTGTGGGTGTGCGTTCCACTGCAGGTCCTCCCATTCAGCATCTGGTGAGTATGATTGCGGGGTCTTCGGTCTTCTTTTTTCCCTCTTTTGGGGGTGTCTGCTTTCTAGAATGAAGTGTCCTGCAGCATTCTTTAACTTTTTAAGCTGCATGGACACTTCATTATTGAACCGCGACTAGGGCTTATTTTCAAGGTAGGGCTTATATTTAAATTTTGCTCCAAAAATGCTGAAAATCCCTGCTAGGGCTTATTTTGGGGGAGGTCTTATTTTTGGAAAAACACAGTAATACCCTATAAGCTTATCCTCCCTCTTGAGCCCTACCTGACTGTTGATATTGGCACTTTAAATCGCGAAAGTGGCGCCCCCACTAATATCTATAGATTTTCCCATAATGACCTGTTAAGGTTATCAGTTCCTGGCAGACAGTATGAAAAAGCCATTACAATAAAGAAAATTGAATGTCCTAACTTAACCCTTATCATACAATTAAATACGTATGACTCATATTAATTTATTACCACTTACCTAAAGGGTCAAGACTTTTAATGAAGCATAGCCTGCATTTTATGTTGAAACGCATTGAAGAACGCCCATCACTTCCTGCAGTCAAAGAGCGTGGCAATGACTGGCAGTGTGTGTCTCACGCTGGAGCGCATGGATGACCGGCATCACTTCCATGATCAACGTGTATTCGTATATCTAGTTTTGTGTTAATGCATATTTATTACAAAGTAGTTTTTTTTAGAAGGGTTTCTTATGTTAGCCTGCATCATTTATACAGTATAGTTGATGCATAAAATACGCAACATTTTACAATACTAGCAAAAACAATGAGATTTCTGAAATCTCATCCACATGCCGCTGACTTCTATTTCTGCCCGTACTTTAAGCCCTGCAGCATTATGGCTAATACGCAGCATGTTAATTCTTTTAACATTTTTGCAGCGCTTTTCCCCCATTAAAATTAGTGGGTAAAATCACTAAAAACTGAGAAAAATACAACAAAAAAAGTAGCTATTTAATGCAGCATTTAATGCTACTAGTCTGGGTTTTAATGCAGAAAAAATGCTACAAAAATGCAAATTGTGAACACATCCATAATAAGATATTTAAAAATATTTTTATGCAAACCCCACTAAGGAATACTTTACAGCAGTGTTCTGTGAAATAGTAACTACACTTTTATATATTTTTCTAAAGCAACAGTGCAAGTAAATATAAGAAATTTAGCAATATATTTTATAAGACAAAAATGCCACTTTCCCCACGTATCATTTACTTTTTGTCACCTGTACGGATCATTCACTCTCAAAAACTGCTCAAATCTGTTTACAAATCTGTCTGCAGCGAGAGATCATGGTACATTTTCTGCCATTTCAAGTCTCCGGAGGAGAAGCTGGAGGGAACAAAATCAGATTGTCAAAGGGGGAAATTGGAAGTATCTATTCTAAAGAGCAAACTGCTACAATGCAGGATACAAGTCATTTAATGTCTAGAAACACTTGAAAACCAATCATAATAAGTCACCTGACAGTGCAGTTATATTTATTTACATTTTAGTTAAATTAGATATTACCGATAAGTACAGTATATACAGGGAAATAATATTTACTATTGAAATGCTTTATTTGTGCTTTATTTTAGACTTTTCCTAAAATATACCAGAAGTGTGCTCCAAAATATTTCCAGAAAATGATACTTCATGGGTTCAGGTATGTTACACACAGAATATTTCCAAGTATCAAGAGCTTTACATATTGTATTTGTTTTATACATGGTCAAAGAAAAGAGAACACAAATGGTATTTCACTCCCTCCTGACATGTGGCGTGAGTCAGGGCCGAGTGATTGGAGCGGGCTCAGTAGCGGAGCCTGAACAATATCTGGTGGCTGCTGGCTGTGTCACACAGCCAGCATCTCCCTGTTACAGAAATAATGAGAGCTGAGGTTTGCTAGCTCCTTTTAACCCCATAAACGCTGCTGTCAATCTGGCCGAGACATTTGCCAGACATGTACAGCTTAAGTCAAGACTGGGTGTTTGGAGCGGGCTCAGGAGCTGAGACAGCATCTGCCTGTAACAGGAACAATCAGAACCGAGCTCTGATTGCTTCTTTTAACTCCTTAATGCTGCTGTCAATCTGTCAATGCAGCCAAGACGTGATCACAGGATGCCAAAGTTATGCCATGTCAGTCAATGGGTTTGCAAAAAGCCTTTGTACCTGCCATGGCGATGTTCCTGTGAAATCCAGCCTGTGGCTGGTCTTCATAGGAGATCATGATTTTATGTATGTATGTAATACAGTGTAATGTGGTGTATAGTATAAGTTGAGACAATCACAAGTTCACGTCCACTAAGGAGGAGGCCATACAGTTCTGTGCACTTTCCAGTCTGTTTTCTATTTATCTCTGCCCTTCTCTGGCTTCTATAAATAATATATGAGAAGCGCAGAGAGAGGTACAAAACACGTAGGTGGGAGGTGTACTGACTTGTTTAGACACTGGAAGGACCGAGCAACTCAATAACATATTTGAAAAATAATACAATTTCATGTCAGTGTAAAGAGACTTAATGGCCATGCAATTCTCTCATGGGAAATTAAATATTAAAATTGCCTCTTCGGAGAGGATGGGACTTCATCTCATTTTAACACATTTTCTGCTCTAAGCCTCTTTTTAAAAATCTGACCTTTGACCTCCCTCCATTATAACTCTATGGCTCTTAAAGCAAGAATTTCAGTTGAAAAAGTCATGGTGTTGTGATGGCGATATAGATAAAGTAATAGTCACACTTGAAACAAAATCACAGCAAGATCTGAAATGCGATATACCGTGTGATTTATTTTATATTCTCTCTCCATTTTGTGTCACAGTGCAGGAAGCGTCGTCGTTAATACTTCCGGTCTTTATAACTATCCAAACAACCAGACGGGGATTGACTATATCAACTATAATCTAACTGATGAAGTCGAATATGCATTCTCCAACAATAATGACTCCATTGAAATGCTTAACGTATTTTCTGAGCCTTCTAAAATATCAAGTAAGTCCTGATTTTCTACTTTATTAGATTGGTGGTCACATGGACATTACTGGCTTGTCAAATAGAACAACCGGTGTAACTGCTGGAAAACTTCTTCTTACCCATTTCTTCATGGAGGTGTCAGCAGAGTAAAGGCTACTTTACACACTGCGATATCGGTCCCGATATCGCTAGTGTGCGTACCCGCCCCCATCTGTTGCGCGACATGGGCATATCGCTGCCCGTGCCGCACAACATCGCCCAGAGCCGTCACACATACTTACCTGTCCGGCGACGTCGCTGTGACCGGCGAACCGCCTCCTTTCTAAGGGGGCGGTCCGTGCGGCGTCACAGCGACGTCACTGAACCGCCGCCCAATCGCAGCGGAGGGGCGGAGATGAGCGGGACGTAACATCCCGCCCACCTCCTTCCTTCCGCATAGCGGCCGGGAGGCAGGTAGGGAGACGTTCCTCGCTCCTGCGGCGTCACACGCAGCGATGTGTGATGCCGCAGGAACGAGGAACAACCTCGTTACTGCTGAAGTAACGATTTTTGGGAATTAGGACCCGTGTAGCCGATTAGCGATAAATCACGCTTTTGCGACGATTTTACATCGCTGAACGCTGTTACACAAAGCTATATCGCTAACGATTGCGGAAGTGCGTCACCAAAACCGTGACCCCAACGACAAAATTCGGGCGATATCGCAGTGTGTAAAGCCCGCTTTAGGAAAATGCAGTGCCCAAGTTTGAACAAGCTCTTTTCACATAGATTGGTTTATTTCTGTACATATACAGTATGCTGTGGATTTCTTGGTATTATTTTCTTATCATACAGTATGAAGTCAGTCTCGGACTGGACCACCGGGGAGCAGGAAAATCCCCAGGTGGGCCCCACAATATGACAAAATACAATTGATTCACTATGTACAGATATAGTCAGTATCTATTCACTGAACAATCTGCCTAGTTTATTATTATATACAAAAAAGGTAAATTTGTAATAATATTTGCAAGTAGTTGAACATTGAACTCTAAAGGGTACTTTACACACTGCGACATCGCTAGTGATCTCGTTAACGTTGTGAAATTCTAGATCGCAAGTGCGATCATTTGAGATCGCACATAGGTCATTTTACGCATGTGCGATCTCGAAAGATCGCACTTGCGATCTAGAATTTCACATCGCTAGCGATGTCGCAGTGTGTAAAGCACCCTTAAGATTTATTATTATTGATGAGCCCTTGGCACGCCAATCTGAAACTCAAGAGATCATTAGTTATAACGTAAGTGAATTAAAAGCATTTGTTTAGAAGAATTTAATACATTTGGCATAAAACTGAATTTTATATCATACTATATTAATTCTTCACTTACATTTTAGGTGTACGGCAGCTACAACCTTATATGACTTGCAGCTTGAACTTCACCGATTACACTGTGACTTGTGGTGACGAGTCCTGTACATGCACTGGACCATGTGCGCAGAATACAAGCTACTGTCTCAATAATGGGACCTGCAACAATCGTGAAACTGGACCGGTGTGCGAGTAAGTTCTTCCTAAAGAAATGTGACAAAATAATCCGTACAGTTTTTGACACATAAGTAAAGTGCAACAACACTAAAGGGTACTTTACACGCTGCGAGATCGCTAACGAGCATAACCGCCCCCCGTCGGTTGTGCGACACGGGCAAATCGCTGCCCGTGCCGCACAACATCGCTTACACCCGTCACACGGACAAACCTTCCCTGTGACGTCGCCCTGGCCGGCGAAGTGCCTCCTTTCTAAGGGGGCGGTTCATGCGGCATCACAGCGTCGTCACACGGCAGCCGTCCAATAGAACCGGAGGGGCGTAGATGAGCGGCCGGAACATTCCGCCGCTCATTCCGCCGCAATCGTTGTTCGTCGCTCCTTGGTGTCACACGCTGCGATGTCGCTACCGGCGTCGGATGTGCGTCACTAACGCCGTGACCCGGACAATATATCGGTAGCGATGTCGCAGCGTGTAAAGCCCCCTGAAGATTAACCATAATTAACACATCTGCCATACACAGTGGTGAATCTATCAAAACGGCAGGGCATGCAAAGTCCATGCGTGTGCGAGAGAGAAAGAGGCTAGAATCACACTATTGCTCAAAAAGAATCTGTCACTGAGTTGTGACTACCCCATCTGCTAGCAACATGATGTAGGGGCAGAGACTCTGATCCAGCAATGTATCACTTACTGGGATATATGACATAATATTAATAAAATTATAGTTTTTTCTGCTGCAGATCTAGCAGTTCCCTGAATGATGAGCTCTATATAAGCACACCCACATCAGTGATTTGGCAGCTTTCTGTGTACACTGTGCATAGGCAGAAAGCTGCCAATCAATAGTGGGGGGTGTGACTACTCAGGGCTCATGAATATGGTAGCAGGGTTACTAGTCCTGTAGTGATAATCACTTGCTGATAAAACAGTCATTTTTATCAAAACTGCAAGAAACCCAATAAGTGACCCCCATCATTATGCTGCTGTAATAAAAATAGATTTAAAGGGTTATTTTCATATAATTAAGTAACCCTCTATTCTATAGTAGGCAATAACTTGCTTATCGCTGGGGAATTGACAGCTAGGACCCCATCAACACTAAAATTAGGGCTTAGGAGACTCTGAGAATGAAGATCTGCAGCACCATCACCAATCGAGGGGCACGTGTGTGGCCCCCGCTAATTTCATCATCTATTTGATCGACAAGAACAACATTCGGTAGGCCCAATAGACAATTAATGGAGCGCAGTAAGGCGGGCTTTGCACGTTGCGACATCGCAAACCGATGCTGCGATGTCGCACGCGATAGTCCCCGCCCCCGTCGCAGGTACGATATCTTGTGATAGCTGGCGTAGCGAACATTATCGCTACGCCAGCTTCACATGCACTCACCTGCCCTGCGACCGTCGCTCTGGCCGGCGACCCGCCTCCTTCCTAAGGGGGCGGGTCGTGCGGCGTCATAGCGACGTCACACGGCAGGCGGCCAATAGCGGTGGAGAGGCGGAGATGAGCAGGATGTAAACATCCCGCCCACCTCCTTCCTTCCGCATAGCCGCCAGCGGCAGGTAAGGTGATGTTCCTCGCTCCTGCGGCTTCATACACAGCGATGTGTGCTGCCGCAGGAACGAGGAACAACATCATACCTGTCGCTGCAGCATAATTATGAAAAAGTCGGAGCCTGCAACGATGATACGATAATAACGCTTTTGTGCTCGTTATTCGTATAATCTAGCATTTACACACTACGATCTCGAAAGTGACGCCGGAAGTGCGTCACTTTCAATTTGACCCCACCGACATCGCATGTGCGATGTTGCAACGTGCAAAGCCGCCCTTAGAGTATGTGCACCTTTATTAAGGACAAGGATGCAGCGCCCGTTCTCGAGGTTCCAAAGCTCCAACCTTAAGATCGCTAATGGTCAAATCCCCAAGTATCTGTAATTTTCACATTGTCTCTGCAGGGAGGAAGGAGACAAACTCTAGTGCCACCTATTGACAGTAGCAATCCTTAAAGTCAAAAGTGGCCCTTTAACAAGCCTTTTCATATGACCTAGGATTTATGCCAGATCAGAACCTCAATTTGCAGACAGGGTGTTTTGGGATGATTGTCCCTCGTCAGTGCAAAGTATGAGATCTGATATGGCTTTTATCTGGCTATTACCCTATTACCCAGAGGAGCATTCCAGCTATAAGACTCCTCACCACTGACAGCCAGATTGGTTTGTCAGTCTCCGCAAGGAGAAAAGTTTTCCACTTAAACCCCATGTATCTGTAAAGCATCCCTTATTCAGTGGATAAGAAATAACTTGATTTTTTTGGAGAATAACCCTTTAAAAGAATCCAGTAAATGTAGACATATTGATCTAAACATAACAGAACATAAAGACACTGATTCATCATTACCATTACACGTTTTTTGTCCACCTTTCTTTCTTTTCTGCCTTTTTTTTAGTTTGCAACTAATTCATTACTCTATTTGCACCATTGATGAAGTTAATATTATATGTGATTGCCTGTTTTTGGGTTGTTTTTTTTTGTTTTAGCTTTGTGGGAGATATTTATTGATTTCAGATATTTTTGGCTGATTCTTTGTACAAGACTTTTTAAAAATTCACAAAATTGGAGGCAGTCAGCTCCACGACTCCCATTGAGTGATTTCCTGCATGCTAACCAAAGGTCTCATATTTTTTCGAAATTTTGAAAACTATGCAATTTTTTCCACAAAATGTCCAAACACTGGTAAATGACAGGATAAAACTTCATTTTTCACTTTGCGCACAATTCATGAACCAGGTACATCAGTTTTATGAATCAAGTTCAATAAGTGAATACCCCAAGACATAAAAAAAGTGTCATTAAAACAATGCAAATGATGATTTGGGGCCTTAGTTTATTATGGTGAAAAACATTACAATACAATGGTAACACTTGTATTTTTTTCCACAGCTGTGTCAGTCCATACACAGGAGAGAGATGTGAAACAGAAATGTCTACAACATCATACATGACTTCAATAACCACATCTGCACCGCTACAAACTACCAGCTCTTCTGGAGTTTCCACACAACCAGAAACTACAACCAGAATGGAAGAAACTGGCTCAACTTCTACAGAACACGCAACAAGATTTTCGACTGTTCATTCCACCAACTCTCCAGATCTGTCCACATCATCTTCCTCAAGCTCATCAATGTCCACAGGAACAGTTACTGATAAGATGTCTACCACAGGGACAGAGCATACGTCACTTCTAATATCACAAACATCCACCCAACCACACACAGAAACAACTGAAGTTTTAACATCTCAAGAATCCACTACCAAAGAAACACCTAATCTCTCAACCGGGGAACAAATATCGACATTTGGACCAACAGGAATTAAGACAGTTTTTACTTCTGAGCTTTCCACTGAATCACTTCCATCTACCAAAACTGAGGAAAGTGTCACATTTTCAATAGAACCATCAACTCTTTCATCCACATTGTTACTAGAGAAAACGACAGAACTTTTATTCACAACAGAACATGAACAATCCACAACACCATTAGAGTCCACAGAAAAACCATTAGAGTCCACAGAAACTACAACTGTGAGAATTTCATCAACTACCGCAGAACAGCTTTCCACTGTAACTAAGCCACAAGAGTCATCAACTGAATCACAGTCGTTACACTCTACAACAATGACACCGGCCTCCTCAACTGTACAAATCTCAACTGTTTTTGGTCCTTCAACAACTTCATCAGTAAGTAAAACAACCCAATTTACTGAGGGTACAGAGACATCACCAGAAGAATCTTCACATTCTGCAGAATCAATCGGATCTTCTCCAGTAGCACAAACTTCAAGTTCCTTTGATACATCTCTCTTCTCCACCACGGTGCTTTATACTACTGAGGCTTCAACTGGAACAGCAACACTATTAACAACTGCATCTCAGGAACCTATCACAAGTACATCTCATGTAACAGAGGCATCAATAGTATCAGATTTATCAAATTTTTCATCTACCATACAAACATCAGCTGTAACACAAGAAACATCTATGCCTCCAACACTACTAACATCAACAATGGAGACATCAGGTGCTTCACAAGCTTCAGATGCATCATCCATTTCTACTTCTAAATCTTTTCAAACTTCTGGTTCTTCAACTTTGAATGATGTGTCAACAAGTGTGACAGAACAGGAACAATCCACAACACCATTAGAGTCCACAGAAACTACAACTCTAAGTATCTCATCAACTACCACAGAACAGCTTTCCACTGTAACTAAGCCACAAGAGTTATCAACTGAACTGCAGTCGTTACACTCTACAACAATGACACCGGCCTACTCAACTGTGGAAGTCTCGAGTGTTTTTGGTCCTTCAACATCTTCATCAGTAAGTAAAACAACCCAATTTACTGAGGGTACAGAGACATCACCAGAAGAGTCTTCACATTCTACAGAATCAATCGGATCTTCTTCAGTAGCACAAACTTCAAGTTCCTTTGATACATCTCTCTTCTCCACCACGGTGCTTCAACCTACAGAGGCTTCAACTGGAACAGCAACACTATTAACATCTGAATCTCAGGAACCTATCACAAGTACATCTGTTGTAACAGAGCTTTCAACAGTATCGGATTTATCACATTTTTCATCTACTATACAAACATCTACTGTAACACAAGAAACATCTATGCCTCCAACTCTACAAACATCAACAATGGAAACATCAGGTGCTTCACAAGCATCAGAGGCATCATCCATTGCTACTTCTAAATCTTTTCATACTCTTGGTTCTTCAACATTGAAAGACATGTCAACAAGTGTAACAGAACAGGAACAATCAACAACACCATTAGAGTCCACAGAAACACCATTAGAGTCCACAGAAACTACAACTGGAAGAATTTCATCAACTAGCACAGGACAGCTTTCCACTGTAACTAAGACAGAAGAGTCATCAATTGAACCACAGTCGTTACACTCTACAACAATGACATTGGCCTCAACAACTGTAGAAGTCTCAAGTGTTTTTGGTCCTTCAACATCTACATCAGTAAGTAAAACAACTCACTTTACTGAGGGTACAGAGACATCACCAGAAGAGTCTTCACATTCTGCAGAATCAATCGGATCTTCTCCAGTAGCAGAAACTTCAAGTTCTTTTGATTCATCTCACTCCTCCAGTGAGCATCAAACTACTGTAATATCAGTATCAGAAATCTCAACAACCAAATTTAGGGAACCTACAACACCTTTAGTTGTTCTAAGCTCTTCATCCGATGGATCACAGACATCAAGTCTTTCAAAAGTTACAGTGGCCTCAAGTGCTGTTGTCATCACAGAAACAGATAGTAGAACGACTGCTACAGAAGTGTCACCATCATCAAAAAGACCTTCCACACAACCATGTCCACCGCACACATTTGGGAAAAACTGTGAAAATGGAGTCAACAATGTGGATGTAATAATAGGTGAGACCAAGTTTATGCATCCATACTTTATTAAGCATTGTGAAAATATACAGTAGATGTGACTGTGAGCAATTTTTATTTTTTTGTTATGAAAAGTTGGTAGATAAAGATAAAAAGTATCTAAAATGGATCTGTCTGCCCTTTGAAAAAATTAATCTTGATTTGCCAGTTTTTGCACGACGTGTTATATGTAAGGCTACTTTCACACCTCCGGTTTGAGCCGTGCGGCTCAATTCGGCTGTGAAACCTATGCAACGGATGCGGCGAAAACACCGCATCCTTTGCATAAGTTTTTACATGCGGCCGGTCCGTTTTTTTCCGGTTGCGGCACGCTACTGAGCATGCGCAGTGGAAAAAAACGCATGCGGCGGCCGGATGCGTTTTTTTCCGCATCGCGCCGCATCCGGCGTCCATAGGCATGCATTGAAAATGCGCTGAAGCGGCCGGATGCGGCTATTTTTGCTGGAGCAAAAAACGTTGCAGGGAACGTTCTATCCGGCCGCGGCATCGGCTAAATCTGCCGCATGCGGCAAAAACCGGACCGAACGCAAGCCCCTGCGGCACAATACGGCACTAATGTAAGTCTATGCAAAAAAAATGCAACCGGCGGCAAAAAAAACGGTTGCGGTTTTTCTGCAGAGTGCCGTATTTTGCCGCATTGCAGAAACCGGATGTGTGAAAGTAGCCTTATACAGTTACTCAGAAGTAAGACTCCTTATTATGTCTGTGCAATTATATGGATTTCTGTCTAACCTTTAATATTGTTTTCTATTCAGATACAAGTGATGCTCCTTATAAGACTATTAATGTTCTTGCCAAATTGAACAGAACATATACTGAGGAACTTGCAAATTCGTCTTCATTAGAATACACCACCTTAGCTAATGAGGTTCAACAGGTAATAAAATAAGCATTAAAGGTACAAGATGTGATTATAGAAAATGTGTGCGGATTCTATATGTATGGGTATGGGATTTACACAATGTGATGGGCAAAGGACCACCAGCAGCAAAAGCTGAAACCATGACAGGGTAGACTGAATTGTTTTTGGAGAGAAATTTCTTGTACAGCCACCACCTACTTTGTTTACTTCACTACTGTCCTCAAAGTCCTTTAACCCCTTAACGACCGCGTGCAGTAAAATTACGTCCTAGCGGTCATAACGTTACTGCCCGCGGTCTCCTGGCAGCAGCATGCTGCGATCGGTGCACATCTCAGCTGATTTTCACAGCTGAGATGTGTGCCTGCTAGGCACGAGCAGAATCGTTATCTGCTCGTGCCGTTTAACCCCTGAAATGGCACTGTCAATATGTGACAGCGCCATTATAAACGCGATCGCGGTAAAGTTTTACTTACCGCCTGATACCGGAAGTCACGTGACATGATCACGTGACTTCCGATGGTTGTCATGGTAGCACAGGGTCATGTGATGACTCCTGTGCTAGACATGAACTACTTTCACTTTCGTTTTCCACGGAGGCCAGGGAAGCAGAAAGTGCACGTATGTGCTGTGATCAGCAGATAGTGCAGAGCGATCGGATTGCTGATCGCTATAGCCCCCTAGGGGGACTAGTAAAATAAAAAAAAAAAAAGTAAAAAAAAAAGTTTTAAAAAATTTAAAAAAAACATAAAAGTTCAAATCACCCCCCTTTCGCCCCATTGAAAATTAAAGGGTTAAAAAAATAAAAAATATACACACATTTGGTATCGCCGCGTTCAGAAACGCCCGATCTATCAAAACATAAAATCAATTAACCTGATCAGTAAACGGCGTAGCGGCAAAAAAATTCCAAACGCCAAAATGACGTTTTTTTGTCGCCACAACTTTTGCGCAAAATGCAATAACAGGCGATCAAAACGTAGCATCTGCGCAAAAATGGTACCGTTAAAAACGTCAGCTCGAGTCGCAAAAAATAAGCCGTCACTGAGCCATAGATCCCAAAAAATGAGAACGCTACGGGTCACGGAATATAGCGTAAAACGTGCGCCACTTTTTTCAGACAAACTTCCGAATTTTTTTAACCCCATATATAAAAGTAAACCTATACATGTTTGGTGTCTACGAACTCGCACTGACCTGAGGCATCACACCCACACATCAGTTTTACCATACAGTGAACACAGTGAATAAAATATCTCAAAAACAATAGTGCTATCGCACTTTTTTTGCAATTTTTCTGCATTTGGAATTTTTTTGCCATTTTCTAGTACACTATATGGTAAAACCTATTTTTCATTGAAAAGTACAGCTCGTTCCGCAAAAAATGAGCCCTCACATGACCATATTGACTGAAAAATAAAAAAGTTATGTCTCTTAGAAAAAGAATGGGGAAAAAAAAAACCGGAAAGCAAAAAAATCGTCCGGTCGTGAAGGAGTTAAGTAATTCAAAATACCTTAAGGTATATTTTCATGCTAAGTATGTAGGGTCTGTAAGAAGACTAAGGGGTACTTTAAACGCTGAGACATCGCTGCCGATATATCGTCGGGGTCACGTCGTTAGTGACGCACATCCGGCGCCGGTAGCGACATCGCAGTGTGTAATACAAATGAGCGACGATCAACGAGCACAAAAACATGAAAAATCGTTGCTCGTTGATACGTCGTTCATTTCCATAATATCGGTGCTGCTGCAGGTACGATGTTGTATGTCGTTCCTGCGGCAGCATACATTGCTGTGTGTGACGCCGCTGGAATGACAAACATCTCCTTACCTGTGTCCACCGGAAAAGGAGGAAGGAAGGAGGTGGGCGGCATGTTCAGTGACGCTGCTGTGACGTCGCTGTGACGCTGAATGAACCGCCCCCTTAGAAAGGAGGCGGTTCGCCGGTCACAGCGACGTCGCCGAGCAGGTATGGGCGTGTGACGCTGCCATAGCGATAATGTTTGCTACGGCAGCAAGCACCACATATCGCATGTGCGACGGGGGCGGGTGCTATCGTGCTCAACATCACTAGCAATCATTAGCGATGTCGCAGCTTGTAAAGCCTGCCTAACATAAGAAACATAGCACATTACCACAAAGCTTGATATATAAATACACATGTAAATACAAGTAAGTGCACAGGACATAGGGAAGATAATATACCGTGTTTTTCCAAAAATAAGACACTGTCATACTTTTTTTGCCCCAAAAAAAAGCGCTATTGCTTATTTTTGGAGTAGATCTTATTTTTGGAGAAACATGGTTGGAGGTAAGTTCCCCCCCCACCCCCAAAAGCAGACCCCCCTCTTCCCAGGAGACTCATACTTACCAGACCCCGGGTGTCTGTGTGATCTCCGGTGAGTGCTCCCAGCAGGTATGTTTCACGCCATCCTCTCCTGCTTCTGGCTTACACTCACATACATCATATCACACACATACACTCATACACATACACACACAATCACCAAGCAGATAGCACACACACAATCATTAGTCACTCACCACATCCAGCAGTACGGAATGCTTCCTGCTGCAGGGAAAGATGGGAGGAAAGTTACGCATCACAGGTCCTGTAAGTATTCCATCGGCAGCCACATGTCCTTGCGTTCCACCGCACTGCGTCTCAGGATTCTGCCGGCCAGAAGAAATCGGTATCGCTGGATGTGGGGAGTATGTGTGTGCGATCTGATGGGTGATTGTGTGTGTGATCTGATGTGTGCGGGTGTCTGATCTGATGTGTGCGGGTGTCTGATCTGATGTGTGTGGGTGTGTGATCTGATGTGTGTGGGTGTGCGATCTGATGTGTGTGGGTGTGCGATCTGATGTGTGTGGGTGTGTGATCTGATGTGTGTGGGTGTGGGATCTGATGTATGTGGGTGTGCGATCTGATGTGTGTGGGTGTGCGATCTGATGTGTGTGGGTGTGCGATCTGATGTGTGTGGGTGTGTGATCTGATGTGTGTGGGTGTGCGATCTGATGTGTGTGGGTGTGCGATCTGATGTGTGTGGGTGTGTGATCTGATGTGTGTGGGTGTGCGATCTGATGTGTGTGGGTGCTCAATCTGATGTATGTGATTGGTTGTGTGTGGGTGTGCGTTCCACTGCAGGTCCTCCCATTCAGCATCTGGTGAGTATGATTGCGGGGTCTTCGGTCTTCTTTTTTCCCTCTTTTGGGGGTGTCTGCTTTCTAGAATGAAGTGTCCTGCAGTATTCTTTAACTTTTTAAGCTGCATGGACACTTCATTATTGAACCGCGACTAGGGCTTATTTTCAAGGTAGGGCTTATATTTAAATTTTGCTCCAAAAATGCTGAAAATCCCTGCTAGGGCTTATTTTGGGGGAGGTCTTATTTTTGGAAAAACACAGTAATACCCTATAAGCTTATCCTCCCTCTTGAGCCCTACCTGACTGTTGATATTGGCACTTTAAATCGCGAAAGTGGCGCCCCCACTAATATCTATAGATTTTCCCATAATGACCTGTTAAGGTTATCAGTTCCTGGCAGACAGTATCAAAAAGCCATTACAATAAAGAAAATTGAATCTCCTAAGTTAACCCTTATCATACAATGAAATACGTATGACTCATATTAATTTATTACCACTTACCTAAAGGGTCAAGACTTTTTTTTTTTTTTTTTTAAACTTTGAATTTTTATTGAGATTTTCAATTTACGTTTTTCATACATAAAATAAAACATAAAATTCACAATTCTTATCGAACCTAGACAAACAATGACAGGACAGGTGAGGAGGGTTAGGAGGGGAGAGGAGAAATAGGAGGGAAGAGGGAAGGGTTTCAAGAATCCATGCTCCTTCCATAGGACCCATAGGCCTCAGTCTCAGAGATCCTCCTGTCCCGCAAAGTAGTCCCATGGTGCCCACACGGCCTGGAAATGGTCAACTGTGTCATGCAATAGTGCCGTGAGATGTTCCATGCGTCTAACGTCCAGTAATCTATACTTGAGGCTCTGGAGTGAGGGTGTCCCTGGCTGCCTCCAATTCTTTGCAATTAAGCATCTGGCCGCTGTAAGGATGTGGGACAAAAGCTTAGAGGCCGTTTTTCCCAATCCCCCATTCCCAAGACCCAGAACATAGATCAGGGGATCAAGATCAACCTCTATATATAGTACTTTATGGATCAACCCTCTAACCCGCTCCCAGAAGGGGACTATCCCTGGACAGGACCAGAATATGTGCAGAATGGTGCCCCTGCCTCCCCCGCATCTCCAGCAACAAGCCGGTATGGAGGGGTCTATGCCATGAAGGAAATCTGGAGTGTGGTACCAAAATAGCAAAATTTTATAGATATTTTCCTTATATAGTGTGCATATTGACGTCTTGGCGGCGTTTCCCCAGATTGCTGCCCATTCCTGAGGAAGTATCCGCCTTCCCAATAGAGACTCCCATTTCCGCATGTATGGAAAAGACCCCTCGGGCCCCTCCCGTGACTCAGAAAGCAAAATGTAAATTTCCGAAATTAGTCCCTTAGTATCAGTGCCCCTTCTGCAAATTTTCTCAAAATCTGTGGGAATCGAGGCCCCTGCCCTGCCAAACAAGGAGCCAGCCAAGTCTCTGATCTGCAGATATTGGAAAAACTCTCGATTAGAGAGAGAGAATTTATCTCTAAGGTACTCAAAGGAATGGATCTGCATTGTACTTCCATCTATAATGTCTGCAAATCTGAATAGACCTGCCTTGAGCCAGGGGTGCACCATGTCCGACTCCAGACTGCTTGGGAGCGAGGGTTGGTATATGAAGGACACCAGAGGGGAGCAGGGGGATGCCAAAGGAAATCTTCTAATGCAAAATGTCCAGAGGTCCCTAGTGAACTGCATCGGTCCAAGAAGAGGGGGGGGCGAATCACACCGGGCCGGGGGCCACAGGAGCGTGTTTGGATGTATAGGCGCCAGCCAAAGTTTTTCAATCTCAGTCCACCTGTTGTATGCCCAAAGGGACACCCAACAGGGGATCCTCCTAAGATGGGCCGCCCAATAGTATTTTAGGATGTCCGGGACAGAAAGCCCCCCCCTGTTTCTCCGAGCCATCAACACCTCCCTGGCCACCCTATGACGTTTGTTACACCAAATAAATCTAAGGATAGCCGCCTGAAGGGACTTCAGCTCCTTTATTGGTACCTTAACTGGGAGGGTTTCAAAAAAATATAATAATTTTGGGAGCAAGCTCATTTTAACCGCAACAATGCGCCCCATCCACGAAAGAGGGAGGGGCAACCACTTGCTCAAAAGATTTCTCAGCTCTCGGAAAAGGGGGGGGAAGTTAAGGTTATAGAGGGAATCATAAGTAGATGTGAGGTTAACCCCCAGGTACTTGACCGCATCTGTCTTCCAACGAAACTTAAAATTCAAACGCAGGTAATCCAGGGCCACCGGGTCGAGATTCAAGGGCATTGCCTCCGTTTTGCTAGAGTTGATCTTATACCCCGAAAGGCTCCCGTACCTACCCAAGGTGCACATTAAAATTGGAAGGGACACATGGATGTTAGTAAGTGTAATGAGCACATCGTCGGCAAAAAGCGAGATTTTAAACGGTTTATCCCTGACCAGGACCCCCGAGATGTCTGGGTTGCTCCTGACCGAGGCCGCGAGGGGCTCTATGCATAGCACAAAAAGGAGGGGGGACAGGGGGCACCCCTGCCTGGTGCCATTGGAGATGAGAAAAGGCTTAGAGATGTGGAGGGGGAGTTTGATAGAGGCCGTAGGAGCGCTATACAGGGACTTCAAGGCCCGCATAAAGCCACCCGAGATCCCAAAGACCTCCAGTGTCTTGAAGAGAAAAGGCCACGCAAGGCGGTCAAAAGCCTTCTCTGCATCTAGACTCAACACCAACGCCTGTTGCTTCGTCCGATTTGCCACATCCACCAGGTCTATGACCTTCCTGGTGTTGTCACCCCCCTGACGGCAAGGGACAAAACCCACCTGGTCTTTATACACGAGTTGGGGCAACCATCGATTAAGCCTGGCCGCCAAGAGCTTGGTGAACATCTTCAAATCGGAGTTCAAAAGGGCTATTGGTCTATAATTAGCACAGTCCAATGGGTTCCTGGGTGGCTTGGGCAGGAGGATTAAATGGGAGTGTAGCATGGATGGAGGGATAGGGTCACCCTGAAGGAAAGAGTTAAACAAGGCGGCCATGTGTGGGAGGAGCTCCGCCGCAAACACCTTGTAATAAAAATAAGTAAAGCCGTCCGGGCCCGGTGACTTCCCGCCAGGCAGGGCTTCCAGAACTTGCTCCAGTTCCTCTGTAGTAATCTCTTCATTCAAAGCCGCGGCTGCTCCGCAAGGCAGTGAAGGGAGCTCAAGGGCCGAAAAATAGTCCCCAAGTGCCCCAGCCCCGCGCGAAGCCATGCCCGGGGGAACCGGAAGGTTATAAAGCTTGTTGTAGTAATTGAAAAAAATGTCAGCTATTGAAGCGGGGTGATAGTGGATAGTGCCCTTTTCGTCGTGCAGAGCCTGAGGGCATGAGGATGTAGTGCGCTCCTTAAGCTGCCTGGCGAGTAAGGTATGAGCCTTATTACTCCTTTCATAGTATCTTTGTTTGGAAAAGGTTAGCAATTTTTCTGCTCTGCCAATTGCCAAGTCTCTCAACTTTTCCCTAAGGCTGATGACTCTCCTAAGAATAGTCAGTGATGGGGCAGCCGCCAGTCTCCCCTCCTGTAGCTTAAGATGGGCCGTTATAGAGTCCCGCTGACTTGTGGCATTCTTTTTAGCCCTGGCGCCCTCTCTAATGCATAGTCCCCTCATCACTGCCTTGTGAGCTTCCCAGAGTGTTGCCGGCGACGTGACCGTGCCCGTGTTCAACTGAAAGAATTCGACCAGTTGCTTATTTAAAAAGGCCCTAGTGTCGGGATTTTTGATCAGAGATTCATTAAGGCGCCAATGCTGAGGCCTAGGTCGAGGACCATCTTTCTTGAAGTCCATTATGAGTGGGGAATGGTCTGACCACATAATGGATCCCATCTCCACCCGCTCAAGACGCCCCAGCAGCTGTGAGTCAATGAAAAAATAGTCTGTTCTGGTGTGCGTCTGATGCGGATGCGAGTAGAAGGAAAAGGCCTTCTCTCCCGGGTGGTCCACCCTCCAAGCGTCGTATAAAGCGCCTGATCTAATGAGCCTACGAAAGTCCCGGGACAAATTTTTCAAAGCACCCGATGGAGGGTGTCCACCCACAGAGAGTCTGTCGGCCACCTCCGAAAAGGGGATGTTAAAGTCTCCCCCCATCACCGTAGAGGCCGGTGCCAGTCCGCCTATCAGATCGAGTATTTTCTTAAGAAAGCGTATCTGCCCTTCATTAGGTGCATAAATGTTGGCCAGTATGTGCGGGGATCCCCCCAGTTGGCCCTCCAGAATCACATATCTACCCTCTGGATCGCAGTGAGAACCCGTAATTTGTAGAGGACAACTGGAGGATATTAAAATAGCAACTCCCCCCCTCTTGGAGCCCGAGTAAGCCGAGTAATGGATGGGAAAGCGGTGGGACGCAAATTTGAAAGTGTTGGATTCCACAAAATGTGTTTCTTGGATAAAGGCTATGTCTGCACCTGATGTTTTCAGTTCCTGTAGCAGCAATTTCCTCTTACGGGGTGAATTCAGACCTTTTACGTTAAGAGAGATAATGCGGGTCATATCTAAAACTTAGAAGTAAGAAAAAGCTAATGGCACACCTATACCGTCGGGGGCATGACTTCCCCTGTGAAGCCGGCCAGAGGAGACGGTCCATACGACAAAGGGCCGCAGCTCCCAGGGACTCTAGAAGGGGTGGTACCTGAAAGGACACATAAGGAAAAAACATCGGGGAGGGGGGAAGACAAGGACAAACATAGAAATGAACATGAATTAAGAACATTAACCGAAATGCATAAACCTTAGGCATAGATTCCCGGGGGGTAAACCCGGAAGGGAGAGACCTAGAGGGAGGTTCCCCAACCCGTCTGGGCTGAGAGAGCCACCCACCTCACTCCCCAGTAGCCCTCCTACGGGGGTCAGTCCAGTGGGCACGGGCCCGTGCCCACTCCTCCTTCTCTTGCTGCTTAGCAGGCCGGGCCAGTGCCTCCATTTCCCCTCCATGCTCCTGGAAAGATGGCGTCCGGGCCTCCCCTGGACCCTGTTCCAGGCCCAAGAAAGTATCCAGCGCCGTGGTGTGCAGCGGGGGGGGCACCGATGCCTGCTGCGATGGTTTAATCCTCCGTGGTCCCATCCTGAGAGCCGGTGAGTAGGTTTATGCTTATGATAAGTGCTGATTTAGCTGAGGGTCAACAGGAGCTCCTCTTCCCCACGTCCACTCAGCTCAGCATCCTGGACACGCCCCCCAAGGGTCAAGACTTTTAATGAAGCATAGCCTGCATTTTATGTTGAAACGCATTGAAGAACGCCCATCACTTCCTGCAGTCAAAGAGCGTGGCAATGACCGACAGTGTGTGTCTCACGCTGGAGCGCATGGATGACCGGCATCACTTCCATGATCAACGTGTATTCGTATATCTAGTTGTGTGTTAATGCATGTTTATTACAAAGTAATGTTTTTAGAAGGGTTTCTTATGTTAGCCTGCATCATTTATACAGCATAGTTGATGCATAAAATACGCAACATTTTACAATACTAGCAAAAACAATGAGATTTCTGAAATCTCATCCACATGCCGTTGACTTCTATTTCTGCCCGTATTTTAAGCCCTGCAGCATTATGGCTAATACGCAGCATGTTAATTCTTTTAAGATTTTTGCAGCGCTTTTCCCCCATTAAAATTAGTGGGTAAAATCACTAAAAACTGAGAAAAATACAACAAAAAAGTAGCTATTTAATGCTACTAGTCTGGGTTTTAATGCAGAAAAAAATGCTACAAAAATGCAAATTGTGAACACATCCATAATAAGATATTTAAAAATATTATTATGCAAACCCCACTAAAGAATACTTTACAGCAGTGTTCTGTAAAATAGTAACTACACTTTTATTTATTTTTCTAAAGCAACAGTGCAAGTAAATATAACAAATTTAGCAATATATTTTATAAGACAAAAATGCCACTTTCCCCACTTATCAATTACTTTTTGTCTCCTGCACGGATCATTCACGCTCAAAAACTGCTCAAATCTGTTTACAAATCTGTCTGCAGTGAGAGATCATATTACATTTTCTGCCATTTCAATTCTCCGGAGGAGAAGCTGGAGGGAACAAAATCAGATTGTCAAAGGGGGAAATTGGAAGTACCGTATCTATTCTAAAGGGCAAACTGCTAAAATGCAGGATACAAGTCAATTAACATCTAGAAACACCTGAAAACCAATCATAATAAGTCACCTGACAGTGCAGTTATATTTATTTACATTTTAGTTAAATTAGATATTACCGATAAGTACAGTATATACAGGAAAATAATATTTACTATTGGAATGCTTTATTTGTGCTTTATTTTAGACTTTTCCTAAAATATACCAGAAGTGTGCTCCAAAATATTTCCAGAAAATGATACTTCATGGGTTCAGGTATGTTACACACAGAATATTTCCAAGTATCAAGAGCTTTACATATTGTATTTGTTTTATACATGGTCAAAGAAAAGAGAACACAAATGGTATTTCACTCCCTCCTGACATGTGGCGTGAGTCAGGGCCGAGTGATTGGAGCGGGCTCAGTAGCGGAGCCTGAACAATATCTGGTGGCTGCTGGCTGTGTCACACAGCCAGCATCTCCCTGTTACAGAAATAATGAGAGCTGAGGTTTGCTAGCTCCTTTTAACCCCATAAACGCTGCTGTCAATCTGGCCGAGACATTTGCCAGACATGTACAGCTTAAGTCAAGACTGGGTGTTTGGAGCGGGCTCAGGAGCTGAGACAGCATCTGCCTGTAACAGGAACAATCAGAACCGAGCTCTGATTGCTTCTTTTAACTCCTTAATGCTGCTGTCAATCTGTCAATGCAGCCAAGACGTGATCACAGGATGCCAAAGTTATGCCATGTCAGTCAATGGGTTTGCAAAAAGCCTTTGTACCTGCCATGGCGATGTTCCTGTGAAATCCAGCCTGTGGCTGGTCTTCATAGGAGATCATGATTTTATGTATGTATGTAGTACAGTGTAATGTGGTGTATAGTATAAGTTGAGACAATCAGAAGTTCACGTCCACTAAGGAGGAGGCCATACAGTTCTGTGCACTTTCCAGTCTGTTTTCTATTTATCTCTGCCCTTCTCTGGCTTCTATAAATAATATATGAGAAGCGCAGAGAGAGGTACAAAACACGTAGGTGGGAGGTGTACTGACTTGTTTAGACACTGGAAGGACCGAGCAACTCAATAACATATTTGAAAAATAATACGATTTCATGTCAGTGTAAAGAGACTTAATGGCCATGCAATTCTCTCATGGGAAATTAAATATTAAAATTGCCTCTTTGGAGAGGATGGGACTTCATCTCATTTTAACACATTTTCTGCTCTAAGCCTCTTTTTAAAAATCTGACCTTTGACCTCCCTCCATTATAACTCTATGGCTCTTAAAGCAAGAATTTCAGTTGAAAAAGTCATGGTGTTGTGATGGCGATATAGATAAAGTAATAGTCACACTTGAAACAAAATCACAGCAAGATCTGAAATGCAATATACCGTGTGATTTATTCTATATTCTCTCTCCATTTTGTGTCACAGTGCAGGAAGCGTCGTCGTTAATACTTCCGGTCTCTATAACTATCCAAACAACCAGACGAGGATTGACTATATCAACTATAATCTAACTGATGAAGTCGAATACGCATTCTCCAACAATAATGACTCCATTGAAATGCTTAACGTATTTTCTGAGCCTTCTAAAATATCAAGTAAGTCCTGTTTTTATACTTTATTAGATTCGTGGTCACATGGACATTACTGGCTTGTCAAATAGAACAACCGGTGTAACTGCTGGAACACTTCTTCTTACCCATTTCTTCAAAGAGGTGTCCGCAGAGTTAGGAAAATGCAGTGCCCAAGTTTGAACAAGCTCTTTTCACATAGATTGGTTTATTTCTGTACATACAGGCTGTGGATTTCTTGGTATTATTTTCTTATCATACAGAATGAAGTCAGTCTCAGACTGGACCACCGGGGAGCAGGAAAATCCCCAGGTGGGCCCCACAATATGACAAAACACAATTGATTCACTATGTACAGATATAGTCAGTATCTATTCACTGAACAATCTGCCTAATTTATTATTATATACAAAAAAAGGTAAATTTGTAATAATATTTGCAAGTAGTTGAACATTGAACTCTCAGATTTATTATTATTGATGAGCCCTTGGCACGCCAATCTGAAACTCAAGAGATCATTAGTTATAACGTAAGTGAATTAAAAGCATTTGTTTAGAAGAATTTAATACATTTGGCATAAAACTGAATTTTGTATCATACTATATTAATTCTTCACTTACATTTTAGGTGTCCGGCAGCTACAACCTTATATGACTTGCAGCTTGAACTTCACCGATTACACTGTGACTTGTGGTGATGAGTCCTGTACATGCACTGGACCATGTGCGCAGAATACAAGCTACTGTCTCAATAATGGGACCTGCAACAATCGTGAAACTGGACCGGTGTGCGAGTAAGTTCTTCCTAAAGAAATGTGACAAAATAATCCGTGCAGTTTTTGACACATAAGTAAAGTGCAACAACACTAAAGGGTACTTTACACGCTGCGAGATCGCTAACGAGCGTACCCGCCCCCCGTCGGTTGTGCGACACGGGCAAATCGCTGCCCGTGCCGCACAACATCGCTTACACCCGTCACACGGACAAACCTTCCCTGTGACGTCGCCCTGGCCGGCGAAGTGCCTCCTTTCTAAGGGGGCGGTTCATGCGGCATCACAGCGTCGTCACACGGCAGCCGTCCAATAGAACCGGAGGGGCGTAGGTGAGCGGCCGGAACATTCCGCCCACCTCCTTCCTTCCTCATTGCCGGTTGACGCAAGTAAGGAGATGTTTGTCGTTCCTGCGGTGTCACACATAGCGATGTGTGATGCCGCAGGAACAACGAACAACATCGTACCTGCAGCAGTAACGATATTAAGGAAAGGAGCGACGTGACAACGATCACCGATTTTGGTAGTTTTTGCAATCGTTGTTCGTCGCTCCTTGGTGTCACACGCTGCGATGTCGCTACCGGCGTCGGATGTGCGTCACTAACGCCGTGACCCGGACAATATATCGGTCGCGATGTCGCAGCGTGTAAAGCCCCCTGAAGATTAACCATAATTAACACATCTGCCATACACAGTGGTGAATCTATCAAAACGGCAGGGCATGCAAAGTCCATGGGTGTGCGAGAGAGAAAGAGGCTAGAATCACACTATTGCTCAAAAAGAATCTGTCACTGAGTTGTGACTATCCCATCTGCTAGCAACATGATGTAGGGGCAGAGACTCTGATCTAGCAATGTATCACTTACTGGGATATATGACATAATATTAATAAAATGATAGTTTTTTCTGCTGCAGATCTAGCAGTTCCCTGAATGATGAGCTCTATATAAGCACACCCACATCAGTGATTTGGCAGCTTTCTGTGTACACTGTGCATAGGCAGAAAGCTGCCAATCAATAGTGGGGGGTGTGACTACTCAGGGCTCATGAATATGGTAGCAGGTTTACTAGTCCTGTAGTGATAATCACTTGCTGATAAAACAGTCATTTTTATCAAAACTGCAAGAAACCCAATAAGTGACCCCCCATCATTATGCTGCTGTAATAAAAACAGATTTAAAGGGTTATTTTCATATAATTAAGTAACCCTCTATTCTATAGTAGGCAATAACTTGCTTATCGCTGGGGAATTGACAGCTAGGACCCCATCAACACTAAAATTAGGGCTTAGGAGACTCTGAGAATGAAGATCTGCAGCACCATCATCAATCGAGGGGCACGTGTGGGCCCCCGCTAATTTCATCATCTATTTGATTGACAAGAACAACATTCGGCAGGCCCATAGACAATTAATGGAGCGCAGTAAGGCGGGCTTTGCACGTTGCGACATCGCAAGCCGATGCTGCGATGTCGCACGCGATAGTCCCCGCCCCCGTCGCAGGTACGATATCTTGTGATAGCTGGCGTAGCGAACATTATCGCTACGCCAGCTTCTCATGCACTCACCTGCCCTGCGACCGTCGCTCTGGCCGGCGACCCGCCTCCTTCCTAAGGGGGCGGGTCGTGCGGCGTCATAGCGACGTCACACGGCAGGCGGCCAATAGCGGTGGAGAGGCGGAGATGATCAGGATGTAAACATCCCGCCCACCTCCTTCCTTCCGCATAGCCGCCAGCGGCAGGTAAGGTGATGTTCCTCGCTCCTGCGGCTTCATACACAGCGATGTGTGCTGCCGCAGGAACGAGGAACAACATCATACCTGTCGCTGCAGCATAATTATGAAAAAGTCGGAGCCTGCAACGATGATACGATAATAACGCTTTTGTGCTCGTTATTCGTATAATCTAGCATTTACACACTACGATCTCGAAAGTGACGCCGGAAGTGCGTCACTTTCAATTTGACCCCACCGACATCGCATGTGCGATGTTGCAACGTGCAAAGCCGCCCTTAGAGTATGTGCACCTTTATTAAGGACAAGGATGCAGCGCCCGTTCTCGAGGTTCCAAAGCTCCAACCTTAAGATCGCTAATGGTCAAATCCCCAAGTATCTGTAATTTTCACATTGTCTCTGCAGGGAGGAAGGAGACAAACTCTAGTGCCACCTATTGACAGTAGCAATCCTTAAAGTCAAAAGTGGCCCTTTAACAAGCCTTTTCATATGACCTAGGATTTATGCCAGATCAGAACCTCAATTTGCAGACAGGGTGTTTTGGGATGATTGTCCCTCGTCAGTGCAAAGTATGAGATCTGATATGGCTTTTATCTGGCTATTACCCTATTACCCAGAGGAGCATTCCAGCTATAAGACTCCTCACCACTGACAGCCAGATTGGTTTGTCAGTCTCCGCAAGGAGAAAAGTTTTCCACTTAAACCCCATGTATCTGTAAAGCATCCCTTATTCAGTGGATAAGAAATAACTTGATTTTTTTGGAGAATAACCCTTTAAAAGAATCCAGTAAATGTAGACATATTGATCTAAACATAACAGAACATAAAGACACTGATTCATCATTACCATTACACGTTTTTTGTCCACCTTTCTTTCTTTTCTGCCTTTTTTTTAGTTTGCAACTAATTCATTACTCTATTTGCACCATTGATGAAGTTAATATTATATGTGATTGCCTGTTTTTGGGTTGTTTTTTTTTGTTTTAGCTTTGTGGGAGATATTTATTGATTTCAGATATTTTTGGCTGATTCTTTGTACAAGACTTTTTAAAAATTCACAAAATTGGAGGCAGTCAGCTCCACGACTCCCATTGAGTGATTTCCTGCATGCTAACCAAAGGTCTCATATTTTTTCGAAATTTTGAAAACTATGCAATTTTTTCCACAAAATGTCCAAACACTGGTAAATGACAGGATAAAACTTCATTTTTCACTTTGCGCACAATTCATGAACCAGGTACATCAGTTTTATGAATCAAGTTCAATAAGTGAATACCCCAAGACATAAAAAAAGTGTCATTAAAACAATGCAAATGATGATTTGGGGCCTTAGTTTATTATGGTGAAAAACATTACAATACAATGGTAACACTTGTATTTTTTTCCACAGCTGTGTCAGTCCATACACAGGAGAGAGATGTGAAACAGAAATGTCTACAACATCATACATGACTTCAATAACCACATCTGCACCGCTACAAACTACCAGCTCTTCTGGAGTTTCCACACAACCAGAAACTACAACCAGAATGGAAGAAACTGGCTCAACTTCTACAGAACACGCAACAAGATTTTCGACTGTTCATTCCACCAACTCTCCAGATCTGTCCACATCATCTTCCTCAAGCTCATCAATGTCCACAGGAACAGTTACTGATAAGATGTCTACCACAGGGACAGAGCATACGTCACTTCTAATATCACAAACATCCACCCAACCACACACAGAAACAACTGAAGTTTTAACATCTCAAGAATCCACTACCAAAGAAACACCTAATCTCTCAACCGGGGAACAAATATCGACATTTGGACCAACAGGAATTAAGACAGTTTTTACTTCTGAGCTTTCCACTGAATCACTTCCATCTACCAAAACTGAGGAAAGTGTCACATTTTCAATAGAACCATCAACTCTTTCATCCACATTGTTACTAGAGAAAACGACAGAACTTTTATTCACAACAGAACATGAACAATCCACAACACCATTAGAGTCCACAGAAAAACCATTAGAGTCCACAGAAACTACAACTGTGAGAATTTCATCAACTACCGCAGAACAGCTTTCCACTGTAACTAAGCCACAAGAGTCATCAACTGAATCACAGTCGTTACACTCTACAACAATGACACCGGCCTCCTCAACTGTACAAATCTCAACTGTTTTTGGTCCTTCAACAACTTCATCAGTAAGTAAAACAACCCAATTTACTGAGGGTACAGAGACATCACCAGAAGAATCTTCACATTCTGCAGAATCAATCGGATCTTCTCCAGTAGCACAAACTTCAAGTTCCTTTGATACATCTCTCTTCTCCACCACGGTGCTTTATACTACTGAGGCTTCAACTGGAACAGCAACACTATTAACAACTGCATCTCAGGAACCTATCACAAGTACATCTCATGTAACAGAGGCATCAATAGTATCAGATTTATCAAATTTTTCATCTACCATACAAACATCAGCTGTAACACAAGAAACATCTATGCCTCCAACACTACTAACATCAACAATGGAGACATCAGGTGCTTCACAAGCTTCAGATGCATCATCCATTTCTACTTCTAAATCTTTTCAAACTTCTGGTTCTTCAACATTGAAAGACGTGTCAACAAGTGTGACAGAACAGGAACAATTCACAACACCATTAGAGTCCACAGAAACACCATTAGAGTCCACAGAAACTACAACTGTGAGAATTTCATCAACTACCACAGAACAGCTTTCCACTGTAACTAAGCCACAAGAGTCATCAACTGAATCACAGTCGTTACACTCTACAACAATGACACCGGCCTCCTCAACTGTAGAAATCTCAACTGCTTTTGGTTCTTCAACAACTTCATCAGTAAGTAAAACAACCCAATTTACTGAGGGTACAGAGACATCACCAGAAGAATCTTCACATTCTGCAGAATCAATCGGATCTTCTCCAGTAGCACAAACTTCAAGTTCCCTTCATACATCTCTCTTCTCCACCACGGTGCTTCATACTACTGAGGCTTCAACTGGAACAGCAACACTATTAACAACTGCATCTCAGGAACCTATCACAAGTACATCTCATGTAACAGAGGCATCAACAGTATCAGATTTATCACATTTTTCATCTACCATACAAACATCAGCTGTAACACAAGAAACATCTATGCCTCCAACACTACTAACATCAACAATGGAGACATCAGGTGCTTCACAAGCTTCAGATGCATCATCCATTGCGACTTCTAAATCTTTTCCAACTTCTGGTTCTTCAACATTGAAAGACGTGTCAACAAGTGTGACAGAACAGGAACAATCTACAACACCATTAGAGTCCACAGAAACACCATTAGAGTCCACAGAAACAACTGTGAGAATTTCATCAACTACCACAGAACAGCTTTCCACTGTAACTAAGCCACAAGAGTCATCAACTGAATCACAGTCGTTACACTCTACAACAATGACACCGGCCTCCTCAACTGTAGAAATCTCAACTGTTTTTGGTCCTTCAACAACTTCATCAGTAAGTAAAACAACCCAATTTACTGAGGGTACAGAGACATCACCAGAAGAATCTTCACATTCTGCAGAATCAATCGGATCTTCTCCAGTAGCACAAACTTCAAGTTCCTTTGATACATCTCTCTTCTCCACCACAGTGCTTCATACTACTGAGGCTTCAACTGGAACAGCAACACTATTAACAACTGCATCTCAGGAACCTATCACAAGTACATCTCATGTAACAGAGGCATCAACAGTATCAGATTTATCAAATTTTTCATCTACCATACAAACATCAGCTGTAACACAAGAAACATCTATGCCTCCAACACTACTAACATCAACAATGGAGACATCAGGTGCTTCACAAGCTTCAGATGCATCATCCATTGCTACTCCTAAATCTTTTCCATCTTCTGGTTCTTCAACATTGAAAGACGTGTCAACAAGTGTGACAGAACAGGAACAATCCACAACACCATTAGAGTCCACAGAAACACCATTAGAGTCCACAGAAACTACAACTGTGAGAATTTCATCAACTACCACAGAACAGCTTTCCACTGTAACTAAGCCACAAGAGTCATCAACTGAATCACAGTCGTTACACTCTACAACAATGACACCGGCCTCCTCAACTGTAGAAATCTCAACTGCTTTTGGTTCTTCAACAACTTCATCAGTAAGTAAAACAACCCAATTTACTGAGGTTACAGAGACATCACCAGAAGAATCTTCACATTCTACAGAATCAATCGGATCTTCTCCAGTAGCACAAACTTCAAGTTCCTTTGATACATCTCTCTTCTCCACCACCATGCTTCAACCTACAGAGGCTTCAACTGGAACAGCAACACTATTAACATCTGAATCTCAGGAACCTATCACAAGTATATCTGTTGTAACAGAGGTTTCAACAGTATCAGATTTATCACATTTTTCATCTACCATACAAACATCAGCTGTAACACAAGAAACATCTATGCCTCCAACTCTACTAACATCAAAAACGGAGACATCAGGTGCATCACAAGCTGCAGATGCATCATCCATTGCTACTTCTAAATCTTTTCAAACTTCTGGTTCTTCAACTTTGAAAGATGTGTCAACAAGTGTGACAGAACAGGAACAATCCACAACACCATTAGAGTCCACAGAAACTACAACTCTAAGTATCTCATCAACTACCACAGAACAGCTTTCCACTGTAACTAAGCCACAAGAGTTATCAACTGAACTGCAGTCGTTACACTCTACAACAATGACACCGGCCTACTCAACTGTGGAAGTCTCGAGTGTTTTTGGTCCTTCAACATCTTCATCAGTAAGTAAAACAACCCAATTTACTGAGGGTACAGAGACATCACCAGAAGAGTCTTCACATTCTACAGAATCAATCGGATCTTCTTCAGTAGCACAAACTTCAAGTTCCTTTGATACATCTCTCTTCTCCACCACGGTGCTTCAACCTACAGAGGCTTCAACTAGAACAGCAACACTATTAACATCTGAATCTCAGGAACCTATCACAAGTACATCTGTTGTAACAGAGCTTTCAACAGTATCGGATTTATCACATTTTTCATCTACCATACAAACATCTACTGTAACACAAGAAACATCTATGCCTCCAACTCTACTAACATCAACAATGGAAACATCAGGTGCTTCACAAGCATCAGAGGCATCATCCATTGCTACTTCTAAATCTTTTCATACTCTTGGTTCTTCAACATTGAAAGACATGTCAACAAGTGTAACAGAACAGGAACAATCAACAACACCATTAGAGTCCACAGAAACACCATTAGAGTCCACAGAAACTACAACTGGAAGAATTTCATCAACTAGCACAGGACAGCTTTCCACTGTAACTAAGACAGAAGAGTCATCAATTGAACCACAGTCGTTACACTCCACAACAATGACATTGGCCTCAACAACTGTAGAAGTCTCAAGTGTTTTTGGTCCTTCAACATCTACATCAGTAAGTAAAACAACTCACTTTACTGAGGTTACAGAGACATCACCAGAAGAGTCTTCACATTCTGCAGAATCAATCGGATCTTCTCCAGTAGCAGAAACTTCAAGTTCTTTTGATTCATCTCACTCCTCCAGTGAGCATCAAACTACTGTAATATCAGTATCAGAAATCTCAACAACCAAATTTAGGGAACCTACAACACCTTTAGTTGTTCTAAGCTCTTCATCCGATGGATCACAGACATCAAGTCTTTCAAAAGTTACAGTGGCCTCAAGTGCTGTTGTCATCACAGAAACAGATAGTAGAACGACTGCTACAGAAGTGTCACCATCATCAAAAAGACCTTCCACACAACCATGTCCACCGCACACATTTGGGAAAAACTGTGAAAATGGAGTCAACAATGTGGATGTAATAATAGGTGAGACCAAGTTTATGTATCCATACTTTATTAAGCATTGTGAAAATATACAGTAGATGTGACTGTGAGCAATTTTTATTTTTTTGTTATGAAAAGTTGGTAGATAAAGATAAAAAGTATCTAAAATGGATCTGTCTGCCCTTTGAAAAAATTAATCTTGATTTGCCAGTTTTTGCACGACGTGTTATATGTAAGGCTACTTTCACACCTCCGGTTTGAGCCGTGCGGCTCAATTCGGCTGTGAAACCTATGCAACGGATGCGGCGAAAACACCGCATCCTTTGCATAAGTTTTTACATGCGGCCGGTCCGTTTTTTTCCGGTTGCGGCACGCTACTGAGCATGCGCAGTGGAAAAAAACGCATGCGGCGGCCGGATGCGTTTTTTTCCGCATCGCGCCGCATCCGGCGTCCATAGGCATGCATTGAAAATGCGCTGAAGCGGCCGGATGCGGCTATTTTTGCTGGAGCAAAAAACGTTGCAGGGAACGTTCTATCCGGCCGCGGCATCGGCTAAATCTGCCGCATGCGGCAAAAACCGGACCGAACGCAAGCCCCTGCGGCACAATACGGCACTAATGTAAGTCTATGCAAAAAAAATGCAACCGGCGGCAAAAAAAACGGTTGCGGTTTTTCTGCAGAGTGCCGTATTTTGCCGCATTGCAGAAACCGGATGTGTGAAAGTAGCCTTATACAGTTACTCAGAAGTAAGACTCCTTATTATGTCTGTGCAATTATATGGATTTCTGTCTAACCTTTAATATTGTTTTCTATTCAGATACAAGTGATGCTCCTTATAAGACTATTAATGTTCTTGCCAAATTGAACAGAACATATACTGAGGAACTTGCAAATTCGTCTTCATTAGAATACACCACCTTAGCTAATGAGGTTCAACAGGTAATATTATATACATTAAAGGTACAAGATGTGATTATAGAAAACAAGTGCGGATTCTTTATGTATGGGTATGGGATTTACACAATGTGATGGGCAAAGGACCACCAGCAGCAAAAGCTGAAACCATGACAGGGTAGACTGAATTGTTTTTGGAAAGAAATTTCTTGTACAGCCACCATCTACTTTGTTTACTTCACTACTGTCCTCAAAGTCCTTTAACCCCTTAACGACCGCGTGCAGTAAAATTACGTCCTAGCGGTCATAACGTTACTGCCCGCGGTCTCCTGGCAGCAGCATGCTGCGATCGGTGCACATCTCAGCTGATTTTCACAGCTGAGATGTGTGCCTGCTAGGCACGAGCAGAATCATTATCTGCTCGTGCCGTTTAACCCCTGAAATGGCACTCTCAATATGTGACAGCGCCATTATAAACGCGATCGCGGTAAAGTTTTACTTACCACCTGATACCGGAAGTCACGTGACATGATCACGTGACTTCTGATGGTTGTCATGGTAGCACAGGGTCATGTGATGACTCCTGTGCTAGACATGAACTACTTTCACTTTCGCTTTCCACGGAGGCCAGGGAAGGGGAAGCAGAAAGTGCACATATCTGCTGTTTACAGCTGTGTAGCTGTGATCAGCAGATAGTGCAGTTCGATTGGATTGCTGATCGCAATAGCCCCCTAGGGGGACTAGTAAAATAAAAAAAAAAGTAAAAAAAAAAGTTTTAAAAAAAACAAAAAAACATAAAAGTTCAAATCACCCCCCTTTCGCCCCATTGAAAATTAAAGGGTTAAAAAAATAAAAAATATACACACATTTGGTATCGCCGCGTTCAGAAACGCCCGATCTATCAAAACATAAAATCAATTAACCTGATCAGTAAACGGCGTAGCGACAAAAAAATTCCAAACGCCAAAATGACGTTTTTTTGTCGCCACAACTTTTGCGCAAAATGCAATAACAGGCGATCAAAACGTAGCATCTGCGCAAAAATGGTACCGTTAAAAACGTCAGCTCGAGTCGCAAAAAATAAGCCGTCACTGAGCCATAGATCCCAAAAAATGAGAACGCTACAGGTCACGGAATATAGCGTAAAACGTGCGCCACTTTTTTCAGACAAACTTCCGAATTTTTTTAACCCCTTATATAAAAGTAAACCTATACATGTTTGGTGTGTACGAACTCGCACTGACCTGAGGCATCACACCCACACATCAGTTTTACCATACAGTGAACACAGTGAATAAAGTATCTCAAAAACAATAGTGCTATCGCACTTTTTTTGCAATTTTTCTGCATTTGGAATTTTTTGCCATTTTCCAGTACACTATATGGTAAAACCTATGGTTTAATTGAAAAGTACAGCTCGTTCCGCAAAAAATGAGCCCTCACATGACCATATTGACTGAAAAATAAAAAAGTTATGTCTCTTAGAAAAAGAATGGGGAAAAAAAAAACGGAAAGCGAAAAATCGGCCGGTCGTGAAGGAGTTAAGTAATTCAAAATACCTTAAGGTATATTTTCATGCTAATTATGTAGGGTCTGTAAGAAGACTAAGGGGTACTTTAAACGCTGCGACATCGCTGCCGATATATCGTCGGGGTCACGTCGTTAGTGACGCACATCCGGCGCCGGTAGCGACATCGCGTGTAATACAAATGAGCGACGATCAACGAGCACAAAAACATGAAAAATCGTTGCTCGTTGACACGTCGTTCATTTCCATAATATCGGTGCTGCTGCAGGTATGATGTTGTATGTCGTTCCTGCGGCAGCATACATTGCTGTGTGTGACGCCGTTGGAATGACAAACATCTCCTTACCTGCGTCCACCGGAAAAGGAGCAAGGAAGGAGGTGGGCGGCATGTTCCGGCCGCTCATCTCCTCCCCTCCTTTTCTATTGGGCGGCGGTTCAGTGACGCTGCTGTGACGTCGCTGTGACGCTGAATGAACCGCCCCCTTAGAAAGGAGGCGGTTCGCCGGTCACAGCGAAGTCGCAGAGCAGGTATGTGCATGTGACGCTGCCGTAGCGATAATGTTTGCTACGGCAGCAAGCACCACATATCGCATGTGCGACAGGGGCGGGTGCTATCGTGCTCGACATCACTAGCAATCATTAGCGATGTCGCAGCCTGTGATGCCCGCCTAACATAAGAAACATAGCACATTACCACAAAGCTTGATATATAAATACACATGTAAATACAAGTAAGTGCACAGGACATAGGGAAGATAATATACCGTGTTTTTCCAAAAATAAGACACTGTCTTATACTTTTTTTGCCCCAAAAAAAAGCGCTATTGCTTATTTTTGGAGTAGATCTTATTCTTGGAGAAACATGGTTTGAGGTAAGTTTCCCCCCCCCCCCAAAAGCAGACCCCCCTCTTCCCAGGAGACTCATACTTACCAGACCCCGGGTGTCTGTGTAATCACCAGTGAGTGCTCCCAGAAGGTATGTTTCACGCCATCCTCTCCTGCTTCTGGCTTACACTCACATACATCATATCACACACATACACTCATACACATACACACACAATCACCAAGCAGATAGCACACACACAATCATTAGTCACTCACCACATCCAGCGGTACGGAATGCTTCCTGCTGCAGGGAAAGATGTGAGGAAAGTTACGCATCACAGGTCCTGTAAGTATTCCATCGGCAGCCACAGGTCCTTGCGTTCCACCGCACTGCGTCTCAGGATTCTGCCGGCCAGAAGAAATCGGTATCGCTGGATGTGGGGAGTATGTGTGTGCGATCTGATGGGTGATAGTGTGTGTGATCTGATGTGTTCGGGTGTGCGATCTGATGTGTGTGGGTATGTGATCTGATGTGTGTGGGTGTGCGATCTGATGTGTGTGGGTGTGCGATCTGATGTGTGTGGGTGTGCGATCTGATGTGTGTGGTTGTGCGATCTGATGTGTGTGGGTGTGCGATCTGATGTGTGTGGGTGTGCGATCTGATGTGTGTGGGTGTGCGATCTGATGTGTGTGGGTGTGTGATCTGATGTGTGTGGGTGTGCGATCTGATGTGTGTGGGTGTGCGATCTGATGTGTGTGGGTGTGCGATCTGATGTGTGTGGGTGTGTGATCTGATGTGTGTGGGTGTGCGATCTGATGTGTGTGGGTGTGCGATCTGATGTGTGTGGGTGCTCAATCTGATGTATGTGATCGGTTGTGTGTGGGTGTGCGTTCCACTGCAGGTCCTCCCATTCAGCATCTGGTGAGTATGATTGCGGGGTCTTCGGTCTTCTTTTTTCCCTCTTTTGGGGGTGTCTGCTTTCTAGAATGAAGTGTCCTGCAGTATTCTTTAACTTTTTAAGCTGCATGGACACTTCATTATTGAACCACGACTAGGGCTTATTTTCAAGGTAGGGCTTATATTTAAATTTTGCTCCAAAAATGCTGAAAATCCCTGCTAGGGCTTATTTTGGGGGAGGTCTTATTTTTGGAAAAACACAGTAATGCCCTATAAGCTTATCCTCCCTCTTGAGCCCTACCTGACTGTTGATATTGGCACTTTAAATCGCGAAAGTGGCGTCCCCACTAATATCTATAGATTTTCCCATAATGACCTGTTAAGGTTATCAGTTCCTGGCAGACAGTATCAAAAAGCCATTACAATAAAGAAAATTGAATCTCCGAACTTAACCCTTATCATACAATTAAATACGTATGACTCATATTAATTTATTACCACTTACCTAAAGGGTCAAGACTTTTAATGAAGCATAGCCTGCATTTTATGTTGAAACGCATTGAAGAACGCCCATCACTTCCTGCAGTCAAAGAGCGTGGCAATGACCGGCAGTGTGTGCCTCACGCTGGAGCGCATGGATGACCGGCATCACTTCCATGATCAACATGTATTCGTATATCTAGTTTTGTGTTAATGCATATTTATTACAAAGTAGTTTTTTTTAGAAGGGTTTCTTATGTTAGCCTGCATCATTTATACAGCATAGTTGATGCATAAAATACGCAACATTTCTTTATCGTTCCTATGGGAGACCCAGACCATGGGTGTATAGCTACTGCCTCCGGAGGACACACAAAGTTACTACACTCAAAACGTGTAGCTCCTCCCTCCCAGTATATACACCCCCTGCTAGCCAGACCTAGCCAGTTTCATGCTTTGTGTCAGGAGGATCACACACACACATGCATCCTTTTTTGATTTTTCATTTTTTCTACAGATTTGGAAGAAAAGCGGGTCCACTGGACCCCCGGCATGTCCCTTCACACCCCCCTGGCGGCGGTGCTGTTAAGGTTGATTCAGGGCAAGAGCCCTTCATGCCGCGCTCCTTCACCATCCCTTAGGGGCTCTGGCTTGAAGTTAGAGCCAACACGGTTCTCACTGCCTTGCAGGAGACCGGCCTCCATCCGCAGCCCTTTGGCAGGACCCTGCTGGACGGAGCACTGGACCCCCACCCCACCAGGGACTGGACCCTGCGTCTCAAAGCTAAGTATAGAGACGTTATTCAGAGGGTCCTTCTGCAATGTGGGGCACTTTATTGGGGGGGACAGTGATTGACTTTGATAATGCTGCTTTTACTGTGTTTCCGGCCGGTTCCACGGGTTTTACTGTGTACCGCGCCGATGATGCCTGATTTTCGTCCGCATGCATAACTCTAGGCCCCGGCTTCAGCCGCGGCCTAGTTTTCGTTTCGTTCCCCTGCATGTCAGTCATGCAGGGGGACGCTGCAGCGCCGCCCAACCGCCGCTCTGCACAGGGGAGGACACTCCTTGTTGGGAGATGATTCCCTCCCCTGTACATCTTCTTAGCCCTCCGATTCCCGCTCCTGGGTTAACCCCCGCCCTCCCCCCTCACTCTAGCGCCATTTTCTCAGCGTTCTTAGTACGCTGATCGGCGCTGGCTGCTCTGCAGTGCAGAGGGAGTGGATATCTGGCTGGGGGTCCAGGCTTGGAACCTGGGGGGGCACTCACAATAGCGGCCTGATAAGTCACAACCTCTGGTTGTGCACTTTTTATACACTATCAGGGCATTCTGAAGGAGTTAATTCTTTATTTTAGAACCTCCTCCTCAGCAGCATGTCTCACTAGGAGCAAAGCTCCAAGGCTGTACACTACATGCCCTGCATGTAAGCTTATATTGCCTGAACCGGCCCATACTGTAATGGTTCTTATGTGGTGGTGCCTCAGCCTGGAGTCGCCCCAGGCTGAACCCCACCTCTGCAGCAGGTCTCACAGAGCGAGGCTGCAGGCTGTTTTTATTATCCACTGCTGGTGGGCTCGTACGGCGAGTTCATAACCACTGTGGCCCCTCAGCTTGGAGGCTCATTCATGGTCCCTCCAGCTGCTCCGGGTTCGGTGGCTGACCCCTGGGGGAATCTTTTTTCCAGGGGTCGGCTGTCCCGGCATCTGCTGAGCATGCAGCCCCCTTCTCAGGGCGTTTTCTGCTTGCTCAGCAAAGCTCACAGACCCCGTCCTCCTGACAGGGAGACGCAGGGTCCCCTGTCCTCCCCGTCCCGCAGCTCCGATACGAGCTGACTCACTGGACGAGGAGGATGTCTCTATCAGGGGCTCGGACGCTGCCTTAGGTACTTTGATCCGTCCGTAGGTGACGCGGATGCGAATGATTGGATTGCGTCCATTATACTTGTATTGTGTGGCGCCCCTGACCTGGTCAGGCGCCACTGAGTACTGCACCCATGCTGGGGACAGTACAATACAGGTAATCCAGAAGGCTGACCGGGGTGTGGAACACAGGCGCATAGTGATCAGGTCTCACACATGTACCCATGAGAGGACCCCTGGGGATCCCAGGAGGGGGAAAAGCCTTCACCTTCACTGGAATAGTGGAGGGGGCCAAAAGCCTCCATCTCCTCTCAAGGGGTGTGGTAAGAGAGTCTGGTTGCTAGGTGGCGTAGGCAAGAACAGGAGAGGAGGGGCAGTGAGCCAGAGCAGTGTAGAGTCCAGGGAGCTCGAGTGAGGAGCAGATCCCTGGGGCTGTGCAGTCTGACAGCGCCCGCGCAGTGGCTACTGACGGGGGAGAACGGTCAACTAGGAGGGCTACCCGAAATCCATCTTCAGCTAAAGAGAGAGCACGGAGTGGGAAGTAAGGAGACTGCTAGAGAGTACCAGGCCCAAACGGGCGGCAGATCCCGAAGCGGAGATAGATCCAGCTTTCTTTTGCTAAACCTGCCGGTGTGGGGCCCTCAAAGCCCACACCACAACACCACAAAAGCCGCAGCCACGTAGCCACAGTTAGGGCCCATAGGTCACAGGAGGCAAGCAGCTGGAGTGGCCTGGTCCAGGCGACAAGCAAACGGCAAACGAAGGGGAGAGAGGCTGCAGCATCTTCCCTGGGTGACCCCCATAGGGACTCAAAGTCGGGGTTACCCCAAACCACCAAGGGCTAAGGAAGGCGAGTTAGTAGTCACCCTCACAAGTCAGCCTGAAGGACACCTGGTTCCCACTTGGTTCATCCCAGCTACGCCCGGGTCACTCACCCTGCCATCAACTGTGAGTAAAAACCCTGAAAGACATCCTGCCTGTGTTGAGTCATTCTGCGCCTTGTGGTACTACGCACCTACACCGGGCCCTGGGGCTTGCCTCACTCTCAGGAGGCTATTCCAACTAACTGCACACACCATCAGCCCCAGGCGACCCTCAACCTGCAGTGGCGGTCCCTACTGGCCGCAATACTGAGAGTGGCGTCACGACAAGAAGAAGATCCCCTACCTGTGACAAGATCCAGCTGAGTGGAGTCCCTGAAGGTAATGCACCGACACAACACCTGTGGGGCTTCACAATTGGACCTCCATCCGCCTGTATCAGGGGAGTATTCCCCGCTGGCAAAAGGCATCAGTATACCTTTAAGGAGTGTGTTCCTTAACCACTCCAGTTTTCAGGCCGCTGCGTCCAAGCCCGCAGCCTGTCCTGCAGATCCCACAGCGGGGTTCTGCTGCCTGTCTCCCCCTTCCATCAGAGGTGGTCAAGGAGTGTACTCATTCGCCAAGGGTGGCCACTCCGGTGTCTAGACTTTCAGCCCGGATAGTTGTATCAGTGGCTGACGGCACCTCTATAAGGATCCCACGGTACATTAATTTTGTACTGTACCTCAATCCGCCGGAGTTACCTTATCTAGGTGAACACAACGTGTGTTCCTTAAACCACTCCAGTTTTCAGGCCCCTGTGACCAGCCCAGGGTCCGCTCTGACAGTCGCTTCCCATGAAGCGTGATTCTGAGGACTGTGTTTCCCCTGTCCACCAATGGTGGTCAAGAGGTGGGCTCATTCACCTCAGGTGGCTCAGCCCGGACCGTTATGTCAGTGGCTGATGGCTCCTCAGAGGAGATGCATTCCCTCACAGGGACTCTATGCCCAAGACGGTTGCCTGAACTTCCAGACTTCAGTCTTTTCATCCTCTGCCAAGTCTGCCATGCTGGACACCGCACGGCGGTGGTCTTGGCTACTTTCCTCGCTATCCGCAGGCTCCTGTGGCTTCGGAAATGGAAGGCAGAGGCCTCTATAGAGGGTCCTTACTGGGCTCCCCTTTGGTGGGACCAGTCTCTTCAGAACCAACTAGATGAAATTTAGGAAGCTCTCGGCGAGGAGAGTTCTTCCTTGCCACAAACCTAAACCAGGGAACCTGTCCAGGGCAGGAATCAGTTGAGGTTTCGGTGGTTTCCGTTCCTCCATCTGATCGTCCTCTAGCTCGGCCTAGGTTCATAGAACCAATTGGCTTGAAGCTGCGTCTTTAGAAGACCGCAGGAGATGCTGCCACTTAGTCAGCTTCCTCCGAGCTATCTAGCCGCCAACCTCCTCCTGGTCGGTGGCAGGCTCTCTCCACTTGGCAACGTATGGTTCTAACACGTCTCCGTTCAGTGGGGGCGGGATTATATCTCCCATGGCTACAGGATGGAATTCTGTCCACCCGCCAAACAGATTTTTTCTGTCACCTCCTCCCGGCTCCAAGGCTTCTCACAGGCCGTGCATTTCTTGCAGGCCAATGGAGTAATTGTACCGGTTCCCGACTGGGAACGGTTCTGAGATTTTTGTTTAAATCTATTTCCAGTCCCCGAACAGGGCGGTGCCTTCCGGCCTGGATCTTTAGCTTTTCAAGCATGGTCAGGTGTGGCGTTTTCACATGGAGTCTCAGTCTTGTTCCGTGTGTTTTTTTCACCGGACCAATCAAGAACCCAAGGAGATTCCCTAGCAGCCATCGGCATCAGAGATGCCTTTCTGCAGGGGTCAATCGCAGGTTCACACCAGCGTTGACTACGTTTTGCCATCAGAGTGGTCCAATTCGTGGCTCTTCCCTTGCGGTTAGCCACGGCCCATCGAGTATTCTCATGGGGCTGCTGTGATTAGGGTCCTGCACCCCTAAGGTTTGGCAGTGATCGTTTGCCCTGGACGGCCTACTTCTCAGGGCTTCATCCAGTGCAGACTCTTAGCAGAGTACTTCGCTTACTCTCGCCACTCTAACCTATTCGGGTGGCTTGTCATTCTGTTCAAGTCCACTCTGACTTCGAACCAGAGGTTCTTAGGGACGCAATTCGAGACTCTGTCGGCTCTTGTGAAGCCGCTCTTAGTCGATCAGTAGTCCCTCCGCTGGCGGTCGACGTCGTTCTATCAGACACCAAATACAGGTGCTGGTCAGACGGTGGCGTCAATGGAAGCGATTCCTTGCCCGCCTGCGTCCTCTGAGACTGGATGTTTTCCGCTGTACACGCGAACTCCCTCCTTCCACGGTGTGGTGGCTTTGCCACTGACCGGGGGCTTGTTTGCAGTGGTGGTTTCGGCCACTCTGTCTCAGGGACGCTCCTTCCTGGCCCCGTCCCGGGTGATCCTCACCAGGGTGCTGGTCTTTCCGCCTTGGGAGCAGTATATCTCCACCGCGGAGCGCAGGGCGCTTGGACTCTGTCCGAATCAGCCCTCTAGATCAATGGGCTGGAAATAAGAGCTGTATTCTAGCTCTCTAAGCCTTCACCATCTGTTGGCGGCTAGGCACATTCGAGTTCAGTCGGATAACGTGACAGCGTTTTCCTACGTCAACTTCCAGGGCGGGACACTCAGCCGCCTGGCAATCTTGGCGCCTCAACATTCTTCAGTGGACAAGGGACTCCTAGTCCACCGTATCCGCAGCCCACCTCCTAGATGTCAAAACTGCGAGGCAGACTATTTCAGCTGTCCAACCGTGGTCCACAATCCTCAGGTTTTGCAGTAGACACACTGGTTCATGTTTGATCCAGCTTCGCCTCTACCTCTTGCCCAAAGGCCTGCGCAAGATCAGTAAAAAAAAAAAAAAAAAAAAAAAAAAAAAAAAGGGGACGTCGGGTCATTCTCTTACTCCAGACTGCCCCAGGCAGGCTTGGTATCCTGACCTGCTCCTTCTGTCCGTTGGGTTGCCATGGCATCTTCCGGACCGTCCAGACCTTTTCTCAAAGGTCCGTTTTTTTTCCGTCAGAATTCTGCATTCTAAGATTGACGGCGTAGCTATTGAGTCCTGGATCTTAGCGACTTCTGGTATCCTTCCTGAAGTCATCTCCGCTATGACTCGAGCTCCAAGGTGTCCTTGGACCTTTTTAGCCTTGCCGACCCTCCTGTCCCTTCCACAGTCCGGTCTACAGCTAGGACTATCCCTCAATAACGGACAGGTCTCGGCTCTGTCAGTATGTGCCAGCGGCGTATCGTCCGGCTGGCTCCGGTGCGCTCCTTTAAGGGCGCGTCTCACATCATTCCGCCTTTCCGGCGGCCTATGGAACCCTGGGACCTTCATCCGGTCCTCCCGGTTCCCGGAAACCCCCCTTTGCGCCTCTTAGGGAGGTTTTCTTTGTTTCATCTTTCACAGAAAGTAGTCTTTCTAGTGGCTATAATTTCCCGCCAGGGAGTTCTGGCTGCACTCTCTGAGTCACCCCCTTCTTTGGTCTTTTGCATCAAGACAAGGTGGTCTCCGTCCGACTCCGGACTTTTTTCCCTAAGGTGGTTACTGCTTCCACCTTATCCGGGGCAATTTTCCTGCCTTCCTTTTGTCCGGCTCCTGTTCATCGCTTTGAGGAAGCGTTGCATCTCCTGGATCTGGTGCGGGCGCCCCGGATCTATGTGTCTCGCACCGCCGTTATTAGGCGGTGCACCTCTCTCTCTGGTACTGACTGCTAGTCAACGTAGCGGTCTCGGTATCTAAGCCGACCCTGGTTCGTTGGCTTAGGTCGGCCATTTCCGAGGCCTACAAGGTACTCAAGTGCCTTCCCCGCCGGGGATCAGAGCACATTTGATCAGACCGGTCCGTGCCTTTTGGGCTTTCAGGCACCAGGCTACGGCTCAGTAGGTCTGTCAGACTGCAGCTCGAATTAGTCTGCGTACTTTTTCGAAGCTCTATCCAAGGCATGCTCTTGCTTTGGCAGACGCGGGCTTGGGCTGACGCATCTTTCAGGCGTCTGTCGCCCATTTGTGAAGTTGGGTTTTCCTGCTTCTCAGTTGTCTGTTTATTCCCACCCATGGACTGCTTTAGGACGTCCCATGGTCTGGGTCTCCCATAGGAACGATAAAGAAAAAGAGAATTTTGTTACTTACCGTAAATTCTTTTTCTTATAGTTCCGTCATGGGAGACCCAGCACCCTCCCTATTGCCTGTTGGCAGGTTTCTTGTTCCGTGTGTCTTCACCGGCTGTTATTGTTGTAGACAGAGATCCCGGTTCTTCCGGATTTTCCTCTGTTTCTTCTTGTGGGTGGATGTCCTCCTTCAGCTTTTGCACTAAACTGGCTAGGTCTGGCTAGCAGGGGGTGTATATGCTAGGAGGGAGGAGCTACACGTTTTGAGTGTAGTAACTTTGTGTGTCCTCCGGAGGCAGTAGCTATACACCCATGGTCTGGGTCTCCCATGACGGAACTATAAGAAAAAGAATTTACGGTAAGTAACAAAATTCTCTTTTTTACAATACTAGCAAAAACAATGAGATTTCTGAAATCTCATCCACACGCCGCTGACTTATATTTCTGCCCGTACTTTAAGCCCTGCAGCATTATGGCTAATACACAGCATGTTAATTCTTTTAACATTTTTGCAGCACTTTTCCCCCATTAAAATTAATGGGTAACATCACTAAAAACTGAGAAAAATACAACAAAAAAGAAGCTATTGAATGCAGCATTTAATGCTACTAGTCTGGGTTTTAATGCAGAAAAAATGCTACAAAAATGCAAATTGTGAACACATCCATAATAAGATATTTAAAAATATTTTTATGCAAACCCCACTAAGGAGCACATTACAGCAGTGTTCTGTAAAATAGTAACTACACTTTTATTTATTTTTCTAAAGCAACAGTGCAAGTAAATATAAGAAATTTAGCAATATATTTTATAAGACAAAAATGCCACTTTCCCCACGTATCATTTCCTTTGTGTCTCCTGCACGGATCATTCACACTCAAAACTGCTCAAATCTGTTTACAAATCTGTCTGCAGCGAGAGATCATATTCCATTTTCTGCCATTTCAAGTCTCCGGAGGAGAAGCTGCAGGGAACAAAATCAGATTGTCAAAGGGGGAAATTGGAAGTATCTATTCTAAAGGGCAAACTGCTACAATGCAGGATACCAGTCATTTAATGTCTAGAAACACTTGAAAACCAATCATAATAAGTCACCTGACAGTGCAGTTATATTTATTTACATTTTAGTTAAATTAGATATTACCGATAAGTACAGTATATACAGGAAAATAATATTTACCATTGAAATGCTTTATTTGTGCTTTATTTTAGACTTTTCCTAAAATATACCAGAAGTGTGCTCCAAAATACTTTCAGAAAATGATACTTCATGGGTTCAGGTATGTTACACACAGAATATTTCCAAGTATCAAGAGCTTTACATTTTGTATTTATTTTATACATGGTCAAAGAAAAGAAAACACAAATGTTATTTAACTCTCTCCTGACATTTATGCGTGAGTCAGGGCCGAGTGTTTGGAGGGGGCTCAGTGGCGGAGCCTGAACAATATCTGGTGGCTGCTGGCTGTGTCACACAGCCAGCATCTCCCTGTCACAGAAATAATGAGAGCTGAGGTTTGCTAGCTCCTTTTAACCCCATAAACGCTGCTGTCAATCTGGCCGAGACATTTGCCAGACATGTACAGTGTAAGTCAAGACTGAGTGTTTGGAGCGGGCTCAGGAGCTGAGCCAGCATCTGCCTGTAACAGGAACAATCAGAACCGAGCTCTGATTGCTTCTTTTAACTCCTTAAATGCTACTGTCAATCTGGCCGAGATGTGAGAACAGAACGCCAAAGTTATGCCATATCAGCGGGGCTTTGTTAAAACCCTTTGTACCTGCCATGGCGATGTTCCTGTGAAATCCAGCCTGTGGCTGGTCTTCATAGGAGATCATGATTTTATGTATGTATGTAGTACAGTGTAATGTGGTGTATAGTATAAGTTGAGACAATCATAAGTTCACATCCCCTAAAGAGGAGGCCATACAGTTCTGTGCACTTTCCAGTCTGTTTTCTATTTATCTCTGCCCTTCTCTGGCTCCTGTAAATAATATATGAGAAGCGCAGAGAGAGGTACAAAACACGTAGGTGGGAGGTGTACTGACTTGTTCAGACACTGGAAGGACCGAGCAACTCAATAACATATTTGAAAAATAATACGATTTCATGTCAGTGTAAAGAGACTTAATGGCCATGCAATTCTCTCATGGGAAATTAAATATTAAAATTGCCTCTTTGGAGAGGATGGGACTTCAACTCATTTTAACACATTTTCTGCTCTAAGCCTCTTTTTAAAAATCTGACCTTTGACCTCCCTCCATTATAACTCTATGGCTCTTAAAGCAAGAATTTCAGTTGAAAAAGCAATGGTGTTGCGATGGCGATATAGATAAAGTAATAGTCACACTTGAAACAAAATCACAGCAAGATCTGAAATGCAATATACCGTGTGATTTATTCTATATTCTCTCTCCATTTTGTGTCACAGTGCAGGAAGCGTCGTCGTTAATACTTCCGGTCTCTATAACTATCCAAACAACCAGACGGGGATTGACTATATAAACTATAATCTAACTGATGAAGTCGAATACGCATTCTCCAACAATAATGACTCCATTGAAATGCTTAACGTATTTTCTGAGCCTTCTAAAATATCAAGTAAGTCCTGATTTTATACTTTATTAGATTGGTGGTCACATGGACATTACTGGCTTGTCAAATAGAACAACCGGTGTAACTGCTGGAAAACTTCTTCTTACCCATTTCTTCAAAGAGGTGTCCGCAGAGTTAGGAAAATGCAGTGCCCAAGTTTGAACAAGCTCTTTTCACATAGATTGGTTTATGTCTGTACATACATGCTGTGGATTTCTTGGTATTATTTTCTTATCATACAGTATGAAGTCAGTCTCGGACTGGACCACCGGGGAGCAGGAAAATCCCCAGGTGGGCCCCACAATATGACAAAATACAATTGATTCACTATGTACAGATATAGTCAGTATCTATTCACTGAACAATCTGCCTAGTTTATTATTATATACAAAAAAGGTAAATTTGTAATAATATTTGCAAGTAGTTGAACATTGAACTCTAAAGGGTACTTTACACACTGCGACATCGCTAGTGATCTCGTTAACGTTGTGAAATTCTAGATCGCAAGTGCGATCATTTGAGATCGCACATAGGTCATTTTAGGCATGTGCGATCTCGAAAGATCGCACTTGCGATCTAGAATTTCACATCGCTAGCGATGTCGCAGTGTGTAAAGCACCCTTAAGATTTATTATTATTGATGAGCCCTTGGCACTCCAATCTGAAACTCAAGAGATCATTAGTTATAACGTAAGTGAATTAAAAGCATTTGTTTAGAAGAATTTAATACATTTGGCATAAAACTGAATTTTATATCATACTATATTAATTCTTCACTTACATTTTAGGTGTCCGGCAGCTACAACCTTATATGACTTGCAGCTTGAACTTCACCGATTACACTGTGACTTGTGGTGACGAGTCCTGTACATGCACTGGACCATGTGCGCAGAATACAAGCTACTGTCTCAATAATGGGACCTGCAACAATCGTGAAACTGGACCGGTGTGCGAGTAAGTTCTTCCTAAAGAAATGTGACAAAATAATCCGTACAGTTTTTGACACATAAGTAAAGTGCAACAACACTAAAGGGTACTTTACACGCTGCGAGATCGCTAACGAGCATAACCGCCCCCCGTCGGTTGTGCGACACGGGCAAATCGCTGCCCGTGCCGCACAACATCGCTTACACCCGTCACACGGACAAACCTTCCCTGTGACGTCGCCCTGGCCGGCGAAGTGCCTCCTTTCTAAGGGGGCGGTTCATGCGGCATCACAGCGTCGTCACACGGCAGCCGTCCAATAGAACCGGAGGGGCGTAGGTGAGCGGCCGGAACATTCCGCCCACCTCCTTCCTTCCTCATTGCCGGTTGACGCAAGTAAGGAGATGTTTGTCGTTCCTGCGGTGTCACACATAGCGATGTGTGATGCCGCAGGAACAACAAACAACATCGTACCTGCAGCAGCAACGATATTAAGGAAAGGAGCCACGTGACAACGATCACCGATTTTGGTAGTTTTTGCAATCGTTGTTCGTCGCTCCTTGGTGTCACATGCTGCGATGTCGCTACCGGCGTCGGATATGCCTCACTAACGCCGTGACCCGGACGATATATCGGTAGCGATGTCGCAGCGTGTAAGCACCCTGAAGATTAACCATAATTAACACATCTGCCATACACAGTGGTGAATCTATCAAAACGGCAGGGCATGCAAAGTCCATGGGTGTGCGAGAGAGAAAGAGGCTAGAATCACACTATTGCTCAAAAAGAATCTGTCACTGAGTTGTGACTACCCCATCTGCTAGCAACATGATGTAGGGGCAGAGACTCTGATCCAGCAATGTATCACTTACTGGGATATATGACATAATATTAATAAAATGATAGTTTTTTCTGCTGCAGATCTAGCAGTTCCCTGAATGATGAGCTCTATATAAGCACACCCACATCAGTGATTTGGCAGCTTTCTGTGTACACTGTGCATAGGCAGAAAGCTGCCAATCAATAGTGGGGGGTGTGACTACTCAGGGCTCATGAACATGGTAGCAGGTTTACTAGTCCTGTAGTGATAATCACTTGCTGATAAAACAGTCATTTTTATCAAAACTGCAAGAAACCCAATAAGTGACCCCCATCATTATGCTGCTGTAATAAAAACAGATTTAAAGGGTTATTTTCATATAATTAAGTAACCCTCTATTCTATAGTAGGCAATAACTTGCTTATCGCTGGGGAATTGACAGCTAGGACCCCATCAACACTAAAATTAGGGCTTAGGAGACTCTGAGAATGAAGATCTGTAGCACCATCATCAATCGAGGGGCACGTGTGGGCCCCCGCTAATTTCATCATCTATTTGATTGACAAGAACAACATTCGGCAGGCCCATAGACAATTAATGGAGCGCAGTAAGGCGGGCTTTGCACGTTGTGACATCGCAAGCCGATGCTGCGATGTCACACGCGATAGTCCCCGCCCCCGTCGCAGGTACGATATCTTGTGATAGCTGGCGTAGCGAACATTATCGCTACGCCAGCTTCTCATGCACTCACCTGCCCTGCGACCGTCGCTCTGGCCGGCGACCCGCCTCCTTCCTAAGGGGGCGGGTCGTGCGGCGTCATAGCGACGTCACACGGCAGGCGGCCAATAGCGGCGGAGAGGCGGAGATGAGCAGGATGTAAACATCCCGCCCACCTCCTTCCTTCCGCATAGCCGCCGCCACTAAGGTGATGTTCCTCGCTCCTGCGGCTTCATACACAGCAATGTGTGCAGCCACAGGAGCGAGGAACTACATCGTACCTGTCGCTGCAGCATAATTATGAAAAAGTCGGAGCCTGCAACGATGATACGATAATGACGCTTTTGTGCTCGTTATTCGTATCATCTAGCATTTACACACTACAATCTCGAAAGTGACGCCGGATGTGCGTCACTTTCAATTTGACCCCACCGACATCGCATGTGCGATGTTGCAACGTGCAAAGCCGCCCTTAGAGTATGTGCACCTTTATTAAGGACAAGGATGCAGTGCCCGTTCTCGAGGTTCCAAAGCTCCAACCTTAAGATCGCTAATGGTCAAATCCCCAAGTATCCGTAATTTTCACATTGTCTCTGCAGGGAGGAAGGAGACAAACTCTAGTGCCACCTATTGGCAGTAGCAATCCTTAAAGTCAAAAGTGGCCCTTTAACAAGCCTTTTCATATGACCTAGGATTTATGCCAGATCAGAACCTCAATTTGCAGACAGGGTGTTTTGGGATGATTGTCCCTCGTCAGTGCAAAGTATGAGATCTGATATGGCTTTTATCTGGCTATTACCCTATTACCCAGAGGAGCATTCCAGCTATAAGACTCCTCACCACTGACAGCCAGATTGGTTTGTCAGTCTCCGCAAGGAGAAAAGTTTTCCACTTAAACCCCATGTATCTGTAAAGCATCCCTTATTCAGTGGATAAGAAATAACTTGATTTTTTGGAGAATAACCCTTTAAAAGAATCCAGTAAATGTAGACATATTGATCTAAACATAACAGAACATAAGGACACTGATTCATCATTACCATTACATGTTTTTTTTCCACCTTTCTTTGTTTTCTGCCTTTTTTTAGTTTGCAACTAATTCATTACTCTATTTGCACCATTGATGAAGTTAATATTATATGTGATTGCCTGTTTTTGGGTTGTTTTTTTTTTGTTTTAGCTTTGTGGGAGATATTTATTGATTTCAGATATTTTTGGCTGATTCTTTGTACAAGACTTTTTAAAAATTCACAAAATTGGAGGCAGTCAGCTCCACGACTCCCATTGAGTGATTTCCTGCATGCTAACCAAAGGTCTCATATTTTTTCGAAATTTTGAAAACTATGCAATTTTTTCCACAAAATGTCCAAACACTGGTAAATGACAGGATAAAACTTCATTTTTCACTTTGCGCACAATTCATGAACCAGGTACATCAGTTTTATGAATCAAGTTCAATAAGTGAATACCCCAAGACATAAAAAAAGTGTCATTAAAACAATGCAAATGATGATTTGGGGCCTTAGTTTATTATGGTGAAAAACATTATAATACAATGGTAACACTTGTATTTTTTTCCACAGCTGTGTCAGTCTATACTCAGGAGAGAGGTGTGAAACAGAAATGTCTACAACATCATACATGACTTCAATAACCACATCTGCACCGCTACAAACTACCAGCTCTTCTGGAGTTTCCACACAACCAGAAACTACAACCAGAATGGAAGAAACTGGCTCAACTTCTACAGAACACGCAACAAGATTTTCTTCTGTTCATTCCACCAACATTCCAGATCTGTCCACATCATCTTCCTCAAGCTCATCAGAGTCCACAGGAACAATTACTGATAAGATGTCTAGCACAGGGACAGAGCATACTTCACTTCTAATATCACAAACATCCACCCAACCACACACAGAAACAACTGAAGTTTTAACATCTCAAGAATCCACTACCAAAGAAACACCTAATCTCTCAACCGGGGAACAAATATCGACATTTGGACCAACAGGAATTAAGACTGTTTTTACTTCAGAGCTTTCCACTGAATCACTTGCATCTACCAAAACTGAGGAAAGTGGCACATTTTCAATGGAACCATCAATTCTTTCATCCACATTGTTACTAGAGAAAACGACAGAACCTTTATTCACAACAGAACATGAACAATCCACAACACCATTAGAGTCCACAGAAACACCATTAGAGTCCACAGAAACTACAACTGTGAGAATTTCATCAACTACCACAGAACAGCTTTCCACTGTAACTAAGCCACAAGAGTCATCAACTGAATCACAGTCGTTACACTCTACAACAATGACACCGGCCTCCTCAACTGTAGAAATCTCAACTGTTTTTGGTCCTTCAACAACTTCATCAGTAAGTAAAACAACCCAATTTACTGAAGGTACCGAGACATCACCAGAAGAATTTTCACACTCTGCAGAATCAACTGGATCTTCTCCAGTAGCACAAACTTCAAGTTCCTTTGATACATCTCTCTTCTCCACCATGGTGCTTCAAACTACTGAAGCTTCAACTGGAACAGCAACACTATTAACAACTGCATCTCAGGAACCTATCACAAGTACATCTGATGTAACAGAGGCATCAACAGTATCAGATTTATCAAATTTTTCAGCTACCATACTAACATCAGCTGTAACACAAGAAACATCTTTGCCTCCAACTCTACTAACATCAACAACAGAGACATCAGGTGCTTCACAAGCTTCAGATGCATCATCCATTGCTACTTCTAAATCTTTTCAAACTTCTGGTTCTTCAACATTGAAAGACGTGTCAACAAGTGTGACAGAACAGGAACAATCCACAACACCATTAGAGTCCACAGAAACACCATTAGAGTCCACAGAAACTACAACTGTGAGAATTTCATCAACTACCGCAGAACAGCTTTCCACTGTAACTAAGCCACAAGAGTCATCAACTGAATCACAGTCGTTACACTCTACAACAATGACACCGGCCTCCTCAACTGTACAAATCTCAACTGTTTTTGGTCCTTCAACAACTTCATCAGTAAGTAAAACAACCCAATTTACTGAGGTTACAGAGACATCACCAGAAGAATCTTCACATTCTACAGAATCAATCGGATCTTCTCCAGTAGCACAAACTTCAAGTTCCTTTGATACATCTCTCTTCTCTACCACGGTGCTTCATACTACTGAGGCTACAACTGGAACAGCAACTCTATTAACAACTGCATCTCAGGAACCTATCACAAGTACATCTCATGTAACAGAGGCATCAACAGTATCAGATTTATCAAATTTTTCATCTACCATACAAACATCAGCTGTAACACAAGAAACATCTATGCCTCCAACTCTACTAACATCAAAAACGGAGACGGAGACATCAGGTGCATCACAAGCTGCAGATGCATCATCCATTGCTACTTCTAAATCTTTTCAAACTTCTGGTTCTTCAACTTTGAAAGATGTGTCAACAAGTGTGACAGAACAGGAACAATCCACAACACCATTAGAGTCCACAGAAACTACAACTCTAAGTATCTCATCAACTACCACAGAACAGCTTTCCACTGTAACTAAGCCACAAGAGTTATCAACTGAACTGCAGTCGTTACACTCTACAACAATGACACCGGCCTACTCAACTGTGGAAGTCTCGAGTGTTTTTGGTCCTTCAACATCTTCATCAGTAAGTAAAACAACCCAATTTACTGAGGGTACAGAGACATCACCAGAAGAGTCTTCACATTCTACAGAATCAATCGGATCTTCTTCAGTAGCACAAACTTCAAGTTCCTTTGATTCATCTCTCTTCTCCACCACGGTGCTTCAACCTACAGAGGCTTCAACTAGAACAGCAACACTATTAACATCTGAATCTCAGGAACCTATCACAAGTACATCTGTTGTAACAGAGCTTTCAACAGTATCGGATTTATCACATTTTTCATCTACTATACAAACATCTACTGTAACACAAGAAACATCTATGCCTCCAACTCTACTAACATCAACAATGGAAACATCAGGTGCTTCACAAGCATCAGAGGCATCATCCATTGCTACTTCTAAATCTTTTCATACTCTTGGTTCTTCAACATTGAAAGACATGTCAACAAGTGTAACAGAACAGGAACAATCAACAACACCATTAGAGTCCACAGAAACACCATTAGAGTCCACAGAAACTACAACTGGAAGAATTTCATCAACTAGCACAGGACAGCTTTCCACTGTAACTAAGACAGAAGAGTCATCAATTGAACCACAGTCGTTACTCTCCACAACAATGACACCGGCTTCAACAACTGTAGAAGTCTCAAGTGTTTTTGGTCCTTCAACATTTTCATCAGTAAGTAAAACAACTCACTTTACTGAGGTTACAGAGACATCACCAGAAGAGTCTTCACATTCTACAGAATCAATCGGATCTTCTCCAGTAGCACAAACTTCAAGTTCTTTTGATTCCTCTCACTCATCCTCCAGTGATCATCAAACTACTGTAATATCAGTATCAGAAATATCAACAACCAAATTTAGGGAACCTACAACACCTTTAGTTGTTCTAAGCTCTTCATCCGATGGATCACAGACATCAAGTCTTTCAAAAGTTACAGTGGCCTCAAGTGCTGTTGTCATCACAGAAACAGATAGTAGAACGACTGTTACAGAAGTGTCACCATCATCAAAAAGACCTTCCACACAACCATGTCCACCGCACACATTTGGGAAAAACTGTGAAAATGGAGTCAACAATGTGGATGTAATAATAGGTGAGACCAAGTTCATGTATCTATACTTTATTAAGCATTGTGAAAATATACAGTAGATGTGACTGTGAGCAATTTTTATTTTTTTGTTATGAAAAGTTGGTAGATAAAGATAAAAAGTATCTAAAATGGATCTGTCTGCCCTTTGAAAAAATTAATCTTGATTTGCCAGTTTTTGCACGACGTGTTATATGTAAGGCTACTTTCACACCTCCGGTTTGAGCCGTGCGGCTCAATTCGGCTGTGAAACCTATGCAACGGATGCAGCGAAAACACCGCATCCTTTGCATAAGTTTTTACATGCGGCCGGTCCGTTTTTTTCCGGTTGCGGCATGCTACTGAGCATGCGCAGTGGAAAAAAACGCATGCGGCGGCCGGATGCGTTTTTTTCCGCATCGCGCCGCATCCGGCGTCCATAGGCATGCATTGAAAATGCGCTGAAGCGGCCGGATGCGGCTATTTTTGCCGGAGCAAAAAACGTTGCAGGGAACGTTCTATCCGGCCGCGGCATCGGCTAAATCTGCCGCATGCGGCAAAAACTGGACCGAACGCAAGCCCCTGCGGCACAATACGGCACTAATGTAAGTCTATGCAAAAAAAAAAACCGCAACCGGCGGCAAAAAAAACGGTTGCGGTTTTTCTGCAGAGCGCCGTATTGTGCCGCATTGCAGAAACCGGAGGTGTGAAAGTAGCCTTATACAGTTACTCAGAAGTAAGACTCCTTATTATGTCTGTGCAATTATATGGATTTCTCTCTAACCTTTAATATTGTTTTCTATTCAGATACAAGTGATGCTCCTTATAAGACTATTAATGTTCTTGCCAAATTGAACAGAACATATACTGAGGAACTTGCAAATTCGTCTTCATTAGAATACACCACCTTAGCTAATGAGGTTCAACAGGTAATAAAATAAGCATTAAAGGTACAAGATGTGATTATAGAAAATGTGTGCAGATTCTATATGTATGGGTATGGGATTTACACAATGTGATGGGCAAAGGACCACCAGCAGCAAAAGCTGAAACCATGACAGGGTAGACTGAATTGTTTTTGGAGAGAAATTTCTTGTACAGCCACCACCTACTTTGTTTACTTCACTACTGTCCTCAAAGTCCTTTAACCCCTTAACGACCGCAGGCAGTAAAATTCCGTCCTAGCGGTCATAACGTTACTGCCCGCGGTCTCCTGGCAGCAGCATGCTGCGATCGGTGCACATCTCAGCTGATTTTCACAGCTGAGATGTGTGCCTGCTAGGCACGAGCAGAATCGTTATCTGCTCGTGCCGTTTAACCCCTGAAATGGCACTGTCAATATGTGACAGCACCATTATAAACGCGATCGCGGTAAAGTTTTACTTACCGCCTGATACCGGAAGTCACGTGACATGATCACGTGACTTCCGATGGTTGTTATGGTAGCACAGGGTCATGTGATGACTCCTGTGCTAGACATGAACTACTTTCACTTTCGCTGTCCACGGAGGCCAGGGAAGCAGAAAGTGCACGTATCTGCTGTTTACAGCTGTGTAGCTGTGATCAGCAGATAGTGCAGAGCGATCGGATTGCTGATCGCAATAGCCCCCTAGGGGGACTAGTAAAATAAAAAAAAAAAGTTTTAAAAAATTTAAAAAAAACCAAAAAAACATAAAAGTTCAAATCACCCCCCTTTCGCCCCATTGAAAATTAAAGGGTTAAAAAAATAAAAAATATACACACATTTGGTATCGCCACGTTCAGAAACGCCCGATCTATCAAAACATAAAATCAATTAACCTGATCAGTAAACGGCGTAGCGACAAAAAAATTCCAAACGCCAAAATGACGTTTTTTTGTCGCCACAACTTTTTCGCAAAATGCAATAACAGGCGATCAAAACGTAGCATCTGCGCAAAAATGTTACCGTTAAAAACGTCAGCTCGAGTTGCAAAAAATAAGCCATCACTGAGCCATAGATCCCAAAAGATGAGAACGCTACGGGTCACGGAATATAGCGTAAAACGTGTGCCACTTTTTTCAGACAAACTTCCGAATTTTTTTTAACCCCTTATATTAAAGTAAACCTATACATGTTTGGTGTCTACGAACTCGCACTGACCTGAGGCATCACACCCACACATCAGTTTTACCATACAGTGAACACAGTGAAGAAAATATCTCAAAAACAATAGTGCTATCGCACTTTTTTTGCAATTTTTCTGCATTTGGAATTTTTTTGCCATTTTCCAGTACACTATATGGTAAAACCTATGGCTTCATTGAAAAGTACAGCTCGTTCCGCAAAAAATGAGCCCTCACATGACCATATTGACTGAAAAATAAAAAAGTTATGTCTCTTAGAAAAAGAATGGGGAAAAAAAAAAACGGAAAGCGAAAAATCGGCCGGTCGTGAAGGAGTTAAGTAATTCAAAATACCTTAAGGTATATTTTCATGCTAAGTATGTAGGGTCTGTAAGAAGACTAAGGGGTACTTTAAACGCTGAGACATCGCTGCCGATATATCGTCGGGGTCACGTCGTTAGTGACGCACATCCGGCGCCGGTAGCGACAACGCAGCGTGTAATACAAATGAGCGACGATCAACGAGCACAAAAACATGAAAAATCGTTGCTCGTTGATACGTCGTTCATTTCCATAATATCAGTGCTGCTGCAGGTACGATGTTGTATGTCGTTCCTGCGGCAGCATACATTGCTGTGTGTGACGCCGCTGGAATGACAAACATCTCCTTACCTGCGTCCACCGGAAAAGGAGCAAGAAAGGAGGTGGGCGGCATGTTCCGGCCGCTCATCTCCTCCCCTCCTTTTCTATTGGGCGGCGGTTCAGTGACGCTGCTGTGACGTCGCTGTGACGCTGAATGAACCGCCCCCTTAGAAAGGAGGCGGTTCGCCGGTCACAGCAACATCGCAGAGCAGGTATGTGCGTGTGACGCTGCCGTAGCGATAATGTTTGCTACGGCAGCAAGCACCACATATCGCATGTGCGACGGGGGCGGGTGCTATCGGGCTCGACATCACTAGCAATCATTAGCGATGTCGCAGCCTGTGTTGCCCGCCTAACATAAGAAACATAGCACATTACCACAAAGCTTGATATATAAATACACATGTAAATACAAGTAAGTGCACAGGACATAGGGAAGATAATATACCGTGTTTTTCCAAAAATAAAACACTGTCTTATACTTTTTTTGCCCCAAAAAAAAGCGCTATTGCTTATTTTTGGAGTAGATCTTATTCTTGGAGAAACATGGTTGGAGGTAAGTTCCCCCACCCCCCCCAAAAGCAGACTCCCCTCTTCCCAGGAGACTCATACTTACCAGACCCCGGGTGTCTGTGTGATCTCCGGTGAGTGCTCCCAGAAGGTATGTTTCACGCCATCCTCTCCTGCTTCTGGCTTACACTCACATACATCATATCACACACATACACTCATACACATACACACACAATCACCAAGCAGATAGCACACACACAATCATTAGTCACTCACCACATCCAGCGGTACGGAATGCTTCCTGCTGCAGGGAAAGATGGGAGGAAAGTTACGCATCACAGGTCCTGTAAGTATTCCATCGGCAGCCACAGGTCCTTACGTTCCACCGCACTGCGTCTCAGGATTCTGCCGGCCAGAAGAAATCGGTATCGCTGGATGTGGGGAGTATGTGTGCGATCTGATGGGTGATTGTGTGTGTGATCTGATGTGTGCGGGTGTCTGATCTGATGTGTGTGGGTGTGAGATCTGTGATGTGTGTAGGTGTGTGATCTGATGTATGTGGGTGTGCGATCTGATGTGTGTGGGTGTGCGATCTGATGTGTGTGGGTGTGTGATCTGATGTGTGTGGGTGTGCGATGTGATGTGTGTGGGTGTGCGATCTGATGTGTGTGGGTGTGCGATCTGATGTGTGTGGGTGTGCGATCTGATGTATGTGGGTGTGCGATCTGATGTGTGTGGATGTGCGATCTGATGTGTGTGGGTGTGCGATCTGATGTGTGTGGGTGTGTGATCTGATGTGTGTGGGTGTGTGATCTGATGTGTGTAGGTGTGTGATCTGATGTGTGTGGGTGTGCGATCTGATGTGTGTGGGTGTGTGATCTGATGTGTGTGGGTGTGGGATCTGATGTATGTGGGTGTGCGATCTGATGTGTGTGGGTGTGCGATCTGATGTGTGTGGGTGTGCGATCTGATGTGTGTGGGTGTGCGATCTGATGTGTGTGGGTGTGCGATCTGATGTGTGTGGGTGTGCGATCTGATGTGTGTGGGTGTGCGATCTGATGTGTGTGGGTGTGTGATCTGATGTGTGTGGGTGTGTGATCTGATGTGTGTGGGTGTGCGATCTGATGTGTGTGGGTGTGCGATCTGATGTGTGTGGGTATGTGATCTGATGTGTGTGGGTGTGGGATCTGATGTATGTGGGTGTGCGATCTGATGTGTGTGGGTGTGTGATCTGATGTGTGTGGGTGTGCGATCTGATGTGTGTGGGTGTGTGATCTGATGTGTGTGGGTGTGCGATCTGATGTGTGTGGGTGTGTGATCTGATGTGTGTGGGTGTGTGATCTGATGTGTGTGGGTGTGCGATCTGATGTGTGTGGGTGTGCGATCTGATGTGTGTGGGTGCTCAATCTGATGTATGTGATCGGTTGTGTGTGGGTGTGCGTTCCACTGCAGGTCCTCCCATTCAGCATCTGTTGAGTATGATTGCGGGGTCTTCGGTCTTCTTTTTTTCCTCTTTTGGGGGTGTCTGCTTTCTAGAATGAAGTGTCCTGCAGTATTCTTTAACTTTTTAAGCTGCATGGACACTTCATTATTGAACCGCGACTAGGGCTTATTTTCAAGGTAGGGCTTATATTTAAATTTTGCTCCAAAAATGCTGAAAATCCCTGCTAGGGCTTATTTTGGGGGAGGTCTTATTTTTGGAAAAACACAGTAATACCCTATAAGCTTATCCTCCCTCTTGAGCCCTACCTGACTGTTGATATTGGCACTTTAAATCGCGAAAGTGGCGCCCCCACTAATATCTATAGATTTTCCCATAATGACCTGTTAAGGTTATCAGTTCCTGGCAGACAGTATCAAAAAGCCATTACAATAAAGAAAATTGAATCTCCTAAGTTAACCCTTATCATACAATGAAATACGTATGACTCATATTAATTTATTACCACTTACCTAAAGGGTCAAGACTTTTAATGAAGCATAGCCTGCATTTTATGTTGAAACGCATTGAAGAACGCCCATCACTTCCTGCAGTCAAAGAGCGTGGCAATGACCGACAGTGTGTGCCTCACGCTGGAGCGCATGGATGACCGGCATCACTTCCATGATCAACGTGTATTCGTATATCTAGTTGTGTGTTAATGCATATTTATTACAAAGTAATGTTTTTAGAAGGGTTTCTTATGTTAGCCTGCATCATTTATACAGCATAGTTGATGCATAAAATACGCAACATTTTACAATACTAGCAAAAACAATGAGATTTCTGAAATCTCATCCACATGCCGTTGACTTCTATTTCTGCCCGTATTTTAAGCCCTGCAGCATTATGGCTAATACGCAGCATGTTAATTCTTTTAAGATTTTTGCAGCGCTTTTCCCCCATTAAAATTAGTGGGTAAAATCACTAAAAACTGAGAAAAATACAACAAAAAAGTAGCTATTTAATGCTACTAGTCTGGGTTTTAATGCAGAAAAAAATGCTACAAAAATGCAAATTGTGAACACATCCATAATAAGATATTTAAAAATATTATTATGCAAACCCCACTAAAGAATACTTTACAGCAGTGTTCTGTAAAATAGTAACTACACTTTTATTTATTTTTCTAAAGCAACAGTGCAAGTAAATATAAGAAATTTAGCAATATATTTTATAAGACAAAAATGCCACTTTCCCCACGTATCATTTACTTTTTGTCACCTGTACGGATCATTCACTCTCAAAAACTGCTCAAATCTGTTTACAAATCTGTCTGCAGCGAGAGATCATGGTACATTTTCTGCCATTTCAAGTCTCCGGAGGAGAAGCTGGAGGGAACAAAATCAGATTGTCAAAGGGGGAAATTGAAAGTACCGTATCTATTCTAAAGGGCAAACTGCTAAAATGCAGGATACAAGTCAATTAACATCTAGAAACACCTGAAAACCAATCATAATAAGTCACCTGACAGTGCAGTTATATTTATTTACATTTTAGTTAAATTAGATATTACCGATAAGTACAATATATACAGGAAAATAATATTTACTATTGGAATGCTTTATTTGTGCTTTATTTTAGACTTTTCCTAAAATATACCAGAAGTGTGCTCCAAAATATTTCCAGAAAATGATACTTCATGGGTTCAGGTATGTTACACACAGAATATTTCCAAGTATCAAGAGCTTTACATATTGTATTTGTTTTATACATGGTCAAAGAAAAGAGAACACAAATGGTATTTCACTCCCTCCTGACATGTGGCGTGAGTCAGGGCCGAGTGATTGGAGCGGGCTCAGTAGTGGAGCCTGAACAATATCTGGTGGCTGCTGGCTGTGTCACACAGCCAGCATCTCCCTGTTACAGAAATAATGAGAGCTGAGGTTTGCTAGCTCCTTTTAACCCCATAAACGCTGCTGTCAATCTGGCCGAGACATTTGCCAGACATGTACAGCTTAAGTCAAGACTGGGTGTTTGGAGCGGGCTCAGGAGCTGAGACAGCATCTGCCTGTAACAGGAACAATCAGAACCGAGCTCTGATTGCTTCTTTTAACTCCTTAATGCTGCTGTCAATCTGTCAATGCAGCCAAGACGTGATCACAGGATGCCAAAGTTATGCCATGTCAGTCAATGGGTTTGCAAAAAGCCTTTGTACCTGCCATGGCGATGTTCCTGTGAAATCCAGCCTGTGGCTGGTCTTCATAGGAGATCATGATTTTATGTATGTATGTAATACAGTGTAATGTGGTGTATAGTATAAGTTGAGACAATCACAAGTTCACGTCCACTAAGGAGGAGGCCATACAGTTCTGTGCACTTTCCAGTCTGTTTTCTATTTATCTCTGCCCTTCTCTGGCTTCTATAAATAATATATGAGAAGCGCAGAGAGAGGTACAAAACACGTAGGTGGGAGGTGTACTGACTTGTTTAGACACTGGAAGGACCGAGCAACTCAATAACATATTTGAAAAATAATACGATTTCATGTCAGTGTAAAGAGACTTAATGGCCATGCAATTCTCTCATGGGAAATTAAATATTAAAATTGCCTCTTCGGAGAGGATGGGACTTCATCTCATTTTAACACATTTTCTGCTCTAAGCCTCTTTTTAAAAATCTGACCTTTGACCTCCCTCCATTATAACTCTATGGCTCTTAAAGCAAGAATTTCAGTTGAAAAAGTCATGGTGTTGTGATGGCGATATAGATAAAGTAATAGTCACACTTGAAACAAAATCACCTCAAGATCTGAAATGCAATATACCGTGTGATTTATTCTATATTCTCTCTCCATTTTGTGTCACAGTGCAGGAAGCGTCGTCGTTAATACTTCCGGTCTCTATAACTATCCAAACAACCAGACGGGGATTGACTATATCAACTATAATCTAACTGATGAAGTCGAATATGCATTCTCCAACAATAATGACTCCGTTGAAATGCTTAACGTATTTTCTGAGCCTTCTAAAATATCAAGTAAGTCCTGTTTTTATACTTTATTAGATTCGTGGTCACATGGACATTACTGGCTTGTCAAATAGAACAACCGGTGTAACTGCTGGAAAACGTCTTCTTACCCATTTCTTCATGGAGGTGTCAGCAGAGTTAGGAAAATGCAGTGCCCAAGTTTGAACAAGCTCTTTTCACATAGATTGGTTTATTTCTGTACATATACAGTATGCTGTGGATTTCTTGGTATTATTTTCTTATCATACAGTATGAAGTCAGTCTCGGACTGGACCACCGGGGAGCAGGAAAATCCCCAGGTGGGCCCCACAATATGACAAAATACAGTTGATTCACTATGTACAGATATAGTCAGTATCTATTCACTGAACAATCTGCCTAATTTATTACTATATACAAAAAAAGGTAAATTTGTAATAATATTTGCAAGTAGTTGAACATTGAACTCTAAAGGGTACTTTACACACTGCGACATCGCTAGTGATCTCGTTAACGTTGTGAAATTCTAGATCGCAAGTGCGATCATTTGAGATCGCACATAGGTCATTTTACGCATGTGCGATCTCGAAAGATCGCACTTGCGATCTAGAATTTCACATCGCTAGCGATGTCGCAGTGTGTAAAGCACCGTTAAGATTTATTATTATTGATGAGCCCTTGGCACGCCAATCTGAAACTCAAGAGATCATTAGTTATAACGTAAGTGAATTAAAAGCATTTGTTTAGAAGAATTTAATACATTTGGCATAAAACTGAATTTTATATCATACTATATTAATTCTTCACTTACATTTTAGGTGTCCGGCAGCTACAACCTTATATGACTTGCAGCTTGAACTTCACCGATTACACTGTGACTTGTGGTGACGAGTCCTGTACATGCACTGGACCATGTGCGCAGAATACAAGCTACTGTCTCAATAATGGGACCTGCAACAATCGTGAAACTGGACCGGTGTGCGAGTAAGTTCTTCCTAAAGAAATGTGACAAAATAATCCGTACAGTTTTTGACACATAAGTAAAGTGCAACAACACTAAAGGGTACTTTACACGCTGCGAGATCGCTAACGAGCGTACCCGCCCCCCGTCGGTTGTGCGACACGGGCAAATCGCTGCCCGTGCCGCACAACATCGCTTACACCCGTCACACGGACAAACCTTCCCTGTGACGTCGCCCTGGCCGGCGAAGTGCCTCCTTTCTAAGGGGGCGGTTCATGCGGCATCACAGCGTCGTCACACGGCAGCCGTCCAATAGAACCGGAGAGGCGTAGGTGAGCGGCCGGAACATTCCGCCCGCCTCCTTCCTTCCTCATTGCCGGTTGACGCAAGTAAGGAGATGTTTGTCGTTCCTGCGGTGTCACACATAGCGATGTGTGATGCCGCAGGAACAACGAACAACATCGCACCTGCAGCAGCAACGATATTAAGGAAAGGAGCGACGTGACAACGATCACCGATTTTGGTAGTTTTTGCAATCGTTGTTCGTCGCTCCTTGGTGTCACACGCTGCGATGTCGCTACCGGCGTCGGATGTGCCTCACTAACGCCGTGACCCGGACGATATATCGGTAGCGATGTCGCAGCGTGTAAAGCACCCTGAAGATTAACCATAATTAACACATCTGCCATACACAGTGGTGAATCTATCAAAACAGCAGGGCATGCAAAGTCCATGCGTGTGCGAGAGAGAAAGAGGCTAGAATCACACTATTGCTCAAAAAGAATCTGTCACTGAGTTGTGACTTGCCCATCTGCTAGCAACATGATGTAGGGGCAGAGACTCTGATCCAGCAATGTATCACTTACTGGGATATATGACATAATATTAATAAAATGATAGTTTTTTCTGCTGCAGATCTAGCAGTTCCCTGAATGATGAGCTCTATATAAGCACACCCACATCAGTGATTTGGCAGCTTTCTGTGTACACTGTGCATAGGCAGAAAGCTGCCAATCAATAGTGGGGGGGGGTGACTACTCAGGGCTCATGAATATGGTAGCAGGTTTACTAGTCCTGTAGTGATAATCACTTGCTGATAAAACAGTCATTTTCAGGGCCGGCGTCACCACCCGGCATACCCGGGCAAATGCCGGGGCCCTGGACAGCCGGGGGGGCCCATTCGCGAGTTCTGGGAACCACAGTCCTCTGCAGGAAACTGCAGGTGCTGTCCCTTTAAGGCACGCTGTCCACAGCGTTCCCTGTAAACTCCTTTTCTGAACTTCATCTGTGGGCGGAGCTATCGCACAGCGTCCTGCTCCAGTCACTGTCCCACAGATGAAGACAAGGAACAGTGCCAGCCAGCGACCCCCAGCACAACGCTGCCCTCCAGCGCTGTGTGGGCCCCCTCTCCACAGTGATTTAAGTGGTATGTTCTACAACCCTCCCCGCCCCCCGATTTATGGGCCCCAGTGAGCTGCATGGGCTTTTTTCCCCCTGAGATGTATGTCCTGGCCCCCAACTATGTGCTGTCCCCCCCAGAGCCGAGTGTGTGGGGCCCCCCCAGAGCCGCGTGTGTGGGGCCCCCAGAGCCGCGTTTGCACATGTCTCAGATCATGTCCCATCATAATCTAAAACCCCTTGCATTAAAAGGAGATAACTACAACAGTAAGTAAGTGTGTCTGGGTGAAGCAGAGCCGAGTGTGTGTCTGGGTGAAGCAGAGCCGAGTGTGTGTCTGGGTGAAGCAGAGCCGAGTGTGTGTCTGGGTGAAGCAGAGCCGAGTGTGTGTCTGGGTGAAGCAGAGCCGAGTGTGTGTCTGGGTGAAGCAGAGCCGAGTGTGTGTCTGGGTGAAGCAGAGCCGAGTGTGTGTCTGGGTGGAGCAGAGCCGAGTGTGTGTGTGGGTGCAGGAGAGCCGAGTGTGTGTCTGGGTGAAGCAGAGCCGAGTGTGTGTCTGGGTGAAGCAGAGCCGAGTGGGTGTCTGGGTGAAGCAGAGCCGAGTGGGTGTCTGGGTGAAGCAGAGCCGAGTGGGTGTCTGGGTGAAGCAGAGCCGAGTGGGTGTCTGGGTGAAGCAGAGCCGAGTGGGTGTCTGGGTGAAGCAGAGCCGAGTGGGTGTCTGGGTGAAGCAGAGCCGAGTGGGTGTCTGGGTGAAGCAGAGCCGAGTGGGTGTCTGGGTGGAGCAGAGCCGAGTGTGTGTGTGGGTGCAGGAGAGCCGAGTGTGTGTGTGGGTGAAGCAGAGCCGAGTGGGTGTCTGGGTGAAGCAGAGCCGAGTGGGTGTCTGGGTGAAGCAGAGCCGAGTGGGTGTCTGGGTGAAGCAGAGCCGAGTGGGTGTCTGGGTGAAGCAGAGCCGAGTGGGTGTCTGGGTGAAGCAGAGCCGAGTGGGTGTCTGGGTGAAGCAGAGCCGAGTGTGTGTCCGGGTGAAGCAGAGCCGAGTATGTGTCTGCAGCAGAGCTGTGTGTAGATATACTCTTTGGGCAGCAGAGTGTGTATTTACTCTGGGCAGCAGAGCTTTATGACTATGTGCTGTTTGGGCAGCGTAGCAGAGATGTGTGCAGCAAAGCTGTGTGCATATAGTCTTCGGTCAGCAGTGATGTGTATATATGCAGCAGAGCTGTGTGTGTGTTTGTGTCTGTACATATGCAGCAGAGATGTGTGCAACAGTGCTATCAAGGGGTGTGTGTAGCAGAGCTGTGTGAGTGTGTATGTATGGATTAGAGCTGTGCGTGCGCCCCCCCCATAGCCATATGTGCAGCCCCCCAGAGCCGTATGTGCAACCCACCCCAGTAATGTGTATACCCCCAGAGCTGTTTGCTACTCCAGTAACATCTATGCCCCCCAGTAATGTCTATACCCCCTGCCCCTCCTGTGATGTATATACAGCAGTGTCAGTGTGCACTGTGCACGGCCATGTCTGTTACGACCATCATGCAGCACAGCCACATGTCTAGGAGGAGCTGGATGGAGACAAGCGGGTATGTGTCTGTATGCAATGATGTGTATCTATGTATGTCAGTGTGTATGACTATAGATTTGTCTGTTTATAAGTATTTCTTTGTCGCTCCATTGGGAGACCCAGACAATTGGGTGTATAGCTATTGCCTCTGGAGGCCACACAAAGTATTACACTTAAAAGTGTAAGGCCCCTCCCCTTCTGGCTATACACCCCCAGTGGGATCACTGGCTCACCAGTTTTGTGCTTTGTGCGAAGGAGGCAACACATCCACGCATAGCTCCACTTTTTAGTCAGCAGCAGCTGCTGACTATGTCGGATGGAAGAAAAGAGGACACATATAGTGTCCCCAGCATGCTCCCTTCTCACCCCACTGTATGTCGGAGGTGTTTGTAAGGTTGAGGTACCCATTGCGGGTACGGCGGCAGGAGCCCACATGCTGATTCCTTCCCCATCCCTTTTTACAGGGCTCTGGGTGAAGTGGGATTTACCGGTCTCCAGGCACTGAGACCGTGCTCCATCTACAGCCCCTGGAGAAGATGCTGGATGGAGCGGAGTACATCAGGGACATGGCCCTGCTTCCTCAAGGTACTCTGTGTCCCCGTGCATTTGGCGCTCACACCGCAGCATGCTGGGTGTTGTAGTGCGCCGGGGGACATCAGCGCTGCGGCGCCAAATGTGCCATGGCCTCATTCAGCTTTGCTGAAGCAGGCTCACTTATGGGAATTGGTCGCGCCGGCCGCTGGGACTGCAGCGCGGCTGGCACTTGTAGTGCGCCGGGGACTTCAGCGCGGCCTGCGCTTTTACGGCGGCCGCGCTGATAACTAGAGTCCCCGGCTTTTGCGGCCTGCTTCCGTTCGTTCCCGCCCCCAGACCTGCCAGTCAGGAGAGGGGCGGGACGCTGGCCACTTCCAGGAATCGGTCACGCCGGCCGCTGGCAGCGGCGCGGCTGGCACTTGTGGTGCGCCGGGGACTTCAGCGCGGCCCGCGCTTTTACGGCGGCCGCGCTGATAACTAGAGTCCCCGGCTTTTGCGGCCTGCTTCCGTTCGTTCCCGCCCCCAGACCTGCCAGTCAGGAGAGGGGCGGGACGCTGGCCACTTCTATGAATCGGTCGCGCCGGCCGCTGGAACTGCGGCGCGGCTGGCACTTGTGGTGCGCCGGGGACTTCAGCGCGGCCCGCGCTTTTACGGCGGCCGCGCTGTTAACTCGAGTCCCCGGCTTCTGGGCCTAGTCTCCCTTCGTTACCGCCCACAGCCCTGACAGTCAGGGTAGGGGCGTGACGCTGCATAGAGCAGAGCTGAGAGCTGGAGTATGTTTTGCATACTCCACCCCTCTCACTGTGTGCACTGTGAATCCGGATTCCCGCACTTTCTCAGGCACGCCCACGGCTTCCTTCTCTACAAGGACACCGGCAGCCATTAGTGTCAGTTTCTGTACGATACAGAGACAAGTGTGGAAGACCCTGGCATTCTGATAGTCACACAATCGCTGTAACAGGCGTTAAGCAGCACCTGTGGTGCTAACCCCACTAGTGCAGAAGTGCACTTATAGATATGCTTGTACTATATACATTGCACTGTTTGGTCGCACGTTGTATATACCCTCCTGGATTATGCGGAGGAGTTATCAGCATATTCTCTGTGTAAAACAAAGGTGCAGAACCACATGTTTTTCTATACAGCTGGTGCAGCATGTACGGCTATTCGGCCGGCAGGTACATAGACTCCCATTGTATGCACTAATGGCCAGGGGATGAGGACGGTGTCTGCAGTATTTACTGACAGTTTTTCTGAGACTATGGCTATGATACTAGAAGCCTAGCAGTCCGGACATGTCTCTCACAATATGGGCACTGTTGAATCATTGATCCATGGCCCCCCTCAGTGTGAATAACTAACAGCTCCGGGAATGTCACACGCATCCCAGAGTCACGGCTCTGCACGGACGTCAGTCCCAGACAGCCTAAGTGGGCTCGCTATGAGCGGCCTCGGTTTCATCAGGGTCCTAACAGAAGGACTCGCTGTGTAATGAGGCGGAAGTAGCGGCTCAGGATTCTGATCCTGAGACCGCTCTCAATCTGGATACACCTGATTGTGACGCCATAGTAAATAATCTTATAGCGTCCATCTATAGAATGTGGGTTATTTCTCACAGCTCCTCCAGTGGAGGAGTCAGCTTCACGTATTTTTCTGGACCACTCTGCCTTCAGAGAGGCAGTCCAGGAACACCACGCTTATCCAGATATGCGCTTCTCCAAACGGCTTAGGATACACGTTATCCCTGTCCCCTGACTTGGTCAAGGACTGGACCCAATGTCCCGAGCGGCATCCTCCAATCTCCAGGCTTGTAGCTAGATCCATAGTTGCAGTGGGAGATGGAACTGCAAACTCAAAGATGCCACTGACAGACAGATGGATCTCTGGTCGAAAGCCATCTATGAGGCTGTCGGCGCACCGTTGGCTCCGGCATTCTTCCCCTTGGGGCACTCCAAGCTATTTCAGCTTGTCTTACACAGATTGACACGGTTACACGTACATCTGTGCCGCAGGTGGCATCCTTAACCTCTCAAATGTCTGCATTTGTTTCTTACGCGATTCAGGTTGTCCTGGACTCTGCGAACCGTGCGGCGGTAGCCTCCGCTACTCCGTGTTTTTAAGCAGAGCCTGGTCTGCTCGTTAAGTGAATGGAAGGCAGATTCTGCTTCCAAAAAAGGTTGCCTAACCAGTTGTCTTTTTCTGCTGACCGACTGTTTGGTGAGCGTTGGATGTAACCATCAAACAGTCCAGGGGTAAGGATTCATCCTTTCCTCAGCCCGGACACAACAAACCCCAACAGAGCAAGAGGCAGTCGGGGTTTTCGGCCTTTTCGAGGCTCGGGCAGGTCCCATTTTTCCTCGTCCAATGTGGACTCAAAAGGATCAGAGGAGCTAAGATTCTTAGCGGGCTCAGTCTCGCCCAAAAAAGCGACAGTCTGAAAACCCGCTTCCAAGGCGGCTTCCTCATGACTTGCGGCCTCGGTCGGTAGCAGGCTCTCCCGCCTTGGCGATATTTAGCTGCCATAGGTCAATGACCATTGAGTGTGAGACATTCTGTCTCACGGGTACAGGATAGAGCTCACTTCTCGTCCTCCAACTCGATTCTTCAGAATTTCTCCACCTCCCGGCCGGGCCGCTGCTCTTCTGCAAACAGGGTGCACTCTATAGGCAGAAAGAGTGATGACCCCCGTTCCTCTTCAGGAACAAGGTCACGGTTTTTACCCCAAATTCTTTGCGGTACCTATAACAACGGGCCGTTCCGTCCCGTTCTGGATCTAAAAATGCTCAGCAAGCTCGTGGACACCAGGCGGTTCCGGATGGAATCCCTCCGCCATGTCATCGCCTCAAGGTCCCAAGGATATTTCCTAGCATCATTAGGCATCAAGGATGCTTATCCACACGTGCCGATTGATCCAGAGCACTAGCGTTTCTACGCTTCGTTATAGGAGACGAACACCCTCTGTTCGTAGCTCTACCTTCCGGCTAGCGACAGTCCAACTGGTCTTCGCCAAGGTCAGGGCAGCAGTAGTCACAGTCCTGCACTCTCAGGGTCACTCTGTGGTCCCGTATTTAGACGATCTACTTGTCAAGGCACTCTCTTAGGAAACATGCCAACACTGCCCGAACGTTGCGCTGGAGACTCTCTAGAGTTTTGGGTGGATCATCAACTTTTTAAAGTCAGATCCGACCCCGACCCTATCGATAACATATCTAGGCATAGAGTTTCTTACTCTCTCAGCGATAGTGAAGCTGCCGCTAGACAAACAGCATTCACTACGGGCTGCAAGCTCTTCTTTAAGAACCAGTCGCACACATTGAGACGCCTCATGCACTTCCTACGTAAGATGGTAGCAATGGAGGCAGTTCCTTTCGCGCAGTTTTACTGCGTCCACTACAATGGGACATTCTCCGCCAATGGGACGAGGAGTCGACGTCCCTCAACAGAGTCGTCGTTCTTTCTCAGGCGGCCAAGGAATCTCTACGGTGGTGGCTTCTTCTCACCTCTTGGTCAAAAAGAAGGTCCTTCCTATCCCCGTCCTGGGCGATAGTTACGACAGACGCGAGTCTATCAGGGTGGGGAGCAGTTTTTCTCCACTACAGCGCTCAGGGTACGTGGACTCAGCAAGAGTCCACTCTTCAGATCAATGTTCTTGAACACAGAGCAGTGTATCTTGCCCTACAATCCTTCCAACAGCGGCTGGAAAGCAAGCATATCCGACTTCAGTCGGACAGCTCCACAGCGGTGGCATACATCAACCACCAAGGAAGAACGCGCAACCGGCAAGCCTTCCAGGAAGTCCGGCAGGTTCTGATGTGGGTGGAAGACACGGCATCCACCATATCCACAATTCACATCCCAAGTGTGGAAACTAGGAAGCTGACTTCCTAAGTCGCTGAGGTGTGGTCGAAAGAGTATGGTCTCCTCACCCGGACGGGTTTCAGGAGATCTGGCGCCGCTGACAGAGGCCGGACGTCGATCTAATGGCGTCACGGCACAACAACAATGTGCCAGCTTCATGGCACGGTTTCACAATCATCGAGCTCTGGCGGCAAACGCCTTAGTTCAGCATTGGTCGCAGTTCCAGCTACCTTAGGTGCCACCTCTGGCATTGTTGCCCAGAGTACTGCGCTAGATCAAGACCGACTGCGGCCGCGCCATCCTCGTCGCTACAAATTGGCCGAGGATGTTGTGGTACTCGGTTCTGTGGTGCCTCACGGTAGGCTAACCGGGGGCACTACCAGACCAATCAGACTGGCTGTCTCAAGGGCCATTCTTCCATTTGAATTCTACGGCCCTCAACCGGATGGTGTGGCATTGAGTCCTGGAACCTAGTGTCGTCAGGATTACCTCAGGACGTGGTTGCCACCATGAGACAGGCTAGCATACCAACGTCCGCCAAGATTGACCACAGGACGTGGAAGATGTTCTTATCTCGGTGCTCGGCGCAGGGTGTTTCTCCCTGGCCGGTTGCATCGTCTATGTTTCCTTCCTTCCTGCAATCTAGGTAGGAAAATGGGTTGTCGCTCAGTTCCCTTTAGGGACAAGTCTCAGCGCTATCTGTATTTTTTCAGAAACGACGACTTCCTCAGGTACGCACGTTCCTACGGGGAGTTTGTCTTCTCAGCACTCCGTACAAGCGGCCGTTAGAGCCCTGAGATCTGAACAAGGTTCTAATTGCTCTCCAGATGCCGCCTTTCGAGCCTTTGAAGGATGTCTCCCTTCCCGTTTTTCACGGGAAGTGGCCTTCTAGTAACGGTCTCGTCTCTTAGGAGAGTTTCCGAGCTAGCAACGCTCTCATACAAACTCCCTTCCTGGTCCTTCACCAGGACAGGGTAGTTCTGCGTCCGGTTCCGGAATTTCTCCCTAAGGTGGTATCCCATTTTCATATCAATCAGGATATCACCTCACCTTCTTTGTGTCCTCGTCCAGTCCATCAATTTCAGAAAGATTTGCATCTGTTGGTTCTGGTGAGAGCACTCAGGTTCTACTTCCCGCATGGCGCTCCTGCGCCACCCGGATGCACTCTTTGTCCTTGTCGCTGGTCGGCGTAAACAGTCGCAAACTTCCAGATCCACCCTTGCTCGGGGGATCGAGGAACCAATTCTTGAAACCTACAGTTCTACTGGGCTTCTGGTTCTCTCAAGGCCGAAGGCCCATTCTACCAGAGCCGTGGGTGCATCCTGGGCATTACGGCACCAGGCTACGGCTCAGCAGGTGTGTCAGGCACCCACCTGGTCGAGTCTACTTACTTTTACCAAGCATTATCAGATGCATACCTACGCTTCGGCAGACGCCAGCCTAGGTAGATAAGTCATTCAGGCGGCGGTTGGCCACCTGTAGGAGAGGGCCGTTTGACGGCCCTATCATGAGGTATTCTTTTACCCACCCAGGGATTGCTTTTGGACATCCCAATTGTCTGGGTCTCCCAATGGAGCGACAAAGAAGAAGGGAATTTTGTTTACTTACCGTAAATTCCTTTTCTTCTAGCTCCAATTGGGAGACCCAGCACCCGCCCTGTTTTCTCGGGGTTTTTCTGTTTTTTCGGGTACACATGTTGTTCATGTGGTATGGTTCAGTTCTCCGATGTTTCCTCGGATTGAATTGGTCTTTAAACCAGTTATTGGCTTTCCTCCTTCTTGCTTTGGCACTAAAACTGGTGAGCCAGTGATCCCACTGGGGGTGTATAGCCAGAAGGGGAGGGGCCTTACACTTTTAAGTGTAATACTTTGTGTGGCCTCCAGAGGCAATAGCTATACACCCAATTGTCTGGGTCTCCCAATTGGAGCTAGAAGAAAAGGAATTTACGGTAAGTAAACAAAATTCCCTTCTTTTGTGAGTTTGTCTTCAAATATGTATATGTGCGTATGCCTGTATGTGTGTGTGCACGTGTCTGTGTGTGCGTGTCTGCGTGTGGATGGGGCCCAGTGAGACTCTTCCGCCCGGGGCCCACAAAAACCTGGAGCCGGCCCTGGTCATTTTTATCAAAACTGCAAGAAACCCAATAAGTGACCCCCATCATTATGCTGCTGTAATAAAAACAGATTTAAAGGGTTATTTTCATATAATTAAGTAACCCTCTATTCTATAGTAGGCAATAACTTGCTTATCGCTGGGGAATTGACAGCTAGGACCCCATCAACACTAAAATTAGGGCTTAGGAGACTCTGAGAATGAAGATCTGTAGCACCATCACCAATCGAGGGGCACGTGTGGGCCCCCGCTAATTTCATCATCTATTTGATTGACAAGAACAACATTCGGCAGGCCCATAGACAATTAATGGAGCGCAGTAAGGCGGGCTTTGCACGTTGCGACATCGCAAGCCGATGCTGCGATGTCGCACGCGATAGTCCCCGCCCCCGTCGCAGGTATGATATCTTGTGATAGCTGGCGTAGCGAAAATTATCGCTACGCCAGCTTCACATGCACTCACCTGCCCTGCGACCGTCGCTCTGGCCGGCGACCCGCCTCCTTCCTAAGGGGGCGGGTCGTGCGGCGTCATAGCGACGTCACACGACAGGCGGCCAATAGCAGCGGAGAGGCGGAGATGAGCAGGATGTAAACATCCCGCCCACCTCCGTCCTTCCGCATAGCCGCCAGCGGCAGGTAAGGTGATGTTCCTCGCTCCTGCGGCTTCATACACAGCGATGTGTGCAGCCACAGGAGCGAGGAACTACATCGTACCTGTCGCTGCAGCATAATTATGAAAAAGTCGGAGCCTGCAACGATGATACGATAATGACGCTTTTGCGCTCGTTAATCGTATCATCTAGCATTTACACACTACGATCTTGAAAGTGACGCCGGATGTGCGTCACTTTCAATTTGACCCCACCGACATCGCATGTGCGATGTTGCAACGTGCAAAGCCGCCCTTAGAGTATGTGCACCTTTATTAAGGACAAGGATGCAGCGCCCGTTCTCGAGGTTCCAAAGCTCCAACCTTAAGATCGCTAATGGTCAAATCCCCAAGTATCTGTAATTTTCACATTGTCTCTGCAGGGAGGAAGGAGACAAACTCTAGTGCCACCTATTGGCAGTAGCAATCCTTAAAGTCAAAAGTGGCCCTTTAACAAGCCTTTTCATATGACCTAGGATTTATGCCAGATCAGAACCTCAATTTGCAGACAGGGTGTTTTGGGATGATTGTCCCTCGTCAGTGCAAAGTATGAGATCTGATATGGCTTTTATCTGGCTATTACCCTATTACCCAGAGGAGCATTCCAGCTATAAGACTCCTCACCACTGACAGCCAGATTGGTTTGTCAGTCTCCGCAAGGAGAAAAGTTTTCCACTTAAACCCCATGTATCTGTAAAGCATCCCTTATTCAGTGGATAAGAAATAACTTGATTTTTTGGAGAATAACCCTTTAAAAGAATCCAGTAAATGTAGACATATTGATCTAAACATAACAGAACATAAAGACACTGATTCATCATTACCATTACACGTTTTTTTTCCACCTTTCTTTGTTTTCTGCCTTTTTTTTAGTTTGCAACTAATTCATTACTCTATTTGCACCATTGATGAAGTTAATATTATATGTGATTGCCTGTTTTTGGGTTGTTTTTTTTTGTTTTAGCTTTGTGGGAGATATTTATTGATTTCAGATATTTTTGGCTGATTCTTTGTACAAGACTTTTTAAAAATTCACAAAATTGGAGGCAGTCAGCTCCACGACTCCCATTGAGTGATTTCCTGCATGCTAACCAAAGGTCTCATATTTTTTCGAAATTTTGAAAACTATGCAATTTTTTCCACAAAATGTCCAAACACTGGTAAATGACAAGAAAAAACTTCATTTTTCACTTTGCGCACTATTCATGAACCAGGTACATCAGTTTTATGAATCAAGTTCAATAAGTGAATTCCCCAAGACATAAAAAAAGTGTCATTAAAACAATGCAAATGATGATTTGGGGCCTTAGTGTATTATGGTGAAAAACATTACAATACAATGGTAACACTTGTATTTTTTTCCACAGCTGTGCCAGTCCATACACAGGAGAGAGATGTGAAACAGAAATGTCTACAACATCATACATGACTTCAATAACCACATCTGCACCGCTACAAACTTTCAGCTCTTCTGGAATTTCCACACAACCAGAAACTACAACCAGAATGGAAGAAACTGGCTCAACTTCTACAGAACACGCAACAAGATTTTCGACTGTTCATTCCACCAACTCTCCAGATCTGTCCACATCATCTTCCTCAAGCTCATCAATGTCCACAGGAACAGTTACTGATAAGATGTCTACCACAGGGACAGAGCATACTTCACTTCTAATATCACAAACATCCACCCAACCACACACAGAAACAACTGAAGTTTTAACATCTCAAGAACCTGTCACCAAAGAAACACCTAATCTCTCAACCGGGGAACAAATATCGACATTTGGACCAACAGGAATTAAGACAGTTTTTACTTCTGAGCTTTCCACTGAATCACTTCCATCTACCAAAACTGAGGAAAGTGTCACATTTTCAATAGAACCATCAACTCTTTCATCCACATTGTTACTAGAGAAAACGACAGAACTTTTATTCACAACAGAACATGAACAATCCACAACACCATTAGAGTCCACAGAAACTACAACTGTGAGAATTTCATCAACTACCACAGAACAGCTTTCCACTGTAACTAAGCCACAAGAGTCATCAACTGAATCACAGTCGTTACACTCTACAACAATGACACCGCCCTCCTCAACTGTAGAAATCTCAACTGTTTTTGGTCCTTCAACAACTTCATCAGTAAGTAAAACAACCCAATTTACTGAGGGTACAGAGACATCACCAGAAGAATCTTCACATTCTGCAGAATCAATCGGATCTTCTCCAGTAGCACAAACTTCAAGTTCCTTTCATACATCTCTCTTCTCCACCACGGTGCTTCATACTACTGAGGCTTCAACTGGAACATTAACACTATTAACAACTGCATCTCAGGAACCTATCACAAGTACATCTCATGTAACAGAGGCATCAACAGTATCATATTTATCAAATTTTTCATCTACCATACAAACATCAGCTGTAACACAAGAAACATCTATGCCTCCAACACTACTAACATCAACAACGGAGACATCAGGTGCTTCACAAGCTTCAGATGCATCATCCATTGCTACTTCTAAATCTTTTCCAACTTCTGGTTCTTCAACATTGAAAGACGTGTCAACAAGTGTGACAGAACAGGAACAATCCACAACACCATTAGAGTCCACAGAAACACCATTAGAGTCCACAGAAACTACAACTGTGAAAATTTCATCAACTACCACAGAACAGCTTTCCACTGTAACTAAGCCACAAGAGTCATCAACTGAATCACAGTCGTTACACTCTACAACAATGACACCGGCCTCCTCAACTGTAGAAATCTCAACTGCTTTTGGTTCTTCAACAACTTCATCAGTAAGTAAAACAACCCAATTTATTGAGGGTACCGAGACATCACCAGAAGAATCTTCACATTCTGCAGAATCAATCGGATCTTCTCCAGTAGCACAAACTTCAAGTTCCTTTGATACATCTCTCTTCTCCACCACGGTGCTTCATACTACTGAGGCTTCAACTGGAACAGCAACACTATTAACAACTGCATCTCAGGAACCTATCACAAGTACATCTCATGTAACAGAGGCATCAACAGTATCAGATTTATCAAATTTTTCATCTACCATACAAACATCAGCTGTAACACAAGAAACATCTATGCCTCCAACACTACTAACATCAACAATGGAGACATCAGGTGCTTCACAAGCTTCAGATGCATCATCCATTGCTACTTCTAAATCTTTTCCAACTTCTGGTTCTTCAACATTGAAAGACGTATCAACAAGTGTGACAGAACAGGAACAATCCACAACACCATTAGAGTCCACAGAAACACCATTAGAGTCCACAGAAACTACAACTGTGAAAATTTCATCAACTACCACAGAACAGCTTTCCACTGTAACTAAGCCACAAGAGTCATCAACTGAATCACAGTCGTTACACTCTACAACAATGACACCGGCCTCCTCAACTGTAGAAATCTCAACTGCTTTTGGTTCTTCAACAACTTCATCAGTAAGTAAAACAACCCAATTTATTGAGGGTACAGAGACATCACCAGAAGAATCTTCACATTCTGCAGAATCAATCGGATCTTCTCCAGTAGCACAAACTTCAAGTTCCTTTGATACATCTCTCTTCTCCACCACGGTGCTTCATACTACTGAAGCTTCAACTGGAACAGCAACACTATTAACAACTGCATCTCAGGAACCTATCACAAGTACATCTTATGTAACAGAGGCATCAACAGTATCAGATTTATCAAATTTCTCATCTGCCATACAAACATCAGCTGTAACACAAGAAACATCTATGCCTCTAACACTAACATCAACAACGGAGACATCAGGTGCGTCACAAGCTTCAGATGCATCATCCATTGCTACTTCTAAATCTTTTCAAACTTCTGGTTCTTCAACACTGAAAGACGTGTTAACAAGTGTGACAGAACAGGAACAATCCACAACACCATTAGAGTCCACAGAAACTACAACTGTGAGAATTTCATCAACTACCACAGAACAGCTTTCCACTGTAACTAAGCCACAAGAGTCATCAACTGAATCACAGTCGTTACACTCTACAACAATGACACCGGCCTCCTCAACTGTAGAAATCTCAACTGTTTTTGGTCCTTCAACAACTTCATCAGTAAGTAAAACAACCCAATTTACTGAGGGTACAGAGACATCACCAGAAGAATCTTCACATTCTACAGAATCAATCGGATCTTCTCCAGTAGCACAAACTTCAAGTTCCTTTGATACATCTCTCTTCTCCACCACGGTGCTTCATACTACTGAGGCTTCAACTGGAACAGCAACACTATTAACAACTGCATCTCAGGAACCTATCACAAGTACATCTCATGTAACAGAGGCATCAACAGTATCAGATTTATCAAATTTTTCATCTACCATAAAAACATCAGCTGTAACACAAGAAACATCTATGCCTCCAACACTACTAACATCAACAATGGAGACATCAGGTGCTTCACAAGCTTCAGATGCATCATCCATTGCTACTTCTAAATCTTTTCCAACTTCTGGTTCTTCAACACTGAAAGACGTGTCAACAAGTGTGACAGAACAGGAACAATCCACAACACCATTAGAGTCCACAGAAACACCATTAGAGTCCACAGAAACTACAACTGTGAGAATTTCATCAACTACCACAGAACAGCTTTCCACTGTAACTAAGCCACAAGAGTCATCAACTGAATCACAGTCGTTACACTCTACAACAATGACACCGGCCTCCTCAACTGTAGAAATCTCAACTGCTTTTGGTTCTTCAATAACTTCATCAGTAAGTAAAACAACCCAATTTATTGAGGGTACAGAGACATCACCAGAAGAATCTTCACATTCTGCAGAATCAATCGGATCTTCTCCAGTAGCACAAACTTCAAGTTCCTTTGATACATCTCTCTTCTCCACCACGGTGCTTCATACTACTGAAGCTTCAACTGGAACAGCAACACTATTAACAACTGCATCTCAGGAACCTATCACAAGTACATCTTATGTAACAGAGGCATCAACAGTATCAGATTTATCAAATTTTTCATCTACCATACAAACATCAGCTGTAACACAAGAAACATCTATGCCTCTAACACTAACATCAACAACGGAGACATCAGGTGCGTCACAAGCTTCAGATGCATCATCCATTGCTACTTCTAAATCTTTTCAAACTTCTGGTTCTTCAACATTGAAAGACGTGTTAACAAGTGTGACAGAACAGGAACAATCCACAACACCATTAGAGTCCACAGAAACACCATTAGAGTCCACAGAATCTACAACTGTGAGAGTTTCATCAACTACCACAGAACAGCTTTCCACTGTAACTAAGCCACAAGAGTCATCAACTGAATCACAGTCGTTACACTCTACAACAATGACACCGGCCTCCTCAACTGTAGAAATCTCAACTGTTTTTGGTCCTTCAACAACTTCATCAGTAAGTAAAACAACCCAATTTACTGAGGGTACAGAGACATCACCAGAAGAATCTTCACATTCTGCAGAATCAATCGGATCTTCTCCAGTAGCACAAACTTCAAGTTCCTTTGATACATCTCTCTTCTCCACCACGGTGCTTCATACTACTGAGGCTTCAACTGGAACAGCAACACTATTAACAACTGCATCTCAGGAACCTATCACAAGTACATCTCATGTAACAGAGGCATCAACAGTATCAGATTTATCAAATTTTTCATCTACCATACAAACATCAGCTGTAACACAAGAAACATCTATGCCTCCAACACTACTAACATCAACAATGGAGACATCAGGTGCTTCACAAGCTTCAGATGCATCATCCATTGCTACTTCTAAATCTTTTCCAACTTCTGGTTCTTCAACATTGAAAGACGTGTCAACAAGTGTGACAGAACAGGAACAATCCACAACACCATTAGAGTCCACAGAAACACCATTAGAGTCCACAGAAACTACAACTGTGAAAATTTCATCAACTACCACAGAACATCTTTCCACTGTAACTAAGCCACAAGAGTCATCAACTGAATCACAGTCGTTACACTCTACAACAATGACACCGGCCTCCTCAACTGTAGAAATCTCAACTGCTTTTGGTTCTTCAACAACTTCATCAGTAAGTAAAACAACCCAATTTATTGAGGGTACAGAGACATCACCAGAAGAATCTTCACATTCTGCAGAATCAATCGGATCTTCTCCAGTAGCACAAACTTCAAGTTCCTTTGATACATCTCTCTTCTCCACCACGGTGCTTCATACTACTGAAGCTTCAACTGGAACAGCAACACTATTAACAACTGCATCTCAGGAACCTATCACAAGTACATCTCATGTAACAGAGGCATCAACAGTATCAGATTTATCAAATTTCTCATCTACCATACAAACATCAGCTGTAACACAAGAAACATCTATGCCTCTAACACTAACATCAACAACGGAGACATCAGGTGCGTCACAAGCTTCAGATTCATCATCCATTGCTACTTCTAAATCTTTTCAAACTTCTGGTTCTTCAACATTGAAAGACGTGTTAACAAGTGTGACAGAACAGGAACAATCCACAACACCATTAGAGTCCACAGAAACTACAACTGTGAGAATTTCATCAACTACCACAGAACAGCTTTCCACTGTAACTAAGCCACAAGAGTCATCAACTGAACTACAGTCGTTACACTCTACAACAATGACACCGGCCTCCTCAACTGTAGAAATCTCAACTGTTTTTGGTCCTTCAACAACTTCATCAGTAAGTAAAACAACCCAATTTACTGAGGGTACAGAGACATCACCAGAAGAATCTTCACATTCTGCAGAATCAATCGGATCTTCTCCAGTAGCACAAACTTCAAGTTCCTTTGATACATCTCTCTTCTCCACCACGGTGCTTCATACTACTGAGGCTTCAACTGGAACAGCAACACTATTAACAACTGCATCTCAGGAACCTATCACAAGTACATCTCATGTAACAGAGGCATCAACAGTATCAGATTTATCAAATTTTTCATCTACCATACAAACATCAGCTGTAACACAAGAAACATCTATGCCTCCAACACTACTACCATCAACAATGGAGACATCAGGTGCTTCACAAGCTTCAGATGCATCATCCATTGCTACTTCTAAATCTTTTCCAACTTCTGGTTCTTCAACACTGAAAGACGTGTCAACAAGTGTGACAGAACAGGAACAATCCACAACACCATTAGAGTCCACAGAAACACCATTAGAGTCCACAGAAACTACAACTGTGAGAATTTCATCAACTACCACAGAACAGCTTTCCACTGTAACTAAGCCACAAGAGTCATCAACTGAATCACAGTCGTTACACTCTACAACAATGACACCGGCCTCCTCAACTGTAGAAATCTCAACTGCTTTTGGTTCTTCAACAACTTCATCAGTAAGTAAAACAACCCAATTTATTGAGGGTACAGAGACATCACCAGAAGAATCTTCACATTCTACAGAATCAATCGGATCTTCTCCAGTAGCACAAACTTCAAGTTCCTTTCATACATCTCTCTTCTCCACCACGGTGCTTCATACTACTGAGGCTTCAACTGGAACAGCAACACTATTAACAACTGCATCTCAGGAACCTATCACAAGTACATCTCATGTAACAGAGGCATCAACAGTATCAGATTTATCAAATTTTTCATCTACCATACAAACATCAGCTGTAACACAAGAAACATCTATGCCTCCAACACTACTAACATCAACAATGGAGACATCAGGTGCTTCACAAGCTTCAGATGCATCATCCATTGCTACTTCTAAATCTTTTCCAACTTCTGGTTCTTCAACATTGAAAGACGTGTCAACAAGTGTGACAGAACAGGAACAATCCACAACACCATTAGAGTCCACAGAAACACCATTAGAGTCCACAGAAACTACAACTGTGAAAATTTCATCAACTACCACAGAACAGCTTTCCACTGTAACTAAGCCACAAGAGTCATCAACTGAATCACAGTCGTTACACTCTACAACAATGACACCGGCCTCCTCAACTGTAGAAATCTCAACTGCTTTTGGTTCTTCAACAACTTCATCAGTAAGTAAAACAACCCAATTTATTGAGGGTACAGAGACATCACCAGAAGAATCTTCACATTCTACAGAATCAATCGGATCTTCTCCAGTAGCACAAACTTCAAGTTCCTTTCATACATCTCTCTTCTCCACCACGGTGCTTCATACTACTGAGGCTTCAACTGGAACAGCAACACTATTAACAACTGCATCTCAGGAACCTATCACAAGTACATCTCATGTAACAGAGGCATCAACAGTATCAGATTTATCAAATTTTTCATCTACCATACAAACATCAGCTGTAACACAAGAAACATCTATGCCTCCAACACTACTAACATCAACAATGGAGACATCAGGTGCTTCACAAGCATCAGATGCATCATCCATTGCTACTTCTAAATCTTTTCCAACTTCTGGTTCTTCAACATTGAAAGACGTGTCAACAAGTGTGACAGAACAGGAACAATCCACAACACCATTAGAGTCCACAGAAACACCATTAGAGTCCACAGAAACTACAACTGTGAAAATTTCATCAACTACCACAGAACAGCTTTCCACTGTAACTAAGCCACAAGAGTCATCAACTGAATCACAGTCGTTACACTCTACAACAATGACACCGGCCTCCTCAACTGTAGAAATCTCAACTGTTTTTGGTCCTTCAACAACTTCATCAGTAAGTAAAACAACCCAATTTACTGAGGGTACAGAGACATCACCAGAAGAATCTTCACATGGTACAGAATCAATTGGATCTTCTCCATTAGCACAAACTTCAAGTTCTTTTGATACATCTCACTCCTCCACCAGTGAGCATCAAACTACTGTAATATCAGAGTCTGAAATGTCAACAACCAAATTCAAACAATCTACAACCCCTACAGTTGATCTAACCTCTTCATCTGAAATTGGATCACAGATATCAAGTCTTTCACAAGTTACAGTGGCCTCAAGTGCTGTTGTCATCACAGAAACAGGTAGAACGACTGCTACAGAAGTGACACCATCATCAAAAAGACCTTCCACACAACCATGTCCACCACACACATTTGGGAAAAACTGTGAAAATGGAGTCAACAATGTTGATGTAATAATAGGTGAGAACAAGTTCATGTATCTATACTTTAAGCTTTGTGAAAATATAAAGTAGATGTGACTGTGAGCAATTTTAATTTTTTTCCTTATTAAAAATTGGTTGATTAGATTAAAAGTATCTAAAATGGATCTGTCTGCCTTTGAAAAAATTAATCTTGAGTTTCCAGTTTTTTCATGATGTGTTATGTATTATACAGTTACTCAGAAGTAAGGGGTACTTTGCACACTACGACATCGCAAGCCGATGGTAGCGATGCCGAGCGCGATAGTCCCCACCCCCGTCGCAGCTGCGATATCTTGTGATAGCTGCTGTAGCGAACATTTTCTCTACGGCAGCTTCAAATGCACTTACCTGCCCTGCGATGTCGCTCTCGCCGGCGAACCGCCTCCTTTTTAAGGGGGCGGGTCGTGCGGCATCACAGCGACGTCACATGGCATGCGGCCAATGGAAGCAGGGGGGCGGAGATGAGCGGGACGTAAACATCCCGCCCACCTTCTTCCTTCCTCATTGCAGCCGGGACGCAGGTAAGGAGATGTTCCTCGCTCCTGCGGCTTCATACACAGTGATGTGTGCTGCCACAGGAGCGTGGAACAACATCGTAACATCGGTCCTTCCGAAATTATGGAAATGACCGACACTACACCGATCATACGATTTCAACGCTTTTGCGCTCGTTAATCATAGTAAAAACATTTCACATACTCCGATGTCAACAGTGACGCCGGATGTGCGTCACTTTCGATTTGACCCCACCGACATCGCACCTGCAATGTCGTAGTGTGCAAAGTACCCCTAAGACTCCTTATTATGTCTGTGCAATTATATGGATTTCTGTCTAACCTTTAATATTGTTTTCTATTCAGATACAAGTGACGCTCCTTTTAAGACTATTAATGTTCTTGCCAAATTGAACAGAACATATACTGAGGAACTTGCAGATCCCTCTTCACACGAATACACCATTCTAGCTGATGAGGTTCAACAGGTAATATTATATACATTAAAGGTACAAAATGATGTGATTATAGAAAATGAGTGCGGATTCTATATGTATGGGTATGGGATTTACACAATGTGATGGGCAAAGGACCACCAGCAGCAAAAGCCGAAACCTTCACAGGGTAAACTGAATTGTTTTTGGAGAGAGATTCCTCGTACAGCCACCACCTACCTTGTTTACTTGGCTCCTGTCCTTAAAGTCCTTTACGTTATTCATGATTCCTTTGGTTATATTTTCATGCTGCGTCTTTACAACTTTTTTTTTCTACACCTAAAAATAGAGAAGGAGCAGAAGAATTGCTGAGAGGGAATTCCCTAAGGGTCTGGTACATGTGTTATTTTTGAAGTGTTTTTCTCTACATATTTTACAAATTTTGCAAGTCCATCAATAAGTATATAGGGTATGTAAGAAGGCTAACATAAAAAACTCTTCTAAAAACATTTAGTTTAATTAAAAATATGCATTATCACATATGATATTACCATAAAAACACATATATTATATATTAATACACGTTATGAGTGGAAGTGATGCCAGTCATAGATGCACTCCAGCGTGAGACGCACACTGCCGGTCATTGCTGCACTCTTTTACTGTAGGAAGTGATGTGCATTCTTCTTGCTCTTCAATGTAAAGCACGGGCTATTCTTCATTAAAAGTCTTGACCGTTGAGGAAGTAATTACGATAGGGAGGAAATTATGATACTCTATAGCTTATCCTCCCTCCTGTGCCATACCTGACTGCAGAGGTTGGCACCTTAAATCAAAATATCGGCACCACCGCCAACATCTAAAGATCTGCCCATAATGACCTGTTAAGGTTATCACTTCCTGGTAGACAGTATCAAAAAGCCATTACAATAAAGAAAATTGAATCTCCTAAACACAACCCCTTATCATACAATTAAATATATATGACTCATATTAATTTATTACCACTTACCTAAAGGGTAAAGACTTTTAATGAAGTTTTATGTTGAAGCGCACGAAGAACACCCATCACTTTCTGCAGTCAAAGAGCACGGCAATGACCGGCATCACTTCCGGCAGCCAAAGAGCGTGGCAATGACCGACATCACTTTCGGCAGCCAAAGAGCACGGCAATGACCGGCATCACTTCCGGCAGCCAAAGAGCGTGGCAATGACCGACATCACTTCCGGCAGCTAAAGAGCGTGGCAATGACCGGCATCACTTCCGGCAGCCAAAGAGCGCGGCAATGATCGGCATCACTTCTGGCAGCCAAAGAGCGCGGCAATGACCGGCATCACTTCCGACAGTCAAAGAGTTCGGCAATGACCGGCATCACTTCTGGCAGTCAGAGAGCACGGCAATGACCGGCATCACTTCCGGCAGTCAAAGAGCGCAGCAATGACCGGCAGTGTGTGTCTCACGCTGGAGCGAATGGATGACCGGCATCACTTCCACGATCAACGTGTATTAATATATCTAGTTTTGTGTTAATGTCCTATATGTCCTTAATGCATATTTATTAAAAAGCTATGTTTTTAGAAGGGTTTCTTATATTAGCCCGCATAGCTGATGCATAAAATACGCAGCATTTTACAATACTAGCAAAAGCAAAGGGATTTCTGAAATCTCATTCACACGCTGCCTTCTTTTTCTGCCCGAATTTTAAGCCCTGCAGCATTATTGCCAATACACAGCATGTCAATTATTTCAACATTTTTGCAACGCTTAACCCTGATTAAAATGAATGGATAAAATCTCTAATTCAACAGTGCAATAAACATAAAAAATTAAGTAATATCTTTTATAAGACTAAAATGCCACTTTCCCCACTTATCATTTCCTTTGTGTCTCCTGCACGGATCATTCACTCTCAAAAACTGCTCAAATCTGTTTACAAATCTGTCTGCAGTGAGAGATCATATTACATTTTCTGTCATTTCAAGTCTCCGGAGGAGAGGCTGGAGGGAACAAAATCAGATTGTCAAAAGGGGAAACTGGAAGTTTCTATTCTAAAGGGCGAACTGCTACAATGCAGGATACAAGTCAATTAATGTCTAGAAACACTTGAAAACCAATCATGAAAAGTCACCTGAAAGTGCAGTTATATTTAGTTACATTTTGGTTGAATTAGATATTACCAATAGATAATATATATATATATATATATATATATAGAAAAGCAATATTTACCATTGAAATGTTTTATTTGTGCTTTATTTTAGACTTTTCCTAAAATATACCAGAAGTGTGCTCCAAACTACTTTCAGAAAATGATACTTCATGGGTTCAGGTATGTTACACACAGTTTATTTCCAAGTATCAAGAGCTTTACATACTGTATATGTTTTATATATGGTCAAAGAAAAGATAACACAAATGCTATTTAACCACATCCTGACGTATGGTGTAAGTCAGGGCTGAGTGTTTGGAGCGGGCTCAGGATCTGAGCCTGAGCCATACCTGGCGGCTGCTGACTGTGTCACACAGCCAGCGTCTGCCTGTTGAAGAAGTAATGAGAGCTGAGCTTTGTTTGCTCCTTTTAAATGCTGCTGTCAACGTCTATCAATCTGGATATATGATGATGAGATGCCAATGGGCTGCCATGTCAGTTTGGGGGAGGGGGATTGTTGAAAGCTTTCGTACGTGCCATGGCAATGTTCCTATGAAATTTAGCCTGTGACTGGTCTTCATAGGGGATCATGATTTTATGTATGTATGCAATACAGTTGTTATGCAGTATACAGTGTGTCCACTCATATCCTGTCCACCGCCATTAACTTGAGAACGGCGACAGCTATAGGCATAGAAGTGGTGTCTAGGTATAGTAAAGTAGCCATGCACTACGCAATGAAAGCACCTATAGCGCCACCTGGTGGAAAACAACAGAGTTAGCATTTTTATCTCGAAAACGGAACGAGATAGAGAAAAAAAGTGAATTACAAAGTTGTAGGGCATCATCAATTCAATACGAATCAACACCTTGCATACAGAAATGCTATGATTAGAACGTTTAAACCTCACAAGGCTGCGGGCATGAAGCGATACCTCATGGAGACCTTCCTACAAGTCATTGGGTATGGTGGCTGTGTGGAGTGGCCTCCACGCTCACCTGACCTGACCCCATTGGACTTATTTCTGTGAAGTCACATCAAACAGCAGGTGTATGCGACCCCTCCACCAACATTGCAGGACCTACGACGACGTATTACAGATGCTTGTGCAAACGTGTCACCTACCATATTGCACAACGTGCAGCAAGATACAGTATGCTGTGCAGAGGCCAGATGTGCATTGCAGCTGACGGGGGCTACTTTGAGCATCAAGGTTACATGAGCGCCATATGCGTGACCATTCAATGTTTTGGGGGGGGTCATGGGTTTCATATCATAGCATTTCTGTATGCAAGGTGTCGATTCGGATTGAATTGATGATGCCCTACAATTTTTTACTTCACTTTTTTTCCTTATCTCGTTCAATTTTCAAGATAAAAATGCTAACTCCATTGTTTTCCACCAGGTGGCACTATAGGTGGTTTTATTGCGTAGCGCATGGCTACTTTACTATACCTAGACACCATTTCTATGCCTATAGCTGCTGCCGTTCTCAAGTGAATAGCTGTGGACAGGATATGGGTGGACACACTGTATAGTACAAATGATGAGACAATCACAAGTTTAAGTTTCCTAAGGAGGAGGCCATGCGGTTACGTGCACTTTCCAATCTGTTTTCCATTTATCTCTGCCCTCCTCTGGCTCCTGTAAATATATGAGGAGCGGAGAGGAAATGCACAACACCTACGTGGGAAGGTGTGCTCGCTGTTTTAGCCAATAGGTGCACAGAGCATCTCATTAACATGTTTGAAAAAAATTACAATTTAATTTCAGTGTAAAGAGACTTATTGGCCATGCAATTCTCCTCTGGGAAATTAACTATGCAAATTGACTCTTCGGAGAGGAAGGGGACTTCAACTCATTTTAACACATTTTCTGATCTAAGCCTCTTTTTAATAACCTGATCTTTGACCTCCCCATTATAACTCTATGGCTCTTAAAGCAAGATTTTTAGTTGAAAAAGTAATGGTGCTGCGAAGGCGATATAGATAAAGTAATAGTTATACTTTAAATCACAGCAAGATCGGAAATGTGACATCCCGTGTGATTTATTCTATATTCTCTCTCCATTTTGTGTCACAGTGCAGGAAGCGTCGTTGTTAATACTTCCGGTCTCTATAACTATCCAAACAACCAGACGGGCATTGACTATATAAACTATAATCTAACTGATGAAGTCAGAAATGCATTTTCCAACAATGACTCAATTGAAATGATGGATATACTTTCTGGGCCTTCTCCAATATCAAGTAAGTCATGTTTTTATACTTTATTAGATCGGTGGTCACATGGACATTACTGGATTGTCAAATGGAACAACCGGTGTAACTGCTGGAACACTTCTTCTTCCCTATTTCTACAAGGAAGTGTCAGCAGAGTTAGGAAAATGCAGTGTCATTGTGTCACCGGGTGGCTTCACTTGGCTTTATTCAGAGGTCATTATGTTGGCCCATTATACTCTTATGCAGGCTTTACGCGAGATGAGCAATTGTGCGATGCATCGTCGGGGGTCACGGTTTTTGTGGCGCACATCCGGCATCGTTCATGATGTCGTCTCTTGTGACACCTCCAAGCGACGCAGTATCGCTCACAAATCGTGAGTCGTGTACTCGTCGATTCATTTTAAAATATTGTTTATTTTACATGGTGTCAGTTGTTCATCGTTCCCGTGGCAGCACACGTCACTCCGTGTGACACCATGGGAACGATGAACAGCAGCTTACCTGTGTCCCGCGGCACCCGCCGGCTATACGGAAGGAAGGAGGTGGGCGGGATGTTTACGTCCCGCTCATCTCCGCCTCTCCGCTTCTATTGGCTGGCGGCTGTGTGACGTTGCTGTGACGCCGAACGTCCCTCCCCATTCAGGAAGTGGATGTTCGCCGCTCACAGCGAGGTCGCACAGCAGGTAAGTGCATGTGGCGGCGCTTTAACGACTTTGTGCGACACAGGCAGCGATTTGCCCGTGATGCACAAACGACGGGGGCGGGTACGATCGCTCGTGAAATCGCATGATAGATTGTACTGTGTAAAGCCCGCATTAGGCCTAAGATGCGAATGCGGCTGCCCAGGAAAAGCCAAGAAGAAGGAGATAAAATGGTCAGCTGCTATTCCTTATTTGCTGTAACCTTCTTTTAGTGATCAGTTGCATTGATCAGATGTCTTCCAATCAGACATATCAGATGGTCGCTAGTCTTATGAATTGCATAATGTGTTATTCTCCTTAGTAAGAATAAAAATAATATAAGTAAGAATAACAGACTGGTTTATGTCTGTACATAACACACTATGAAGAAAAAGACATGGATCGCACATCCCAAAAAATACAATGATCTAAAGCCGCTAGGCAAAAAATTAAATAGAACATGAGGTTCTTTGTTACCATTCTGATCAGATTGTATTAAGCCCACTGCCACGTCACGGCAAACCTCTTGAGTGGGTCCCTATTCTAAACCTTGTAGTGCGGCACTCTGCACTAACCACTGCTTCAGCGACAAAGCGCCAGCAGGGCAGGTGACCTGGTGCCCCCAAGGCTCCACGCCACACCGCCCCTCTAACACGACACCAACACAACAGCAGCCAGCACACAGTGAGAGGAGCTGGCACAGGTGATTTTAATCAGCAGGAGACTGCAAGAGGGGTCAGCGTTTTTTGCTCCCAGTTCACATATGGGAGCCAGGTGAGTGCGCAGCTGCTCTCACTGTGTGCTGTTACTGTGTGGTGGCCGCTGTTGTGGTGGTGTCGTGTCGGTGGGGCAGTGCGGCCTGGAGCATTGGGGGCTTTGCCATGCAGCATGGGAGCTGTGAGGCACCAGGTAACCTGCCCTGCTGGCGCTTTGTCGCTGAAGCAGTGGTTAGTGCAGAGTGCCGCACTACAAGGTTTAGAATAGGGACCCACTCAAGAGGTTTGCCGTGACGTGGCAGTGGGCTTAATACAATCTGATCAGAATGGTAACAAAGAACCTCATGTTCTATTTCATTTTTTGCCTAGCATTGTATTTTTTGGGATGTGCGATCCATGTCTTTTTCTTCATGTCTGTACATACATACTATAGATTTCTTGGTATTATTTTCTCATGATACCATATGAAGTCAGTCTTGGACTGGACCACCGGGGAGCGGGTAAATCTCCAGGTGGGCCCCACAATATGACAAAATATAATTGATTCACTATGTACAGATAAAGTCAGCATCTGATCACTGAACAATCTGCCTAGCTTATTATTATTTACAAAAATAGGTACATTTGTGAATGATAGTCAGGTAATATATGGAAGTAGTTGAACATTGAGTCCTCAGATTTTTTATTATCGATGAGCTTTTGGCACTACAATCTGAAACGTTAGTTGTAACGTAAGTGATTAAAAGCATTTATTTAGAAAAATGTTATAAATTTGCCATAAAATTGAATTTTATATTCATTTATTCATTTATATTTGCATTTTAGGTGTACGGCAGCTACAACCTTATATGACTTGCAGCCTGAACTTCACCAATTACATTTTGAATTGTGACAACGAGTCCTGTACATGCACTGGACCATGTGCGCAGAATACAAGCTACTGTCTCAATAATGGTACCTGCTACAATCGTGATCCTGGACCGGTGTGCGAGTAAGTTCTACATAAAAAATGTGACAAAATAATCCGTACGGTTTTTGACAAAATAGGTATAGTGCCACAACACAAAGACTATCCATAATTCACACAATGGCAGGGCATGCAAAGTCCATGGGTATGCTAGCGAGAAGGGCTAGAGCCAAACTATTGCTCAAAGGGAATCATACCCCATCTGTGAGCAACATGATGTAGCAGAAGAGACCCTGATCCCAACAATATACAGTGACAAGCAAAAGGGTAACAATGTTTTGAACTTTTGACTTTCAGGCTCCATATCTCACCATCCACTGAAATTGCACATTTTTTTTATCTAGTTTTGTTCATTTTGTGCATTTTTGTTTGCAACTAAGTTTTTTTTTTACGACATTGTGGGAGACGTTTAGTCATTCTATATTTTTAGGCTCATTTTAAAAAGTCCGATATTTTTGCAACATTTTGAAAACAATGCAAATTTTTGCACAAAAAAATCTCAAACGAAGGTTAATGACAGGGAAAAAGACTATTTTTGACGTTGCACACAATTCATCAATCGCGTGCGCCATTTTGATGAAATTAGTTCAATACACATGAGTGAATACCATACGATATAAAAAGAAAAGTGACAAAAAACATTTTCAAATGTTGATTCAGAGCCTTAAGGGGGCTTTACACGCTACGATATCATTAATGAATTATCGTCGGGGTCACGTTGTTTGTGACGCACATCCGGCATCATTAACGATATCGTAGCATGTGACACTTACCAGCGACCTTAACCGACCTCAAAAGTGGTGAAAATCGTTCACCATGGTGAGGTCGTCCTAAAACCAAAAATCGTTAATGGTTTATTATCGATGTTGTTCGTTGCTCCCGCGGCAGCACACATCGCTATGTGTGACACCGCAGGAGTGATGAACGTCTCCTTACCTGCCTCCACCGGCAATGCGGAAGGAAGGAGGTGGGCGGGATGTTACGTCCCGCTCATCTCCGCCCCTCCGCTTTGATTGGCCGGCAGCTTAGTGACGTCGCGGTGACGTCGCTGTGACGCCGAACGCACCTCCCCCCTTGAGGGAGGGATTGTTCGGTAGTCACAGCGACGTCGCCGACCAGGAAAGTGCGTGTGACGCTGCCGTAGCGATAATGTTCGCTGCAAAAGCCATCACACGATATCGCCTGCACGCATTTGCTAGGAATATCGTAGCGTGTAAAGCCCCCTTTAGGCCCTGTGCGCACTTACCGGATTTTGCCGCGGATTTTCTGCGGATTTGCTGCATGTTTCGCTGCAGAAAATGTTCATAACATCTCTGCAGTGAATCACCAGCAAAACCTATGGGAAAAAGAAATCCTGTGCGCACTAGGCGGATTTTGACAGCTGCATGTTTTGCTGCGGGATTCACGCAGCAAAAACAATTGCATGTCAATTCTTTTCCGCACGTCGCTGCGGGATTTCACTCCATTGACTTCATTGTAATCGTGAAATCCCGCAGGGAATAACGCAGGCAGCAAATTCTGTGCGGTTCACTGCGTTTTCCTGCGTTATTGCCTGTGGTATTTCGCGGTTTACCTCCGGTAATGTACATTGCTTGCCTGCGGTTTGCAGGGAAGTGATGTCATTACAGGAAGAGGAAGCAAAGCAGAGAGTAAACACAAACATCACAGACACACACACACAGACATCACAGACATAGAACACAGACACAGACACATAGAACACACATAGAAAGCAAACGGAAATATAGAAAACAAAGCATGTGGGCTCCGCTGTATATTTACCGTCCAGCCGAGGTAAGTACACAGCGGCGGCCCGGTATTCTCAGGCTGGGGAGGGAGAGGGGCAGGGTTAATGTCCCCCGCCTCCCTCCCCCTCCCGCAGCCGAGAATATCATCAATATGCATTAGTATATCAATGTATTATTCGGCAGTACCGGAGTGTCCCCGACTCTTCTTGCTGCCGTGTAGCATTGGCAGTCAAGGTAATACAATGAGTTAATGGTGGCGGATCACCGCCATTAACTCCAGGCTTGATCATGGCAGCGTCTATGAGACAGCTGACATGATCAACCCGTAAGTAAAGTGAAAAAAACACACACACCGAAAAATCCTTTATTTTAAATAAAACACAAATAAGCCTCGTTCACCCTTTTATTAACCCCTCCCGAAACAAAGCTCCGACGTAATCCACCGCTCCGGCGTAATCCACAGGTCCTGCACTGCTTACATCCAGCCACGACTGACACTGTCACAGCACTGAATTAATGCAGCCTCGCAGCGAGACAGCAGAGGTAACCACAGGGCATTTCCCACGGCCGGTAATGTGAACTCACTGCCGACCGTGGGAAATGCAGAGTGTGCTCACAGGGACTCTATCTATCCCTCTATCTATCTATCCCTCTATCTATCTATCTATCTATCTATCTATCTATCCTTCTATCTATCCCTCTGTTTGTCTATCTGTCTATTCTTCTATCTATTCTTCTGTCTATTTCTCTATCTCAGAATGAAATGACTTTTTTTTTTTTTTTCTTCAATGTGCTTTATTGCATTGAATGCAATAAAGCACATACCAACCCGCACGCGGCAAAACCGCGGCAATACCGCGAACAATGCCGCGGTAAAACTGCGGCAAACCGCATGCGGTTTTCGGGTGCGGTTTGCCGCGGTTTTTATCGCGGGTGCGGTAATCTTTGAATACCTGCGGAATTTTCTTGAGAAAATTCCATTTTCCAGTGCGCACGGGGCCTTAGTGTATTATGGTGAAAAAACATTACAATAGAATGGTAAAACTTCTATTTTTTTCCACAGGTGTGAGAGTCCATACACAGGAGAGAGATGTGAAACAGAAATGTCTACAACATCATACATGACTTCAATAACCACATCTGCACCACTACAAACTTTCAGCTCTTCTGGAGTTTCCACAGAACCAGAAACTACAACCAGAATGGAAGAAACTGGCTCAATTTCTACAGAACACGCAACAAAATTTTCTACTGTTCAGTCCACCAACTTATCAGATCTGTTCACATCATCTTCCTCAAGCTCATCAATGTCCACAGGAACAGATACTGAAAAGATGTCTACCACAGGGACAGAGCATACTTCACTTCTAATATCCCAAACATCCACCCAACCACACACAGAAACAACTGAAGCTTTAGCATCTCAAGAACCCACCACCAAAGAAACACCTAATCTATCAACCGGGGAACATATATCGACTTTTGGACCAACAAATATTAGAACTGTTTTTACTTCTGAGCTTTCCACTGAATCAGTTACACCTAACAGAACTGAAGAAAGTGGCACACTTTCTCCAGAACCATCAGTCACCTTGTCAACTCTTCCAACCACAATATTACCAGAGACAACTTCAGAACTTTTAGTAACAACTTCACAAACAGGCCATTTTCCCACTATATCTTCTGAACGACCAACTACAACAAAAATGCCAACACTGAAATCTGAAGAGACACTTTCTCCTGAGGTGACTACCATTTTATCATCAACCTCAAAGATGGAGAGCATTTCAACAACTACCATTACTGTTCCAATTGAAAGTTCCTCCACCACAGCACTTTCTCCATTTTCAACCAAATCTACTGCAACTGAGGAGACTGAAGTGTCATCTGTAACAGAATCAACATCAGCTTCCTCAAGCACATCAGTTTTGACAGAATCAACGTCAGAAGAGATAACTACCAAAGTGACTGATTATACTTCAACTGCATTGTCACCTACATCTACTGAACTACATACAGAAACAATAGAGACTTCAGCATCTCAAGAACCCACCACCACTCATACAAATTGGCTGTCAACCGGGCAACAGATATCTACTTCTGGACCAACAGAAATGAAGACTGTCTTTACTTCTGAGCTTTCTACTAAATCAGTTACACCTACCAAGACTGTGGAAAGTGGCACACTTTCTACAGAATCATCGATCACCATCTCAACTGTTCCAACCCCAATATTACCAGTGACAACCTCAGAACTTTTAGTAACAACTATACAAACAAGCCATCTTCCCACTATATCTTCAGAACTACCAACTACAACAAAAATGCCAACACTGAAATCTGAAAAGACACTTTCTCCTGAGGTGACTAACATTTTCTTATCAACCTCAGAGATGGAGACTATTTCGACAACTGCAATGACTCTTCCAGTTCAAAGTTCCTCCACCACAACACTTTTTCCATTTTCAACCAAACCGAGTGCAACGGATGAAACTGGACTTTCTTCTGTAACAGAATCAAAATCATCTTCCACAAGCACATCAGTTTTGACAGAATCAACTTCAAAATACATAAATACCAAAGTAACTGATTATACTTCAACTTCATTGTCACCTACATCTACTGAACTACATACAGAAACAATAGAGACTTCAGCATCTCAAGAACCCACCACCACTCATACAACAAAGCTGTCAACCAGGGAACATATATCGACTTCTGGACCAACAGATATTAACACTATCTTTACTTCTGAGCTTTCTACTAAATCAGCTACACCTACCAAGACTGAGGAGAGTGGCACACTTTCTACAGAATCATCAATCACCTTCTCAACTGTTCCATCCACAATATTACCAAAAACAACTTCAGAAGTTTTATTGACAACTATGCAAACAAGCCATCTTCCCACTATATCTTCTGAATTACCAACTACAACAAAACTGACAACACTGAAATCTGAAGAGACACTTTCTCCTGAGGTGACTAACACTTTATCATCAACCTCAAAGATGGAGAGCATTTCAACAACTACCATTACTGTTCCAATTGAAAGTTCCTCCACCACAACACTTTCTCCATTTTCAACCAAATCTACTGCAACTGAGGAGACTGAAGTGTCATCTGTAACAGAATCAACATCAGCTTCCTCAAGCACATCAGTTTTGACAGAATCAACGTCAGAAGACATAACTACCAAAGTGACTGATTATAGTTCAACTTCATTGTCACCTACATCTACTCAACTGCATACAGAAACAATAGAGACCTCAGCATCTCAAGAACCCACCACCACTCATACAACAACCGGGGAACATATATCTACTTCTGGACCAACAGAAATGAAGACTGTCTTTACTCCTGAGCTTTCTACTAAATCAGTTACTCCTACCAAGACTGAGGAAAGTGACACACATTCTACAGAGACAGCAATCACCTTGTCAAATCTTCCCTCCACATTATTATTAGAAACAACTTCAGAAATTTTATTGACAAAAATTCCAACAAGCCATCTTCCCACTATATCTTCTGAATCACCAACTACAACAAAATTGACAACACTGAAATCTGAAGAGACACTTTCTCCTGAGGTGACTAACACTTTATCATCAACCTCAAAAATGGAGACCATTTCGACAACTGCAATGACTATTCCAATTGAAAGTTCCTCCACCACAACACTTTCTCCATTTTCAACCAAATCTACTGCAACTGAGGAAACTGAAGTGTCCTCTGTAACAGAATCAAGATTAGCTTCCTCAAGCACATCAGTTTCAGCTGAATCAACGTCAGAAGAGATAACTACCAAAGTGACTAATTATACATCAACTTCATTGTCACCTACATCTACTGAACTACATACAGAAACAATAGAGACTTCAGCATCTCTGGAACCCACAACCACCAGCCATACAACTAAGCTGTCAACCGGGGAACATATATTGACTTCTGGACCAACAGAAATGAAGACTGTCTTTACTTCTGAGCTTTCTACTAAATCAGTTACTCCTTCCAAGACTGAGGAAAGTGGCACACTTTCTACAGAATCATCAATCGCCTTTTCAACTGTTCCATCCACAATATTACCAGAGACAACTTCAGACAGTTTATTGACAACTATGCAAACAAGCCATTTTCCCACTATATCTTCTGAACCACCAACTACAACAAAAATGCCAACACTGAAATCTGAAGAGACACTTTCTCCTGAGGTGACTAACATTTTATCATCAACCTCAAAGTTGGATACCATTTCGACAACTGTAATTAGTCTTCCAATTGAAAGTTCCTCCACCACAACACTTTCTCCATTTTCAACCAAATCGACTGCAACACAGGAAACTGAAGTGTCATCTGTAACAGAATCAACATCAGCTTCCTCAAGCACATCAGTTTTGACAGAATCAACGTCAGAATACATAACTACCAAAGTGACTGATTATACTTCAACTTCATTGTCACCTACATCTACTCAACTACATATAGAAACAATAGAGACTTCAGCATCTCAAGAACCCACCACCACTCATACAACTAAGCTGTCAACCGGGGAACATCTATCTACTTCTGGACCAACAGAAATGAAGACTGTCTTTACTTCTGAGCTTTCTACTAAATCAGTTACTCCTACAAAGACTGAGGAAAGTAGCACACTTTCTATAGAGACAGCAATCACCTTGTCAAACCTTCCCTCCACATTATTATTAGAAACAACTTCAGAAAGCCATCTTCCCACTATACGTTCTGAACCACCAACTACAACAAAAATGCCAACACTGAAATCTGAAGAGACACTCTCTCCTGAGATGACTACCACCCTATCATCAACCCCAACACTTGCAATTACTCTTACAACTGAAAGTACCTCCATTACAGAACTTTCACAATTTTCAACCAAACCTACTTTAACTGAGGAAACTGCAGTATCTTCTGTAACAGTACCAACAACATCTTCCTCAAGCACATCAGTTTCAGCAGAATCAACTTCAGAAGCCATGACTACCAAAGTGACTGATTATACTTCAACTTTATTGTCACCTACATCTACTCAACTACAAACAGAAATACTAGAGACTTCAGCATCTCAAGAACCAACCACCATTCATACAACTAAGCTGTCAACACCGGAACATATATTGACTTCTGGACCAACAGAAGTTAAGACTGTCTTTACTTCTGAGCTTTCTCCTAAATCAGTTACTCCTACGAAGACTGAGGAGAGTAGCACACTTTCTACAGAACCATCAATCACTGTGTCAACTCTTCCATCTACAATATTACCAGAGACAACTTCAAAAGTTTTGTTAACAACTACAGAAGCAAGCCATTATTCCACTATATCTTCTGAACCACCAACTACAACAAAAATGCCAACACTAAAGTCTGAAGAAACATTTTCTTCTCAGGTGACTAACACCCTATCATCAACCCCAACACCCGCAATTTCTCTAACGACTAAAAATACCTCTATTACAGCACTTTCTCCGCTTTCAACCAAACCTATTGCGACTGGCGAAATTGTAGTTTCTCCTTTAACAGAATCAACATCATCTTCCTCAAGCACATCAGTTTTGACAGTATCAACTTTAGAAGACACAACTACCAAAGTGACTGATTATACTTCAACTTCATTGTCACCTTCCTCTACTGAACTACATACAGAAACAATAGAGACTTCAGCATCTCAAGAACCCACCACCACTCATACAACAAAGCTGTCAACCAGGGAACATATATCATCTTCTGAACCAACAGAAATTAACACTATCGTTACTTCTGAGCTTTCTACTAAATCAGTTACACCTACCAAGACTGAGGAGAGTGGCAAACTTTCTACAGAATCATCAATCACCTTCTCAACTGTTCCATCCACAATATTACCAAAAACAACTTCAGAAGTTTTATTGACAACTATGCAAACAAGTCATTTTCCCATTATATCTTCTGAATTACCAACTACAACAAAACTGACAACACTGAAATCTGAAGAGACACTTTCTCCTGAGGTGACTACCATTTTATCATCAACCTCAAAGATGGAGAGCATTTCAACAACTACCATTACTGTTCCAATTGAAAGTTCCTCTACCACAACACTTTTTCCATTTTCAACTAAACCTACTAAAACTGAGGAAACTAGACTTTCATCTGTAACAGAATCAATATCATCTTCCTCAAGCACATCAGTTTTGACAGAATCAACGTCAGAAGACATAACTACCAAAGTGACTGATTATAGTTCAACTTCATTGTCACCTACATCTACTCAACTAAATACAGAAACAATAGAGACTTCAGCATCTCAAGAACCCACCACCACTCATACAACAAAGCTGTCAACCAGGGAACATATATCATCTTCTGGACCAACAGAAATTAACACTATCATTACTTCTGAGCTTTCTACTAAATCAGTTACTCCTACCAAGACTGAGGAAAGTGGCACACTTTCTACAGAGACATCAATCACCTTGTCAAATCTTCCATCCACATTATTATTAGAGACAACTTCAGAAGTTTTATTGACAACAATTCCAACAAGCCATCTTCCCACTATATCTTCTGAATCACCAACTACAACAAAATTGACAACACTGAAATCTGAAGAGACACTTTCTCCAGAGGTGACTAACATTTTATCATCAACCTCAAAGACGGAGGAGAGTGGCACACTTTCTACAGAATCATCAATCACCTTCTCAACTGTTCCATCCACAATATTACCAAAAGCAACTTCAGAAGTTTTATTGACAACAATTCCAACAAGCCATCTTCCCACTATATCTTCTGAACCACAAACTACAACAAAAATGCCAACACTGAAATCTGAAGAGACACTTTCTCCCGAGGTGACTAACATTTTATCATCAACCTCAAAGTTGGATACCATTTCGACAACTGTAATTAGTCTTCCAATTGAAAGTTCCTCCACCACAACACTTTCTCCATTTTCAACCAAATCGACTGCAACACAGGAAACTGAAGTGTCCTCTGTAACAGAATCAACATCAGCTTCCTCAAGCACATCAGTTTTGACAGAATCAACGTCAGAATACATAACTACCAAAGTGACTGATTATACTTCAACTTCATTGTCACCTACATCTACTCAACTACATACAGAAACAATAGAGACTTCAGCATCTCAAGAACCCACCACCACTCATACAACTAAGCTGTCAACTGGGGAACATCTATCTACTTCTGGACCAACAGAAATGAAGACTGTCTTTACTTCTGAGCTTTCTACTAAATCAGTTACTCCTACAAAGACTGAGGAAAGTAGCACACTTTCTACAGAGACAGCAATCACCTTGTCAAACCTTCCCTCCACATTATTATTAGAAACAACTTCAGAAATTTTATTGACAACTATGCAAACAAGCCATCTTCCCACTATACGTTCTGAACCACCAACTACAACAAAAATGCCAACACTGAAATCTGAAGAGACACTCTCTCCTGAGATGACTAACACCCTATCATCAACCCCAACACTTGCAATTACTCTTACAACTGAAAGTACCTCCATTACAGAACTTTCACAATTTTCAACCAAAGCTACTTTAACTGAGGAAACTGCAGTATCTTCTGTAACAGTACCAACAACATCTTCCTCAAGCACATCAGTTTCAGCAGAATCAACTTCAGAAGCCATGACTACCAAAGTGACTGATTATACTTCAACTTTATTGTCACCTACATCTACTCAACTACATACAGAAATAATAGAGACTTCAGCATCTCAAGAACCAACCACCATTCATACAACTAAGCTGTCAACACCGGAACATATATTGACTTCTGGACCAACAGAAGTTAAGACTGTCTTCACTTCTGAGCTTTCTCCTAAATCAGTTACTCCTACGAAGACTGAGGAGAGTAGCACACTTTCTACAGAACCATCAATCACTGTGTCAACTCTTCCATCTACAATATTACCAGAGACAACTTCAAAAGTTTTGTTAACAACTACAGAAACAAGCCATTATTCCACTATATCTTCTAAACCACCAACTACAACAAAAATGCCAACACTGAAGTCTGAAGAAACATTTTCTTCTCAGGTGACTAACATCCTATCATCAACCCCAACACCCGCAATTTCTCTAACGACTAAAAATACATCTATTACAGCACTTTCTCCGCTTTCAACCAAACCTATTGTGACTGGCGAAATTGTAGTTTCTCCTTTAACAGAATCAACATCATCTTCCTCAAGCACATCAGTTTTGACAGTATCAACTTTAGAAGACACAACTACCAAAGTGACTGATTATACTTCAACTTCATTGTCACCTTCCTCTACTGAACTACATACAGAAACAATAGAGACTTCAGCATCGCAAGAACCCACCATAACTCATACAAGTAAGCTATCAACAGGGGAACAGATATCGACTTCTGGACCAACAGAAATTAAAACTATCTTTACTTCTGAGCTTTCTACTAAATCAGTTACACCTACCAAGACTGAGGAGAGTGGCACACTTTCTACAGAGACAGCAATCACCTTCTCAACTGTTCCATCCACAATATTACCAAAAACAACTTTAGAAGTTTTATTGACAACTATGCAAACAAGCCATCTTCCCATTATATCTTCCAAATCACCAACTACAACAAAATTGCCAACATTGAAATCCGAAGAGACACTTTCTCCTGAGGTGACTAACATTTTATCATCAACCTCAAAGACGGAAACCATTTCGACAACTGCAGTGACTATTCCAATTGAAAGTTCCTCTACCACAACACTTTTTCCATTTTCAACTAAACCTACTGAAACTGAGGAAACTAGACTTTCATCTGTAACAGAATCAATATCATCTTTCTCAAGCACATCAGTTTTGACAGAATCAACGTCAGAAGACATAACTACCAAAGTGACTGATTATAGTTCAACTTCATTGTCACCTACATCTACTCAACTAAATACAGAAACAATAGAGACCTCAGCATCTCAAGAACCCACCACCACTCATACAACAAAGCTGTCAACCAGGGAACATGTATCATCTTCTGGACCAACAGAAATTAACACTATCATTACTTCTGAGCTTTCTACTAAATCAGTTACTCCTACCAAGACTGAGGAAAGTGGCACACTTTCTACAGAGACATCAATCACCTTGTCAAATCTTCCATCCACATTATTATTAGAGACAACTTCAGAAGTTTTATTGACAACAATGCAAACAAGCCATCTTCCCACTATATCTTCTGAATTACCAACTACAACAAAATTGACAACACTGAAATCAGAAGAGACACTTTCTCCTGAGGTGACTAACACTTTATCATCAACCTCAAAAATGGAGACCATTTCGACAATTGCAGTGACTATTCCAATTGAAAGTTCCTCCACCACAACACTTTCTCCATTTTCAACCAAATCTACTGCAACTGAGGAAACTGAAGTGTCCTCTGTAACAGAATCAACATCAGCTTCCTCAAGCACATCAGTTTCAGTTGAATCAACGTCAGAAGACATAACTACCAAAGTGACTAATTATACATCAACTTCATTGTCACCTACATCTACTGAACTACATACAGAAACAATAGAGACTTCAGCATCTCAAGAACCCACAACCACCAGCCATACAACTAAGCTGTCAACTGGGGAACATATATTGACTTCTGGACCAACAGAAATGAAGACTGTCTTTACTTCTGAGCTTTCTACTAAATCAGTTATACCTACCAAAACTGAGGAAAGTGACTCACATTCTACAGAACCTTCAAACACCTTGTCAGCTCTTCCAACCACAATTTTACCAAAGTCAACTTCAGAAGTTTTAGTAAGAACTACACAAACAAGCCATCTTCCCACTATATCTTCTAAACCACCAACTACAACAAAAATGCCAACACTGAAATCTGAACAGACACTTTCTCCTGAAGTGACTAACATTTTATCATCAACCTCGAAGATGGAGAGCATTTCGACAACTGCAATTAGTCTTCCAATTGAAAGTTCCTCCAACACAACGCTTTTTCCATTTTCAACCAAATCTACTGCAACTGAAGAAACTGTACTTTCTTCTGTAACAGAATCAATATCATCTCCCTCAAGCACATCAGTTTTGACAGAATCATCTTCAGAACACATAAGTACCAAAGTGACTCATTATACTTCAACTCTATTGTCTCCTACATCTACTCAACTACATACAGAAACAATAGAGACTTCAGCATCTCAAGAACCCACCACCACTCATACAACTAAGCTGTCAACCGGGAAACACATATCTACTTCTGGACCAACAGAAATTAAAACTGTATTTACTTCTGAGCTTTCTACTAAATCTGTAACACCTACCAAGACTGAGGAAAGTGGCACACTTTCCACAGAACCACCAAGCTCCTTGTCAACGCTTTCATCCACCTTGTTACCAGAGACAACATCAAAAGTTTTATTCACAACTACTGAAACAAGCATTCTTCCCACTACAACTTATGAAACACAGACTACAACAATGGAATCACTGAAGTCTGAAAAGACACTTTCTCCAGAGGTAACTAAGATTCTTTCATCAGTTACAACAACTGAAACAATTTCTACAACTGCGGTTACTGTTCCGATTGAAAGTCTCTTCACCTCACTTTCCACATTTTCAACCAAACCTACTCTGAGTGGGGAAACCAGCATGCCTTCTGTAACAGAAATAACAGTTGCTTCCTCAAGCACAATAGTGTCCACAGAACCAATTACAGAGACCATATCTACCACATGGACAGATCATACTTCAACTCTAATTTCACAGACATCTACCCAACTACACACAGAAACAACTGAGATTTTAGCATCTGAAGAACCCACCACTCAAACAACTAAGCTGTCAACCGAAGAACATATATCTTCTTCTGGACCAACAGAAATTAAGACTGTCTTTACTTCTGAGCTTTCTACTAAATCAGTTACTCCTACCAAGAATGAGGAAAGTGGCACACTTTCTACAGAGACATCAATCACCGTATTAACTCTAACATCTACAATATTACCAGAGACAACTTCAAACGTTTTGTTAACAACTACAGAAACAACTCATCTTTCCACTATATCTTCTGAACGACCAACTACAACAAAAATGCCAACCCTAAAGTCTGAAGAAACATTTTCTCCTGAGGTGACTAACACCCTATTATCAACCCACACACCCGCAATTTCTCTAACAACTGGAAATACCTCCATTACAGCAATTTCTCAGTTTTCAACCAAACCTATTGCGACTGGCGAAATTGTAGTTTCTCCTGTAACAGAATCAACATCAGCTTCCTCAAGCACATCAGTTTTGACAGAATCTACTTTAGAAGACATAACTACCAAAGTGACTGATTATACTTCAACTTCATTGTCACCTTCATCTACTGAACTACATACGGAAACAATAGAGACTTCAGCATCTCAAGAACCCACCACCACTCATACAACTAAGCTGTCAACCAGGGAACATATATCATCTTCTGGACCAACAGAAATTAACACTATTGTTACTTCTGTGCTTTCTACTAAATCAGTTACTCCTACCAAGACTGAGGAAAGTGGCACCATTTCTACAGAGACAGCAATCACCTTGTCAACTCTTCCATCTACAATATTACCAGAGACAACTTCAGAACTTATAGTAACAACTACACAAACAAGTCATTTTCCCATTATATCTTCTGGATCACCAACTACAACAAAATTGCCAACACTGAAATCTGAAGAGACACTTTCTCCTGAGGTGACTAACATTTTATCATCAACCTCAAGAATGGAAACCATTTCAATAACAACCATTACTGTTCCAATTGAAAGTTCCTCCACCACAACACTTTCTCCATTTTCAACCAAATCTACTGCAACTGAGGAGACTGAAGTGTCATCTGTAACAGAATCAACATCAGTTTCCTCAAGCACATCAGTTTTGACAGAATCAACATCAGAATACATAACTACCAAAGTGACTGATTATACTTCAACTTCATTGTCACCTTCATCTACTCAACCACATACAGAAACAATAGAGACTTCAGCATCTCAAGAACCCACCACCACTCATACAACAAAGCGGTCAACCAGGGAACATATATCATCTTCTGGACCAACAGAAATTAACACTATCATTACTTCTGAGCTTTTTACTAAATCAGTTACTCCTACCAAGACTGAGGGAAGTGGCACACTTTCCACAGAACCATCAGTCACCTTGTCAACTCTTCCATCCACTGTATTACCAGAGACAACTTCAGAAATGTTAAGCCATCTTCCCACTATATCTTTTGAACCACCAACTACAAAGGAACTAGAAACACCAAAGTCTGAAGAAACACTTTCTCCTGAAGTGGATAACACTGTCTCATCAACTCAGGCATTAGAGTCATCATCAACAAGTGCAATATTAAGTGTGTCAGAATCTTCTACCAGTCCTGGGGCGACTGTATCGACGTCTTCCACTACTGGGACTGTTCCTAATGATGGCACAAGTTCTGAAACTGAAAAAATATCAGTGTCATCTAGAACAACGAAAACATCCTCATCTTACTTGTCTGGCAGTCCTCAAGAAACACCTTCAACACCAGAAATTCTGTCCACCACTGTCCTGACGGATTCAGTAAGTTTAAGTAATCCAACTAGACCTATCACAGAAAATGGTCATTCTACTTCGGCTTCCAAGGACATCACAGAAACATCTTTGAACCCACTACAAAACTACACTACAGTGAAGACATCCTCTTCATCATCACACAGTAGCCTTAACACCACTGCCATTGTGACAACCAGCAGAAAAATATCTACTCCATCTAAAACAACTGTACATACTACTGAAAAGCAGTGTCCTAGCACTGACACCCAGCAGTGCTCAAATATAAATGGCACCTGCACTTGTGTTTGCAGTCGTGATTTCACCGGAAGTGACTGTTTATATGGAAAAAATGAGACAGCAGCTGTGCTAAGTAAGTAAACTTTACATTTTTTATGTATGAGTACTAAGATGTTAATTTTTAGGTGAAGATATTCCGATTTTTGTTTTTAAAATGCTATAATGTACATGAGATATATTATATTATTAGCTGTTAGCCACAGGGTTAGTAGTTTAATGGCACCACAATGAAATTATCCTACATGATAGAATACCTATCACAGAGGCAATGAGACTCCTATAGAGCATGTAATAAGAGTCCTATCTTCCTACTCCTTTTGCTTCCATTCCCATTGTTTTACCTTAGAGCCACCACTATATGGAACAGGGGTCCACAACCTGTAGCTCGGGAGCCACATGTGGCTCGCAGGCCTGTTTTGTGTTGCTTGTGGCTGTTTTCAGCCTTGGTGCATAAGCACCAGGTCTAGCAAACAGCTATTAAGAAGAGGTCTCCAGATGGTGACTTTTGTGAGTAGCCGCACACAGAAGAGCATATCTGAATGGGGATAAGGTTGGGACCCCTGGATCTTGGTATACTACCTCAGTGTGATTCTGTGGAAAAGCTTTGGCTGTCATTATACTGGTAATAGGATCTCCGGGTGTAACTACTGTGAGATGCAAGAGCTGGATGTTGCTCGCAACCCTGTATCAAAGCTGGATATGGCTTGCAACCCTCTTTCAGAGCCAGATGTGGCTCGTTACCCTCTCTTACAGCTGGATGTGGCTCACAACCCTCTCTCGGAGCTGGATGAGACTTGCAATCCTACCTCAAAGCTGGATGTGGCTCACAGCCCTCTCAGAGCTGGATGTGGCTCGCGACCTTCTCTCAGACCTGGATGTGGCTCGTGACCCTCTCTCAGAGCTGGATGTGTCTCACAACCCTCCCTCAGAGCTGGATGTGTCTCACAACCCTCTCTCAGAGCTGAATGTGCCTCGTGGCCCTCTCTCAGAGCTGAATGTGCCTCGCGACCCTCTCTCAAAGCTGGATGTGGCTCGCGGCCCTCTCTCAAAGCCGGATGTGGCTCGCGGCCCTCTCTCAAAGCCGGATGTGGCTTGCGGCCCTCTCTCAAAGCTGGATGTGGCTCGCGGCCCTCTCTCAAAGCCGGATGTGGCTTGCGGCCCTCTCTGAAAGCTGGATGTGGCTCGCGGCCCTCTCTCAAAGCCGGATGTGGCTTGCGGCCCTCTCTGAAAGCTGCATGTGGCTCGCGGCCCTCTCTCAAAGCCGGATGTGGCTTGCGACTCTCTCTTAGAGCTGAATGGGGTTGGGACCCTCTTTCAGAGCTGGATGTGGCTCTCATGGTTGGGGGTTGAAATGAAAAGGTTGGGGACCTCTGATATAGAGCTTTCATTATATGTGAGCTATAGCTAAAAATTACTTTGGCAGATCAGATTCAGTTCCACATGTAGGGTTCCTTCTATTGTTGTCTGCATTCAGATATAATTTTACTATAAAAGTAAATCGTAACCGAAAGCCTCATTTCTATGTTACTAAATAGTTTTCCTTTACAGATAAAGGCCCAACACGTAACATCTCCGTTGAGATCACCATAAATATGCCATTTGACAAGTCTTTCACCGACCCGTTGTCCCAACAGTACTTGACTCTGTATGCAAAAATTGAAAAAATGGTAAGTATAATCCAATGACAGAATTGTTCCAATATGTGATCTGCTCTTGGATATGGTTGAATACTATCTATTGAGTCTGTATTTTTGTATATTTATTCTTATTGATTCTTATATATTGTTTTTGATAGAAATTCATACTTGAGAATATCCACAATTGTTATATACAAAGTTTTTTTTAACAATGGCAAAAAATAATAAACAAAAAACATTTCTTTGCTGGCTCTTCTGATTACAGGTTCATTGACTAAAATCAGTTCTGTCCCCATCTAAAAAGTCTATGGCCTCTTCTTTAGTTAAACCAATAAATAAAATAATCACTACCTGTGTAAATTTACTTAACTCTAAATTGTTAGGATGGACGATTTGCACTCACAAAGAGATAGAAGATGGCAGTTGGTGCTGATTAAGTTCTATGGAGTGAGGAGGGAGGAGCCATAGCTATAGGCAGACACAGACTTTCTGCTGCAAGTTCACCTGAAATGACAGATACCCTTTAAGCCACCCCCTCTGTCTTGGAAACTTCGCAGACCAGCCCGATGATGTCCCTTTTGGGCCAGTGTTTTTATAAGCCTCACCCCCTTCCGCCCAGGTTATGCTACTCTAGAATAAACAGGAAATAATCCCAGACTGATACATTTTAACACCAAAAAATAACAAAAAAATCCCATCTATGAATGAGATACAGTATAGTCATTTGTGACATCCAATACGGCTACACTTTCTGTTGTCCCTTTTGCAAAAAAATAAAAAATTAAGGAAACCAGAAAATAAAATGCTCATTTCTCTCATATACTAATTCTATTTTTTTAATTTTTCTTTTTATTTATTTTTCAGCTAAATGCTGCTTTCAAGAGAGCCGCACCTAATTACTTTGTGACAGTGGTCATCAACGGCTTCAGGTAATGTCTTATCTACATAGTAACAGGTAGATTAGTAGAAAATCAATATTCTGGGCTTTAGGGACTGTATTATTCTTGTTATGTAAGTAATGCCAGGCAGGGGCAAATAAAACGGGAAACAGTAGATTTTTAGAATTTCCCATTATTTTAATGGTCTCTCGCTAACTGTAGATTACAGCAATGTGTCACTTACTAGGGGGCGTTTTGCTGTTTCAATATAATCAGTGTTTTATCAGCAGGAGATTATCATTACAGGACAAACTGTGTTGTGCCCCTGCCACTAGCACGGATTAGCAGCTTTCTGTCAATATACAGTGTACACAGAAAGCTGCCAATCGGTGGTGTGGGTAGGGTTATACATGGCTCAGCATTCAAAGCTCTATTAGATTCATAGTAGAGAAAACGGTGATGCTATCACAACTGCTGCACCCAGTAAACTAAGAGATACATCACTGGAATCAGGGTCTCTGCCCCTACATCATGCTGCTGCTAGATTACATAGAAAAAAACTACTGTCAGATTTTCTTTAGAAGAGAGTGTAGCTACCCCTTGAGTTCCTGAGGAAGGACGTCCAAGCATATTATCATCCAGTTAATGTTAAAAGTCAATGGACATGGTATTGCCATGTATGTAAATTCAGCATGGTGGCTTAATCCCTATGGGTACATGAGGCTTCATATTTGTGGATTGTTATGGAACAAAATTTTCTATATGTGTCACGGCCCTGACTTGCGGTGCGGCTCCTGTGCCGGGACCTTCTGTTGTGTCCTCCTGTGTGTTGCCATCATATTATTCTTTGCCCTGTGACGGGCCATTCCCTGCACTTAGTCATTCGCTGGTGGTGGGAGGGGCTTACTCAGACACACCGCTTCCGGGCAATTGTTCTGCTTTATCTGGGAGTGTTAGTGCCGGATGGGCACCAGTCATATTCTCTGGTTAAGTTATGGTAAGCGCCCGGCTCCTGGTTACAGTGATTGATCTTGGTACTCAACACCGGACTGACCTCTGACTTGTCTCTGTCTGCTCCCCTTGACTTTTCAATTCCCGTCTGGCTCCCGACTTCGGCTTCCCTCCTGACTAATCTTTGCCTGTCCCTTGTGTTTGTACAAATGTGTCGCCCTGGGCAAGCCAGGGGACACAGGTCACAACACCACCACACCCCACACCCCAGGTAGGCACATCTGCTAACCAGAAATCCTTGTTGCCTTCCTCCAAGAGTCTGTTGATGCACACCAGGGGGTGGGCCAGGCGGTTGGCTCCGCCCACCAAGGAGCTCACAACTCTGGAGGCAGGAAGTGTCAGGCAGTCTAGTCAGGGAGGAGGAAGTGGAAGGAGTAAGGTGTAGCCCAGGCAGGGGCTAGAGTAACCAACCAAGAAGTGAAAGTAGAGGAAAGAAAAGGAGTAAAGGAGGAAAGCAAGAAGAGGTGACAGCGCAGAGAGAGTGCAAAGCCTGAGAGCCCAGCTTGGTGTAGGGCTAGAACAGCAAGGTCAGCGACGGCGGTGACTGTCCGGAGGGGGACCGTTTGGAAGTTCCTGGAAGGACCCCGTTGGCTGTGTGCCCGGTGGTCTGGAGCAGTGTTCCGAAAGACAGTCAGCACCAGGGCAGGGGCCTCTCGGACCCCGGCAAGGCTAGGAGTCGCCCAATTTGCCGAATCCGTCAGTGAAGGGGACGTAGATTCCCCCAACAACCAAGTCCCGATAGAAGGCAACAGTCCAACCTGTACAACAGAGGCACCGCCACCGCCAGGGCACCAGTCTCTGAGGGCCAGCGCCTGCGGGCAAAGTGTAGTGCTCCTCCGGCCCAGCTTGAAGCCGGGGAGCGGGTTACCGGTGGGGACCCATCGCAACCATCCGTACATACAGGTGCAAGGAAGAGGGACATCACCGTCACCTACCGGGGAAGCAAAGCAGCCGTCTGTGGGACCGTCCTACCAGCCGTTTGGTTTACCGTACAAACTGTGTCCACGTCTCAGGCTGAGTGAGTACCATAGTGCCGCAAGGCACAGCGCTGCCCCCGCGTCCCTGCGCCCACCAGGCCCTGCACCTCACAAGCCATCACCGGGCCCCGGGATCACCAACCCCTACCCACGGAGGGGCAACACAACACCTGGCTGCTCCCCATCACCATCCCCGGGATCCCCGCATTGAGCAGCGGTGGTGCTACACATCACCACAACCGTGGGTGGCATCACGGACATTATCCCAACACCCCAAACAACCCCCCTTTCACTCACGGGCGAGGAGTGCCGCTCGAGAAACCCCGGGATCCGGCCCACCGCTCGAGCCACCACTGAGCAGCTGCCGGACCCGAGCAGAAGGGGTGAGCGCGGTGTGCTGACACCCTCCTCCCCGCCCGCGACAACTTGGCGTCACGAACAGGATCTTACCGCTCTGCCGTCTGGTAGAGGTGCGCCTTGTTACCGCCGGAGGTATCCGGCAGAAAAATTTCAGAAGCCGCCATCTTTGGCGCGAAAAGTTCCCGCTCGAGCGTCTTCTCGAGCAGTAGAGGCGCGAAGGCCAAAACCCCGCCCCGAGAGAGGAGGGGCCGGAAAGAGCTAAGGGGGACGCGATGGCGGCCGGCCGCATGTAGCTGCGGCTATGGGAGCAGGGACGCCAGGACTCTGCAAATATCCCGTTCCTGGAAACAAACGAACCAGCCGTCATGTGGATGCTGTCCCGCGACACCGTGCCCCCCGCACCTGGAACCGCGGCGTGGGTGGAGATCCGGACCGCGCAGCTCTACCAAAGGCTGCAGGTGAAGATGCAGCTCCTCATGGAGGAGTGGGAGGCCGACATGGCGGACGTTGTAGCCACCGTGCGGAGACGCGAGGAGGAAGCGGAGAAAGGGAGGGTGAGTGACCCACGTCCCGACGCCCTTGAGGGGCCGGTCATCGCGGCTGTGGGGCCCGGTCCAAGCCCTCTCCCTTCGCTGCCTCCCTCGCCACCCGTCCCGGAGGCCGTGACCCCGCCACTAGGCCTGCTACCACCGCAACCGGTAGCAGTACCCAGCGTCCCCGCCCAAGCGGGCCAACCTGTAGCCGGAGCCCGCAGCAAGTCCGCAGTGTTGCCGTGGAAGACTCCGAAGACCGAACCGGAGGCATCCCCTGAGAAACTCCCCGAGCCGGAGCCGATGACCCGCTCCGGGCCGAAGGCCCAGCAGCGGAAAGCCCCTAGGCCCATCCCCCACACCTCGGCTGAGGTAGCGCCGGGTTGTTGCTGCAGGGCAGCGCCCAAGGCCATGACACCGCGGGATACGCCACCCACCTTCCTGACAGTGGGTAACGTTCTGGATGTCCCGCGGGGCCCGACCCGTGCGCCGGCGCTGGCAGCAGCGCCGTACTGGGATAGGGAGCCGGTACCGCTGGGCCTGGAGATCGCCGAGAGGGAGAGGAGGAAGGCCGAGCTGGTGGCCAGAGCGATCCGGGAGAAAGAAAATCTCCGGCAAGCGACCTTCCGTGACCGGGGACCGCTGTACGAGGGACAGGTGAGGCGGTTTGATGTCCGCCGGGGCTACGGGTTCATCTATGAGCCGGGCCTGGAGGCCGAGGTGTTTGTAGCCTGGCGGGACGTGCATGCTCACCTGCCCGAAGAACATCCCGGCCGTAACCTGATGCCGGGAGATATTGTGCAGTATACCCGGCACTTTGGGGAGCGAGGATGGTTTGCGCTGGACGCTAAACTCAGGAGGGGCCCGGAGGCCCGAGCGAGCGCGGACCTCTACCCCTTGCCGGCAACCCCAGCGCTTGAAAGACCGGAGTAGGGCAATGGAGGCCCGCAACACCGTCCCCGTTGGGACCACCTGTCTGTTTGAAAAAGTTTGAAAGTTCTGCAATGATAATGAAAATGATCCGAAGAAGTCACCTGATTCACCGTGTGATTAGCAACCGGCTGGAGCCGGCACCGTTGTCCCCGTGGGGACCGTTTAAAGTTTAAAATGCATGGGAACTATCCATGGACAAGCCCGTGAACTCTGCAGGGCAACCACAAACGTTAGTGGCTTGTAAATATGTTGGTTACCGTTTCCGCATGCCGCCTCCGGAGAGGCAGGTTGGAGGGAGGGCCCTGAGCAGAGCAGGCCAGGGCCCAGCCACCAAAGGAACCGGTGGCTACCCTCTGGAGGGGAAGGACAGATCCCGCTCGGGTACCGTGTGCTGGACTGTGGGTCAAGGGGTGCTGCCTGGGTTTTAGGGGCAGCATCAGGGCCAGGTTACTTGGGTGGGAGAGAGCGGAAACCGTGACCGTATACCGTTGCAACGTTAAAAGTAAAATGTGCCTCCCGTCTTGGGAAGAGTTTATTGAAAATGTTATGTTTAACCCTGTTACCCCTTTTTTCAGAAAAATAAAACCGGTGTAGGACGGCAGCCCGCGGACGGTCTACGTTTTGCTAAGGGGGAATGTGTCGCCCTGGGCAAGCCAGGGGACACAGGTCACAACACCACCACACCCCACACCCCAGGTAGGCACATCTGCTAACCAGAAATCCTTGTTGCCTTCCTCCAAGAGTCTGTTGATGCACACCAGGGGGTGGGCCAGGCGGTTGGCTCCGCCCACCAAGGAGCTCACAACTCTGGAGGCAGGAAGTGTCAGGCAGTCTAGTCAGGGAGGAGGAAGTGGAAGGAGTAAGGTGTAGCCCAGGCAGGGGCTAGAGTAACCAACCAAGAAGTGAAAGTAGAGGAAAGAAAAGGAGTAAAGGAGGAAAGCAAGAAGAGGTGACAGCGCAGAGAGAGTGCAAAGCCTGAGAGCCCAGCTTGGTGTAGGGCTAGAACAGCAAGGTCAGCGACGGCGGTGACTGTCCGGAGGGGGACCGTTTGGAAGTTCCTGGAAGGACCCCGTTGGCTGTGTGCCCGGTGGTCTGGAGCAGTGTTCCGAAAGACAGTCAGCACCAGGGCAGGGGCCTCTCGGACCCCGGCAAGGCTAGGAGTCGCCCAATTTGCCGAATCCGTCAGTGAAGGGGACGTAGATTCCCCCAACAACCAAGTCCCGATAGAAGGCAACAGTCCAACCTGTACAACAGAGGCACCGCCACCGCCAGGGCACCAGTCTCTGAGGGCCAGCGCCTGCGGGCAAAGTGTAGTGCTCCTCCGGCCCAGCTTGAAGCCGGGGAGCGGGTTACCGGTGGGGACCCATCGCAACCATCCGTACATACAGGTGCAAGGAAGAGGGACATCACCGTCACCTACCGGGGAAGCAAAGCAGCCGTCTGTGGGACCGTCCTACCAGCCGTTTGGTTTACCGTACAAACTGTGTCCACGTCTCAGGCTGAGTGAGTACCATAGTGCCGCAAGGCACAGCGCTGCCCCCGCGTCCCTGCGCCCACCAGGCCCTGCACCTCACAAGCCATCACCGGGCCCCGGGATCACCAACCCCTACCCACGGAGGGGCAACACAACACCTGGCTGCTCCCCATCACCATCCCCGGGATCCCCGCATTGAGCAGCGGTGGTGCTACACATCACCACAACCGTGGGTGGCGTCACGGACATTATCCCAACACCCCAAACAACCCCCCTTTCACTCACGGGCGAGGAGTGCCGCTCGAGAAACCCCGGGATCCGGCCCACCGCTCGAGCCACCACTGAGCAGCTGCCGGACCCGAGCAGAAGGGGTGAGCGCGGTGTGCTGACACCCTCCTCCCCGCCCGCGACACATACTCTCCTGGTTACCTGAACCCCGGCTTGTTTCATGACCTCTCTCCTGTCTGCTCTCGGAGTCTCTTCGTGTCTTCTCAGTTCTGACCCCAGCCTGCCTGACTTCTCTCAGTCTCTAGTATCCCTAGTACTACCTAGCGTATTGCCTGATCACTGCATCTCTCAGTGATTAGTTCATCACTCCTCTGTGAGAGGGACGGTACATTATATCCATGTAAATTTACAGGCACTCAAAGGTACAGTATACTGTAGCACCATATGGATATGAACTATATATACAGGTACATAATAAGGTTGTGTGCTTGAGCCCTAGAACTTGTACAGGGCCCCCTCCCTGGTACAAGCTGAAAAATGGGGGAATTCCCCCAAGGATTTTAGCTATTTCTTTTTCAACTAGTCATATGAACTAGAATATAGAAAGGGTCTTTCTTGGGCCCTTTTCTAAAAATGTAATAAATGTGTACTTTACACCAAACAATGTCACAATAAGGCTATGTGCGCACTGAGCGTTTTTCGCGGCATTTTTGTGCGTTTTTCAGATGTGTTTTTGTGCATTTTTGGGCTCCAAACTGCATGACTTTGCTTTCCCAGCAAAGTCTATGACTTTTCATTTTTGCTGTCCGCACACAACTTTTTTTTTTAGCTGCGTTTTTGAGCTAAAAAAAAAATGGACATGTCAATTCTACTGAGTTTTACTGCGTTTTTCACCCATGCAATGCATTGGCAAAACACAGCAAAACGCAGTTATCAAAAACGCAGCCAAAAACGCACTGAAATGTGGTAAAAACTCATGCGTTTTTACCGCTGCGTTTTTGCCGTGGGTGCGTTTTTGTGCGTTTTTTGCGGCCAAAAATGCAGCATTTTTGAGAAGTGCTAAAAAAAAAATCCTAGTGCGCACATAGCCTAAGGGGGATCCATATTGGAGAAAAAAAAAATCTATATAGCAATATCACATAAGGGTTTTATAGGTATAGACTAGACAATATACAGTTTCAATGTTTTACACATATGTTTTACAGAGAAGGCAGTGTTATTGTGAACAGCACTGCTACCTATCAGTATCCCAACAACCAGACGGGCATCGACTTCATGAACAATAATTTGGTATCGGCTGTTAACACCTCGCTGAAGCAGTCACTCCCAGAACTCGCAAATGCGGTGAATGCCAATGTCTCCCTTTCTGGAATAGATCCTCAACCACCTGCTATAACAAGTAAGTCTTTACATCTCCACGTGATCAAAAAAGCACCTTAATCATCAACCAAAAAAACACTCAAAAAACTCTTCCTCCTTATTTCTTTTGAAATACGACTTGTTGATCATACGTTCAGTCTTTTGATCGCTTTTAATTAGCTTCAGGTGTCCAAAATCGCCAAACGGTTAAAAGAAGTGACCTGTCAATTGCTTGGGCATTTTCCGCTACGAAGCCTTTCCTTACTTTACGGTAAAAGTCAATGGAAGACATATGTTGACACCTGGGCATCGTTTTGAGAATTTTGTAGGCGTATTTGAGGCCTTTTGCTAAAAAAGAAAAAAAAAAGCCATCTTTTTATTTATTGCGCAATTCATTTTTTATTTTTTTTTTTTTAAAAAAGTGAAAAAATAGTCAGTAAAAAAAGTAAAAAAAAAACAAACTTAAAGCATACACTTTAGGAAATATGCGAAAAGAAGCCTAAAACGTTTCAGAACAAAAAAAAACAATACATTGAAGGAGTTCAAGTGATTTCCAATGGAAAAACTCATTATTTTTGACTACATAAAAAAAAACCTGTGTGCACAAAGACTTAAGGCTGGTGGTAAAAATTCTGTCGCAAAGTAGTATTATTTTGGGGAAAAATTGTTCACTCTTTTAAGTAGTTCTGGATTTACCTTTTGATTTGTGGAACAACTTGAAAGAAGGGAATTTTGTTACTTACCGTAAATTCCTTTTCTTCTAGCGCTTATTGGGAGACCCAGACGATTGGGTGTATAGCACTGCCTCCGGAGGCCACACAAAGCAATTACACCAAAAAGTGTAAGGCCCCTCCCCTTCTGGCTATACACCCCCAGTGGGATCACTGGCTCACCAGTTTTAGTGCAAAAGCAAGAAGGAGGAAAGCCAATAACTGGTTTAAACAAATTCTCTCCGAGTAACATCGGAGAACTGCAAACCGTTCAACATGAACAACATGTGTACCCGCAAACAAACCAACAATCCCGAAGGACAACAGGGCGGGTGCTGGGTCTCCCAATAAGAGCTAGAAGAAAAGGAATTTACGGTAAGTAACAAAATTCCCTTCTTCTTCGTCGCTCTATTGGGAGACCCAGACGATTGGGACGTCCAAAAGCTGTCCCTGGGTGGGTAAAGAAATACCTCATGTTAGAGCTGCAAGACAGCCCTCCCCTACGGGGAGGCAACTGCCGCCTGCAGGACTCTTCTACCTAGGCTGGCGTCCGCCGAAGCATAGGTATGCACCTGATAATGTTTGGTGAAAGTGTGCAGACTCGACCAGGTAGCTGCCTGGCACACCTGTTGAGCCGTAGCCTGGTGTCGTAATGCCCAGGATGCACCCACGGCTCTGGTAGAATGGGCCTTCAGCCCTGATGGAACCGGAAGCCCAGCAGAACGGTAGGCTTCAAGAATTGGTTCTTTGATCCATCGAGCCAGGGTGGCTTTAGAAGCCTGCGACCCTTTGCGCTTACCAGCGACAAGGACAAAGAGTGCATCCGAACGGCGCAAGGGCGCCGTGCGGGAAATGTAGATTCTGAGTGCTCTCACCAGATCTAACAAATGTAAATCCTTCTCATACCGATGAACTGCATGAGGACAAAACGAAGGCAAAGAGATATCCTGATTAAGATGAAAAGAGGATACCACCTTCGGGAGAAACTCCTGAATAGGACGCAGCACAACCTTGTCCTGGTGGAAGACCAGGAAGGGAGCCTTGGATGATAGTGCTGCCAGCTCAGACACTCTCCGAAGAGATGTGATCGCTACCAGAAAAGCCACTTTCTGTGATAGTCTAGAAAGTGAAACCTCCTTCAGAGGCTCGAAGGGCGGCTTCTGGAGGGCAACTAGTACCCTGTTCAGATCCCATGGATCTAACGGCCGCTTGTACGGGGGTACGATATGGCAAACCCCCTGTAGGAACGTGCGCACCTTAGGAAGGCGTGCCAAACGCCTCTGAAAAAAGACGGATAGCGCCGAGACCTGACCTTTAAGGGAGCCGAGCGACAAACCTTTTTCTAACCCAGATTGCAGGAAAGAAAGAAAGGTAGGCAATGCAAATGGCCAGGGAGACACTCCCTGAGCAGAGCACCAGGATAAAAATATCCTCCACGTTCTGTGGTAGATCTTAGCGGACGTGGGCTTCCTAGCCTGTCTCATGGTGGCAACGACACCTTGGGACAATCCTGAAGACGTTAGGATCCAGGACTCAATGGCCACACAGTCAGGTTCAGGGCCGCAGAATTCCGATGGAAAAACGGCCCTTGGGACAGTAAGTCTGGTCGGTGTGGGAGTGCCCACGGTTGGCCGACCGTGAGCTGCCACAGATCCGGATACCACGCCCTCCTCGGCCAGTCTGGGGCGACAAGTATGACGCGGCTGCAATCGGATCTGATCTTGCGTAGCACTCTGGGCAAGAGTGCCAGAGGTGGAAACACATAAGGGAGCCGGAACTGCGACCAATCTTGCACTAGGGCGTCTGCCGCCAGCGCTCTTTGATCGCGAGACCGTGCCATGAAGGTTGGGACCTTGTTGTTGTGCCGTGACGCCATTAGGTCGACGTCCGGCACCCCCCAGCGGCGACAGATTTCCTGAAACACGTCTGGGTGAAGGGACCATTCCCCTGCGTCCATGCCCTGGCGACTGAGGAAGTCTGCTTCCCAGTTTTCTACGCCGGGGATGTGAACCGCGGATATGGTGGAGACTGTGGCTTCCACCCACATCAGAATCCGCCGGACTTCCTGGAAGGCTTGCCGACTGCGTGTGCCCCCTTGGTGGTTGATGTATGCCACCGCTGTGGAGTTGTCCGACTGAATTCGGATCTGCCTTCCTTCCAGCCACTGCTGGAAGGCTAGTAGGGCAAGATACACTGCTCTGATTTCCAGAACATTGATCTGAAGGGTGGACTCCTGCTGAGACCACGTACCCTGAGCCCTGTGGTGGAGAAAGACTGCTCCCCACCCTGAGAGACTCGCATCTGTCGTGACCACCGCCCAAGACGGTGGTAGGAAGGATCTTCCCTGTGATAATGAGGTGGGAAGAAGCCACCACTGCAGAGAGTCTTTGGCCGTCTGGGAAAGGGAGACTTTCCTGTCCAGGGATGTTGACTTCCCGTCCCATTGGCGGAGAAAGTCCCATTGAAGTGGACGCAGATGAAACTGCGCAAACGGAACCGCCTCTATTGCCGCCACCATCTTCCCGAGGAAGTGCATGAGGCGTCTTAAGGAGTGCGGCTGACTTTGAAGGAGAGCCTGCACCCCAGTCTGTAGAGACCGCTGCTTGTCCAGCGGAAGCTTCACTATCGCTGATAGAGTATGAAACTCCATGCCAAGATACGTTAGTGATTGGGTCGGTGACAGATTTGACTTTGGGAAGTTGATGATCCACCCGAACGCCTGGAGAGTCTCCAGTGCAACATTCAGGCTGAGTTGGCATGCCTCTTGAGAGGGTGCCTTGACCAGTAGATCGTCCAAGTAAGGGATCACAGAGTGTCCCTGAGAGTGCAAGACTGCTACCACTGCCGCCATGATCTTGGTGAACACCCGAGGGGCTGTCGCCAGACCAAATGGCAGAGCTACGAACTGAAGATGGTCGTCTCCTATCACGAAGCGTAGAAAGCATTGGTGCTCTGTAGCAATCGGCACGTGGAGATAAGCATCTTTGATGTCTATTGATGCTAGGAAATCTCCTTGAGACATTGAGGCAATGACTGAGCGGAGGGATTCCATCCGGAACCGCCTGGCGTTCACATGCTTGTTGAGCAGTTTTAGGTCCAGAACAGGACGGAAGGAGCCGTCCTTTTTTGGAACCACAAAGAGATTGGAGTAAAATCCTCGCCCCCGTTCGTGAGGGGGGACAGGGATCACGACTCCTTCTTCTCTTAGAGAGTCCACCGCCTGCAGCAGGGCATCTGCTCGGTTGGGGTGTGGGGAGGTTCTGAAGAACCGAAGTGGAGGCCGAGAACTGAACTCGATTCTGTACCCGCGAGACAGAATGTCTGTTACCCACCGGTCTTTGACCTGTGACAGCCAAATGTCGCAAAAGCGGGAGAGGCTGCCACCGACTGAGGATGCGGAGGGAGGAGGCCGAAAGTCATGAGGTAGCCGCTTTGGAAGCGGTTCCTCCATTTGTTTTCCTGGGGCGTGAGTGAGCCCGCCAGGAATCTGAGCTCCCTTGTTCTTTCTGAGTCCTTTTGGACGAGGAGAATTGGGCCTTGCCCGAGCCTCGAAAGGACCGAAACCTCGACTGCCACTTTTTCTGTTGAGGTTTACTTGCTCTGGGCTGTGGTAAGGAAGAGTCCTTACCCTTGGACTGTTTTATGATTTCAGCCAATGGCTCACCAAACAGTCTGTCTCTAGATAATGGCAAGCTGGTTAAGCATTTTTTGGAACCAGCATCTGCTTTCCAGTCCTTTAACCACAAGGCTCTGCGCAAAACCACAGAATTGGCGGACGCCATAGCGGTACGGCTCGTAGATTCTAGGACAGCATTGATAGCATAGGTCGCAAACGCAGACATTTGCGAAGTTAGGGACGCCACTTGCGGCACTGCTGGATGTATGAAAGCGTCCACCTGTGCTAAACCAGCTGAAATAGCTTGGAGTGCCCACACGGCCGCGAATGCTGGAGCAAACGACGCGCCGATAGATTCATAGACAGATTTCAACCAAAGGTCCATCTGTCTGTCGTTGGCATCTTTAAGTGAAGCGCCATCCTCTACTGCGACTATGGATCTAGCCGCAAGCTTGGAAATTGGGGGATCCACCTTTGGACACTGGGTCCAGCGTTTGGCCACCTCAGAGGGAAAAGGATAACGGGTATCCTTAGAACGTTTAGAGAAACGCTTGTCTGGATGAGCGTCGTGTTTCTGGATCGATTCTCTGAAGTCAGAGTGGTCCAAAAAAGCACTTAATTTACGCTTGGGATATAGGAAATGGAACTTCTCCTGCTGTGCAGCTGCCTCCTCTGCAGGAGGGGCTGGGGGAGAAATATCCAACAGCCTATTAATTGCCGATATAAGGTCATTAACCATGGCGTCACCATCAGGGGCATCCAGATTGAGAGGGGCCTCAGGATTAGAATCCTGGTCACCGTCCTCAGTCTCATCACAGAGAGACTCTTGTCGCTGAGACCCTGAACAGTGTGAAGACGTGGAGGGTCTTTCCCAGCGAGCTCGCTTAGGCTGCCTGGGACTGTCATCTGAGTCAGAGACTTCAGCCTGTGATGCTTGAGATCCCCTTGAAGTACGGATTAGTTCCAACTGAGGGGGACCGGCGAGCATAGACACAGCAGTGTCCATGGTCTGAGTAACTGGCCTGGACTGCAAGGTCTCCAGTATTTTTAACATAGTCACAGACATTTTGTCAGCAAAAACTGCAAAGTCTGTCCCCGTCACCGGGGCAGGGTTCACAGGCGTCTCTGCCTGGGCTACCACCACATTAGGCTCTGGCTGACGGAGTGCCACTGGGACTGAACATTGCATACAATGTGAGTCTTTGGAGCCTGCCGATAGATCAGCCACACATGCTGTACAAACAGTGTACACAGCCTGTGCCTTGGCACCCTTGCGTTTTGCGGATGACATGTTGCTGCCTCCTCAGAGCAGTACAGGGTGTTCAGCCAAGAAGCGACCTTACAGTGCACTATATAAATATATATATATATATATATGGTACCAAGAAAAAAGTACACTAATATAACACTGAGGCACTAGAGGGGCCAGCACTACTGTGCTGCTTACCACCCGCTTAGGAGCGGTGTGTGGACGCCAGAAATCCCTCTAGTCTGGGTCTCCCAGAGCCTGCTGCCTTTCCCCAGCCAGCCGCATGTGTAATGGCTGCCGGCGTCCTTGTGGAGAGGGGGGGCGGGCCCTGGGCGTACACCGACGAAGAGCGGGAAGTCTGCTTCCCCCTGTGCCTAGTGAGAGGGCTGGAGCATGTAAATAAAGCTCCAGCCCTCGGCGCTGTTAATTGAGCAGCGTCTCTCCCCTACCCTGATTGACAGGGTGGGGGCGGGAACGAAGCGGCACTAGGCCGCAGAAGCCGGGGGCTAAAGTTAGAAGCGCCGCCGCCGTAAAAGCGCGGTCGGCGCCAAGTCCCCGGCGCACTACAAGTCGCAGCTGCGTCGCCGCTCCAGGAGCGGTCGGCGCAGTAGTTCCCAACATGAAACGTCACTCAGCAAAGCTGCAGTGACCTAACCCCAGCGCACAGCGCTACTGTCCCCGGCGCACTATAACGCTCAGCAAGCCTGAGAGTGTCCGTGCCTGCCGGGGACACAGAGTACCTGAAAGTTGCAGGGCCTTGTCCCTGAACGGCACTCCCGCTCCAAATCCAGCAGGTTCTCTGGGTCTGTGGATGGAGCCCGGCCCCAGGGCTTGGGGGCCGGCAAGATCCCACTTCCACAGAGCCCTCCAGGGGATGTGGAAGGAAAACAGCATGTGGGCTCCAGCCTCTGTACCAGCAATAGGTACCTCAACCTTACAAGCACCAACCGCGGGTGAGAAGGGAGCATGCTGGGGGCCCCACATGGGCCCTCTTTTCTTCCATCCGATATAGCCAGCAGCTACTGCTGACTACAAACAGTGGAGCTATGCGTGGATGTCTGACCTCCTTCGCACAAAGCAGAAAACTGGTGAGCCAGTGATCCCACTGGGGGTGTATAGCCAGAAGGGGAGGGGCCTTACACTTTTTGGTGTAATTGCTTTGTGTGGCCTCCGGAGGCAGTGCTATACACCCAATCGTCTGGGTCTCCCAATAGAGCGACGAAGAAATATTAATGTCCAGAAAGTAAGGTTAACACAGATTATATGAAACAGGTTTATGATGCGGTTTCACGTTAGTGACTATTGCACAACATTGATAGATTACTAAATAATTAGGATTTGCCTTAAAAATATATTCTGCGTCTTAAAGTGACACTCCAATTTTGGTTTTATTAATTTTTGTCACTAGTCCTCCACTATGTACAGTATATTTCTGCTATACTTACCTTATGTAGTGGTTCCTACATATCGGAAAATTCATAGTATATCAGTTAAGTCATGGGATCACAAGGTGACATCCCAAGGGAATTACATGAATTAATATTGGTTGACAGGGGTCACCACATTTGCCGTATGATGCAATTGCATGGACTGTGCCACTACAGTTCTGAACAGATTTGGACAGAACTATATATCACAGATAATGATGATGACTGCACAGTGCCTGTCACTTGGGTAGAGGAAATAACATTTATGATTATGTACTTAATTGTAGAACACTGGGTAAAACAGACACAGAAAAAGACTTGGGTGTATTGGTGGATGGTAAACTTCACTTTAGTGGACAGTGTCAGGCAGCTGCTGCCAGGGCTAATAAAATAATGGGATGTATTAAAAGAGGTATAAGTGTTCATGAAAAAAATATAGTTCTACCTCTGTACAAGTCACTAGTGCGACCGCACTTAGAATACTGTGTACAATTCTGGTCACCGATATATAAGAAGGACATAGCTGAACTGGAGAGGGTGCAGAGAAGAGCGACCAAGATTATTAGAGGAATGGGTGGGCTGCAATACCAAGATAGGTTATTAAACTTGGGGTTATTTAGTTTGGAAAAACGAAGGCTTAGGGGGGATCTAATCACAATGTATAAATATATGAGGGGACAGTACAGAGACCTTTCCAAAGATCTTTTTACACCTAGGCCTGCGACTGGAACACGGGGGCATCCGCTACGTCTTGAGGAAAGAAGGTTTAATCATAATCACAGACGAGGATTCTTTACTGTACGAGCAGTGAGACTATGGAATTCTCTGCCGCATGATGTTATAATGAGTGATTCACTACTAACATTTAAGCAGAGCCTGGATGCCTTTCTTGAAAAATTTAATATTACCAGTTATGTATATTAGATTTTATGACAGGGTATTGATCCAGGGAACTAGTCTGATTGCCGGATGTGGAGTCAGGAAGGAAATTTTTCCCCATTGGAACTTGTTTGCCACATTGGGGTTTTTTTTGCCTTCCTCTGGATCAACATGTTAGGCTACGGGTTGAACTAGATGGACTTAGAGTCTCCCTTCAACCTTAAAAACTATGATACTATGATACTATGATACAACTATATATCACAGATAATGATGATGACTGCACAGTGCCTGTCACAACTGTATATCACAGATAATGATGATGACTGCACAGTGCCTGTCACAACTGTATATCACAGATAATGATGATGACTGCACAGTGCCTGTCACAACTGTATATCACAGATAATGATGATGACTGCACAGTGCCTGTCACAACTGTATATCACAGATAATGATGATGACTGCACAGTGCCTGTCACAACTGTATATCACAGATAATGAGGATGACTGCACAGTGCCTGTCACAACTGTATATCACAGATAATGATGATGACTGCACAGTGCCTGTCACAACTGTATGTCACAGGTAATGATGATGACTGCACAGTGCCTGTCACAACTATATATCACAGATAATGATAACTGCACAGTGCCTGTCACAACTGTATATCACAGATAATGATGACTGCACAGTGCCTGTCACAACTGTATATCACAGATAATGATGATGACTGCGCAGTGCCTGTCACAACTGTATATCACAGATAATGATGATGACTGCACGGTGCCTGTCACAACTGTATATCACAGATAATGATGATGACTGCACGGTGCCTGTCACAACTGTATATCACAGATAATGAGGATGACTGCACAGTGCCTGTCACAACTGTATATCACAGATAATGATGATGACTGCACAGTGTCTGTCACAACTATATATCACAGATAATGATGATGACTGCACAGTACCTGTCACAACTATATATCACAGATAATGATGATGACTGCACAGTGCCTGTCACAACTGTATATCACAGATAATGATGATGACTGCACAGTGCCTGTCACAACTGTATATCACAGATAATGAGGATGACTGCACAGTGCCTGTCACAACTGTATATCACAGATAATGATGATGACTGCACAGTGCCTGTCACAACTGTATGTCACAGGTAATGATGATGACTGCACAGTGCCTGTCACAACTATATATCACAGATAATGATAACTGCACAGTGCCTGTCACAACTGTATATCACAGATAATGATGACTGCACAGTGCCTGTCACAACTGTATATCACAGATAATGATAACTGCACAGTGCCTGTCACAACTGTATATCACAGATAATGATGACTGCACAGTGCCTGTCACAACTGTATATCACAGATAATGATGATGACTGCACAGTGCCTGTCACAACTGTATATCACAGATAATGATGATGACTGCACGGTGCCTGTCACAACTGTATATCACAGATAATGATGACTGCACAGTACCTGTCACAACTGTATATCACAGATAATGATGATGACTGCACAGTGCCTGTCACAACTGTATATCACAGATAAGGATGATGACTGTGCAGTGCCTGTCACAACTGTATATCACAGATAATGATGATGACTGCACAGTGCCTGTCACAACTGTATATCACAGATAATGATGATGACTACACAGTGCCTGTCACAACTGTATATCACAGATAATGATGATGACTACACAGTGCCTGTCATAACTGTATATCACAGATAATGATGATGACTGCACAGTACCTGTCACAACTATATATCACAGATAATGATGATGACTGCACAGTACCTGTCACAACTATATATCACAGATAATGATGATGACTACACAGTGCCTGTCACAACTATATATCACAGATAATGATGATGACTGCACAGTGCCTGTCATAACTGTATATCACAGATAATGATGATGACTGCACAGTGCCTGTCATAACTGTATATCACAGATAATGATGATGACTGCACAGTACCTGTCACAACTGTATATCACAGATAATGATGATGACTGCACAGTACCTGTCATAACTGTATATCACAGATAATGATGATGACTGCACAGTGCCTGTCATAACTGTATATCACAGATAATGATGATGACTGCACAGTACCTGTCACAACTATATATCACAGATAATGATGATGACTACACAGTGCCTGTCATAACTATATATCACAGATAATGATGATGACTGCACAGTGCCTGTCACAACTGTATATCACAGATAATGATGATGACTGCACAGTGCCTGTCACAACTGTATATCACAGATAATGATGATGACTGCACAGTGCCTGTCAGAACTGTATGTCACAGGTAATGATGATGACTGCACAGTGCCTGTCATAACTGTATATCACAGATAATGATGATGACTGCACAGTGCCTGTCACAACTGTATATCACAGATAATGATGATGACTGCACAGTACCTGTCACAACTGTATATCACAGATAATGATGATGACTGCACAGTGCCTGTCACAACTTTATATCACAGATAATGATGATGACTGCACAGTGCCTGTCACAACTGTATATCACAGATAATGATGATGACTGCACAGTGCCTGTCAGAACTGTATGTCACAGGTAATGATGATGACTGCACAGTGCCTGTCATAACTGTATATCACAGATAATGATGATGACTGCACAGTGCCTGTCACAACTGTATATCACAGATAATGATGATGACTGCACAGTGTCTGTCATAACTGTATATCACAGATAATGATGATGACTGCACAGTGCCTGTCATAACTGTATATCACAGATAATGATGATGACTGCACAGTGCCTGTCATAACTGTATATCACAGATAATGATGATGACTGCACAGTACCTGTCATAACTGTATATCACAGATAATGATGATGACTGCACAGTACCTGTCATAACTGTATATCACAGGTAATGATGATGACTGCACAGTGCCTGTCACAACTGTATATCACAGATAATGATGATGACTGCACAGTACCTGTCATAACTGTATATCACAGATAATGATGATGACTGCACAGTACCTGTCACAACTGTATATCACAGATAATGATGATGACTGCACAGTGTCTGTCACAACTGTATATCACAGATAATGATGATGACTGCACAGTGCCTGTCACAACTGTATATCACAGATAATGATGATGACTGCACAGTGCCTGTCAGAACTGTATGCCACAGGTAATGATGATGACTACACAGTGCCTGTCATAACTATATATCACAGATAATGATGATGACTGCACAGTGCCTGTCACAACTGTATATCACAGATAATGATGATGACTACACAGTGCCTGTCATAACTATATATCACAGATAATAATGATGACTGCACAGTGCCTGTCACAACTGTATATCACAGATAATGATGATGACTGCACAGTGCCTGTCAGAACTGTATATCACAGATAATGATGATGACTACACAGTGCCTGTCATAACTATATATCACAGATAATGATGATGACTGCACAGTGCCTGTCACAACTGTATATCACAGATAATGATGATGACTGCACAGTGTCTGTCACAACTGTATATCACAGATAATGATGATGACTGCACAGTGCCTGTCACAACTGTATATCACAGATAATGATGATGACTGCACAGTGCCTGTCAGAACTGTATGCCACAGGTAATGATGATGACTGCACAGTGCCTGTCATAACTGTATATCACAGATAATGATGATGACTGCACAGTGCCTGTCATAACTGTATATCACAGATAATGATGATGACTGCACAGTGCCTGTCATAACTGTATATCACAGATAATGATGATGACAGCACAGTACCTGTCATAACTGTATATCACAGATAATGATGATGACAGCACAGTACCTGTCATAACTGTATATCACAGATAATGATGATGACTGCACAGTGCCTGTCAGAACTGTATGTCACAGGTAATGATGATGACTGCACAGTGCCTGTCATAACTGTATATCACAGATAATGATAATGACTGCACAGTGCCTGTCACAACTGTATATCACAGATAATAATGATGACTGCACAGTGCCTGTCATAACTGTATATGACAGATAATGATGATGACTGTACAGTGCCTGTCACAACTGTATATCACAGATAATGATGATGACTGTACAGTGCCTGTCACAACTGTATATCACAGGTAATGATGATGACTGCACAGTGCCTGTCATAACTGTATATCACAGATAATGATGATGACTGTACAGTGCCTGTCACAACTGTATATCACAGATAATGATGATGACTGCACAGTGCCTGTCACAACTATATATCACAGATAATGATGATGACTACACAGTGCCTGTCATAACTGTATATCACAGATAATAATGATGACTGCACATTACCTGTCACAACTGTATATCACAGATAATGATGATGACTGCACAGTGCCTGTCACAACTGTATATCACAGATAATGATGATGACTGCACAGTGCCTGTCAGAACTGTATGTCACAGGTAATGATGATGACTGCACAGTGCCTGTCATAACTGTATATCACAGATAATGATGATGACTGCACAGTGCCTGTCACAACTGTATATCACAGATAATGATGATGACTGTACAGTGCCTGTCACAACTGTATATCACAGATAATGATGATGACTGTACAGTGCCTGTCACAACTGTATATCACAGGTAATGATGATGACTGCACAGTGCCTGTCATAACTGTATATCACAGATAATGATGATGACTGCACAGTACCTGTCACAACTGTATGTCATAGGTAATGATGATGACTGCACAGTACCTGTCACAACTGTATATCACAGATAATGATGATGACTGCACAGTGCCTGTCACAACTTAATATCACAGATGATGATGACTGCACAGTGCCTGTCACAACTATATATCACAGATAATGATGATGACTGCACAGTGCCTGTCACAACTATATATCACAGATAATGATGATGACTGCACAGTGCCTGTCACAACTGTATATGACAGATAATGATGATGACTGTACAGTGCCTGTCACAACTGTATATCACAGATAATGATGATGACTGTACAGTGCCTGTCACAACTGTATATCACAGGTAATGATGATGACTGCACAGTGCCTGTCATAACTGTATATCACAGATAATGATGATGACTGTACAGTGCCTGTCACAACTGTATATCACAGATAATGATGATGACTGCACAGTGCCTGTCATAACTGTATATCACAGATAATGATGATGACTGCACAGTACCTGTCACAACTATATATCACAGATAATGATGATGACTACACAGTGCCTGTCATAACTGTATATCACAGATAATAATGATGACTGCACATTACCTGTCACAACTGTATATCACAGATAATGATGATGACTGCACAGTGCCTGTCACAACTGTATATCACAGATAATGATGATGACTGCACAGTGCCTGTCAGAACTGTATGTCACAGGTAATGATGATGACTGCACAGTGCCTGTCATAACTGTATATCACAGATAATGATGATGACTGCACAGTGCCTGTCACAACTGTATATCACAGATAATGATGATGACTGTACAGTGCCTGTCACAACTGTATATCACAGATAATGATGATGACTGTACAGTGCCTGTCACAACTGTATATCACAGGTAATGATGATGACTGCACAGTGCCTGTCATAACTGTATATCACAGATAATGATGATGACTGTACAGTGCCTGTCACAACTGTATATCACAGATAATGATGATGACTGCACAGTGCCTGTCACAACTGTATGTCATAGGTAATGATGATGACTGCACAGTACCTGTCACAACTGTATATCACAGATAATGATGATGACTGCACAGTGCCTGTCACAACTTAATATCACAGATGATGATGACTGCACAGTGCCTGTCACAACTATATATCACAGATAATGATGATGACTGCACAGTGCCTGTCACAACTATATATCACAGATAATGATGATGACTGCACAGTGCCTGTCACAACTGTATATCACAGATAATGATGATGACTGCACAGTGCCTGTCACAACTGTATATCACAGATAATGATGATGACCACACAGTGCCTGTCACAACTGTATATCACAGATAATGATGATGACAGCACAGTGCCTGTCACAACTGTATATCACAGATAATGATGATGAATGCACAGTGCGTCATAATTGTATATCACAGATAATGATGATGACCGCACAGTGCCTGTCACAACTGTATATCACAGATAATGATGATGACAGCACAGTGCCTGTCACAACTGTATATCACAGATAATGATGATGACTGCACAGTGCGTCATAATTGTATATCACAGATAATGATGATGACCGCACAGTGCCTGTCACAACTGTATATCACAGATAATGATGATGACTGCACAGTGCCTGTCACAACTGTATATCACAGATAATGATGATGACCACACAGTGCCTGTCACAACTGTATATCACAGATAATGATGATGACTGCACAGTGCCTGTCACAACTGTATATCACAGATAATGATGATGACTGCACAGTGCCTGTCACAACTGTATATCACAGATAATGATGATGACCACACAGTGCCTGTCACAACTGTATATCACAGATAATGATGATGACTGCACAGTGCCTGTCACAACTGTATATCACAGATAATGATGATGACCACACAGTGCCTGTCACAACTGTATATCACAGATAATGATGATGACTGCACAGTGCCTGTCACAACTGTATATCACAGATAATGATGATGACTGCACAGTGCCTGTCACAACTGTATGTCACAGGTAATGATGATGACTGCACAGTGCCTGTCATAACTGTATATCACAGATAATGATGATGACTGCACAGTGCCTGTCACAACTGTATATCACAGATAATGATGATGACTGTACAGTGCCTGTCACAACTGTATATCACAGATAATGATGATGACTGTACAGTGCCTGTCACAACTGTATATCACAGGTAATGATGATGACTGCACAGTGCCTGTCATAACTGTATATCACAGATAATGATGATGACTGTACAGTGCCTGTCACAACTGTATATCACAGGTAATGATGATGACTGCACAGTGCCTGTCACAACTGTATATCACAGATAATGATGATGACTGCACAGTGCCTGTCACAACTGTATGTCATAGGTAATGATGATGACTGCACAGTACCTGTCACAACTGTATATCACAGATAATGATGATGACTGCACAGTGCCTGTCACAACTTAATATCACAGATGATGATGACTGCACAGTGCCTGTCACAACTATATATCACAGATAATGATGATGACTGCACAGTGCCTGTCACAACTGTATATCACAGATAATGATGATGACTGCACAGTGCCTGTCACAACTGTATATCACAGATAATGATGATGACAGCACAGTGCCTGTCACAACTGTATATCACAGATAATGATGATGAATGCACAGTGCGTCATAATTGTATATCACAGATAATGATGATGACCGCACAGTGCCTGTCACAACTGTATATCACAGATAATGATGATGACAGCACAGTGCCTGTCACAACTGTATATCACAGATAATGATGATGACTGCACAGTGCGTCATAATTGTATATCACAGATAATGATGATGACCGCACAGTGCCTGTCACAACTGTATATCACAGATAATGATGATGACTGCACAGTGCCTGTCACAACTGTATATCACAGATAATGATGATGACCACACAGTGCCTGTCACAACTGTATATCACAGATAATGATGATGACTGCACAGTGCCTGTCACAACTGTATATCACAGATAATGATGATGACAGCACAGTGCCTGTCACAACTGTATATCACAGATAATGATGATGACCACACAGTGCCTGTCACAACTGTATATCACAGATAATGATGATGACAGCACAGTGCCTGTCACAACTGTATATCACAGATAATGATGATGAATGCACAGTGCGTCATAATTGTATATCACAGATAATGATGATGACCGCACAGTGCCTGTCACAACTGTATATCACAGATAATGATGATGACAGCACAGTGCCTGTCACAACTGTATATCACAGATAATGATGATGACTGCACAGTGCGTCATAATTGTATATCACAGATAATGATGATGACCGCACAGTGCCTGTCACAACTGTATATCACAGATAATGATGATGACTGCACAGTGCCTGTCACAACTGTATATCACAGATAATGATGATGACCACACAGTGCCTGTCACAACTGTATATCACAGATAATGATGATGACTGCACAGTGCCTGTCACAACTGTATATCACAGATAATGATGATGACCACACAGTGCCTGTCACAACTGTATATCACAGATAATGATGATGACTGCACAGTGCCTGTCACAACTGTATATCACAGATAATGATGATGACCACACAGTGCCTGTCACAACTGTATATCACAGATAATGATGATGACTGCACAGTGCCTGTCATAACTGTAAATCACAGATAATGATGATGACCGCACAGTGCCTGTCACAACTGTATGTCACAGATAATAATGATGACTGCACAGTGCCTGTCACAACTGTATATCACAGATAATGATGATGACCACACAGTGCCTGTCACAACTGTATATCACAGATAATGATGATGACTGCACAGTGCCTGTCACAACTGTATATCACAGATAATGATGATGACCACACAGTGCCTGTCACAACTGTATATCACAGATAATGATGATGACTGCACAGTGCCTGTCACAACTGTATATCACAGATAATGATGATGACTGCACAGTGCCTGTCACAACTGTATGTCACAGGTAATGATGATGACTGCACAGTGCCTGTCATAACTGTATATCACAGATAATGATGATGACTGTACAGTGCCTGTCACAACTGTATATCACAGATAATGATGATGACTGCACAGTGCCTGTCACAACTGTATATCACAGATAATGATGATGACTGCACAGTGCCTGTCACAACTGTATGTCATAGGTAATGATGATGACTGCACAGTACCTGTCACAACTGTATATCACAGATAATGATGATGACTGCACAGTGCCTGTCACAACTTAATATCACAGATGATGATGACTGCACAGTGCCTGTCACAACTATATATCACAGATAATGATGATGACTGCACAGTGCCTGTCACAACTATATATCACAGATAATGATGATGACTGCACAGTGCCTGTCACAACTGTATATCACAGATAATGATGATGACTGCACAGTGCCTGTCACAACTGTATATCACAGATAATGATGATGACCACACAGTGCCTGTCACAACTGTATATCACAGATAATGATGATGACAGCACAGTGCCTGTCACAACTGTATATCACAGATAATGATGATGAATGCACAGTGCGTCATAATTGTATATCACAGATAATGATGATGACCGCACAGTGCCTGTCACAACTGTATATCACAGATAATGATGATGACAGCACAGTGCCTGTCACAACTGTATATCACAGATAATGATGATGACTGCACAGTGCGTCATAATTGTATATCACAGATAATGATGATGACCGCACAGTGCCTGTCACAACTGTATATCACAGATAATGATGATGACTGCACAGTGCCTGTCACAACTGTATATCACAGATAATGATGATGACCACACAGTGCCTGTCACAACTGTATATCACAGATAATGATGATGACTGCACAGTGCCTGTCACAACTGTATATCACAGATAATGATGATGACCACACAGTGCCTGTCACAACTGTATATCACAGATAATGATGATGACCACACAGTGCCTGTCACAACTGTATATCACAGATAATGATGATGACTGCACAGTGCCTGTCACAACTGTATATCACAGATAATGATGATGACTGCACAGTGCCTGTCACAACTGTATGTCACAGGTAATGATGATGACTGCACAGTGCCTGTCATAACTGTATATCACAGATAATGATGATGACTGCACAGTGCCTGTCACAACTGTATATCACAGATAATGATGATGACTGTACAGTGCCTGTCACAACTGTATATCACAGATAATGATGATGACTGTACAGTGCCTGTCACAACTGTATATCACAGGTAATGATGATGACTGCACAGTGCCTGTCATAACTGTATATCACAGATAATGATGATGACTGTACAGTGCCTGTCACAACTGTATATCACAGATAATGATGATGACTGCACAGTGCCTGTCACAACTGTATGTCATAGGTAATGATGATGACTGCACAGTACCTGTCACAACTGTATATCACAGATAATGATGATGACTGCACAGTGCCTGTCACAACTTAATATCACAGATGATGATGACTGCACAGTGCCTGTCACAACTATATATCACAGATAATGATGATGACTGCACAGTGCCTGTCACAACTATATATCACAGATAATGATGATGACTGCACAGTGCCTGTCACAACTGTATATCACAGATAATGATGATGACTGCACAGTGCCTGTCACAACTGTATATCACAGATAATGATGATGACCACACAGTGCCTGTCACAACTGTATATCACAGATAATGATGATGACAGCACAGTGCCTGTCACAACTGTATATCACAGATAATGATGATGAATGCACAGTGCGTCATAATTGTATATCACAGATAATGATGATGACCGCACAGTGCCTGTCACAACTGTATATCACAGATAATGATGATGACAGCACAGTGCCTGTCACAACTGTATATCACAGATAATGATGATGACAGCACAGTGCCTGTCACAACTGTATATCACAGATAATGATGATGACTGCACAGTGCGTCATAATTGTATATCACAGATAATGATGATGACCGCACAGTGCCTGTCACAACTGTATATCACAGATAATGATGATGACTGCACAGTGCCTGTCACAACTGTATATCACAGATAATGATGATGACCACACAGTGCCTGTCACAACTGTATATCACAGATAATGATGATGACTGCACAGTGCCTGTCACAACTGTATATCACAGATAATGATGATGACCACACAGTGCCTGTCACAACTGTATATCACAGATAATGATGATGACTGCACAGTGCCTGTCACAACTGTATATCACAGATAATGATGATGACCACACAGTGCCTGTCACAACTGTATATCACAGATAATGATGATGACTGCACAGTGCCTGTCATAACTGTAAATCACAGATAATGATGATGACCGCACAGTGCCTGTCACAACTGTATGTCACAGATAATAATGATGACTGCACAGTACCTGTCACATAGTTATAATGTAAGAGAGTTTAGCTTCCCTGACTTTATATGTATAATCGTTTATTTAGTTTATTTAGGGGTTATATAAACACTAGTTGGTCATATGATGCTGTACTGTGCTGTTGCAAGATGGGATTAATAGCAGAGAATAGAGGAATAACATGCAGGATGGGAGTTAGGAATGAAAAGGAAGAAAAAGTGAAATATTTCACTTTCAAGTCATCTGCAAAATCTGTATTCAGGGAAGACATCTATTCCCATTACTGAAGTAGGAGATGCAATAATGTTTGTCTCTTACATTTTACAGAGGTAAATCAGATGATGCCATATATGAGCTGTAGTCTGAATTACGTCGGATACACAGTGACGTGTAATAATGAGAACTGTTACTGCACTGGGCCATGCTTCAATAACCCACAATACTGCCATCATAACGGAGAATGCTTCAATGCAGCCAATGGCTCTATATGTCAGTAAGTATATGTTTAGATTTCTGTTAAAGGGGTTTTCCAAAAATGTAAGTTTTTCCTCAAAAGGTCTCACTGGGTGTAAATAACAAAGTAAACATTATGTAAAATCTAGTGATGAGCGGGCACTACCATGCTCGGGTGCTCAATACTTGTAACTAGTGATGAGGAGCACTACCATGCTCGGGTGCTCAATACTTGTAACTAGTGATGAGGAGCACTACCATGCTCGGGTGCTCAATACTTGTAACTAGTGATGAGCGGGCACTACCATGCTCAGGTGCTCAGTACTCGTAACTAGTGATGAGCGAGCACTACCATGCTCGGGTGCTCTGTACTGGTAACTAGTGATGAGCGAGCACTACCATGCTCGGGTGCTCAATACTTGTAACTAGTGATGAGCGGGCACTACCATGCTCGGGTGCTCTGTACTGGTAACTAGTGATGAGCGAGCACTACCATGCTCAGGTGCTCAATACTTGTAACTAGTGATGAGCGGGCACTACCATGCTCAGGTGCTCAGTACTCGTAACTAGTGATGAGCGGGCACTACTATGCTCGGGTGCTCAATACTTGTAACTAGTGATGAGGAGCACTACCATGCTCGGGTGCTCAATACTTGTAACTAGTGATGAGGTGCACTACCATGCTCGTGTACTCAGTACTCATAACTAGTGATGAGAGAGCACTACCATGCTCGGGTGCTCAGTACTCATAACTAGTGATGAGCGGCCACTACCATGCTCAGGTGCTCAGTACTCGTAACTAGTGATGAGCGGGCACTACCATGCTTGGGTGATCCTAACTCGTAACTAGTGATAAGTGAGCACTACCATGCTTGGGTGCTCGGTACTTGTAACTAGTGATAAGCGAGCACTACCATGCTCGGGTGATTGGTACCCGTAACGAGCAGTTTGATGCTTGCATGAGCGTGACTAGAGTACCCGAGTATAATTTAAGTCAATGGGAATCTCGAGCATTTTTCTGGAAGATTAACTGAAAAAATGCTTGGGATCTCCATTGACTTCCATTATACTCGGTTTACACCCATTCGAGCATCCGATTGCCCATTACGAGCACCTATCACCTGAGCATGGTAGTGCTCGTTCATCACTCGTAAAATCCTCTGCTTTGGTGCCAGCTGTTGACTACTGCCTCCGGTGATTCTTACAGGCTGCAGATGTGACATCATGACTTCAGTGCTCATCACTACTGCAGTCACTCCCCGCAAATTTGTATAGCATGAGCTGATGAATCCAGTGATTGGCTGCAGTGGTTAAGAGCCAGTATTGGAGTATAGTTAATTTCCATTTAGAAGTGGAGTGGTATTTTAAATCTAAGCCCCCTGCCCCCAGTCTTATACTCTCCGGTGTTTTTATCCATTTTCAGCACTGCTCTGGTCCCACGGCGGCATCTTGTGCCTGTAAATTCTGACAGGCTTGAAGTCAGAAATTACGCCACAAGCACTCAGAGCATCTCTATGAGAGCCATAACAAGACTCCATAGACTTGTATTGAGTTGTGACCTTCAGCGCATACCATGAAACGCTGGAGCTGCCGGCAGGTCACATATCGCCGGAGATCGACTCGAGCGATGCTGGAAACAAATGAAGATGCCTGAGGGTGAGCATCTGACAGGGGCTCAGGGGATTTAAAGTGCAGTCACATGGCCACATAACTCGTCTGAGGATGGCATCACAATGCTCGGGCTGGCTAGTGGCTCTTCTGACCCGAGCATGATAGCATGTATTTCTATGTAGCTCTCGGGTCAGGAGAGCCATTGGCCAGTCCAAACATTGCGATGCTATCCTCAGATGACTTACAGTATATGACCCTTTGACTACGCCCCTTAAGCACCATTCCAGCGCTGAAATAAAAAATGCTACAGTGGGACTTTAACAATGGTAACACACTATGGCCACGTGCACACGTTGAGTATTTGGTGAGTTTTTTGCCTCCATATTTGTAAGCCAAAATCAGGAGAGGACAAAAAATGCAGAAGTGGTGTTCTGGTGAACTCTTCCACTCCTGGTTTTGGCTTACAAATATGGAGGCAAAAAGCTCACCAAATACTCAACGTGTGGACGTGGTTGAGTTAAAAGGTCTTGTTGCCATCAATTATTCAGTCCCTCATCAGAATGACCCTTATGGGGTCTAAATACAGTAGATTGTTGTCACTAATTCTCACTGAACTGTATATTATAGATTTTAAAAATTTCCCAAAAACCCACATGAAACATTTGTAGCAATGGACACCACAGTTGTAAAATCATTCCTCCACCGGTCTCACCTTAGCTGAAAAGTTCATTCTTCTCACTCTCACTGGTAGAGATACCTAATTATACAGAAATAATGGATAACACAAGTAGTAAATAATGTCAGCAGATCATTGTAGACATTGCATTGAAACTATCCTTTACTCCAGGTGCTACAAGTCTGACTTCTACCAGTTCCAAGGAGAGCGATGCGAGCTGTATGTGCGGACGTCTGGATTTTACGGGTTAATATTTGGACTGATTGGCGGGATCCTCCTGCTTCTCATCGTTCTGATTTTTGCAGTCTACGTCCTGAGGAAGAAAAGGATGTTCAGGTATATCAATTGTGGCAAAATGATATTAGAGGTTTTGAAAGAAGTGAAGGGGGGCATTAAAGCATATGTTCACATTGGAGCTTTATCCATTACATTGCAAAGGGTGAAATCAGTAGTCTTCTTGATCGAGGCAGCTTCAGTGTTTGTCTGATGCCGCAGAGACAAAGACGCCTCATATAGCAGCATCGCACAGTATGAGTCAGTGGCAATGATCTTGGTGATTCATGTGAACCAAGCAGGAGCACACTACCCCACAACAAGCATGAAGATGGGAGTCTGGGGAGGGGTGCACTACTGAAAAGTCAGAATGCAACCAACTATTTAATCTCTTGTCATTTTAAAACAAAATACATTATTGTTGTGGTCCAAAAAATCAGAATTCATCATCTTTCCTCCACCTGACCTATACATCAAAGTCAATGGCTGCTCATTCTTCCCAGTCTTCCCCAGTCTTGCGTGCTCACTGTCTGGGGGTAACCCTTGACCTCCATTTCTCCTTCAAGCCTCATATCCAAGCCATCTTTACCTCTCGCCGACTCCAACTTAAAAATATTTCCTGGGTCCGTACATTCCTTGACCAAGAATCTGCAAAAACACTAGTGCATGCCCTCATCATTTCCCACCTGGACTACTGTAACCTCCTGCACTGTGGCCACCCTTCTAACATTCTTACTTCCCTCCAATCTATCCTAAATTCTGCTGCCCAACTAATCCACATGTCTCCATGCTATTCCCCGGTCTCTCCTCTCTGCCAATCTCTTCACTGGCTTCCCATTGACCAAAGACTCTATTTCAACACATACCATGACATACAAAGCCACCCTCAACCTGTCCCCTCAATACATCTGTGACCTAGTCTCCCGAAACTTACCTGCACGCAACCTCCGATCCTCACAAGATCTCTTTCTCTCCTCCCCTCTTATCTACTCTTCACACAACTGCATATGAGATATCTCCCATGCCTCCCCCATACTCTGGAACTCTCTACCCCAGCATACCAGACTCTCGCCTACCATGGAAACCTTCAAAAAGAACCTGAAGACCCACCTCTTCATATAAGCCTACAACCTGCAGCAACCCACAGTCCACTATAGCATTGCATGATCCACTCCACCCACTCCTTCTGTATCTTTACCCATCTCCTGTAGACTGTGAACCATCGCGGGCAGGGTCTTCTAACCTCCTGTAGACTGTGAGCCCTTGCGGGCATTTTCCTCTCTCCTCCTGTAGACTAGGAGTCCTCGAGGGCAGGCTCCTGTCTCCTGCTGTAGACTGTGACCCCTCATGGGCAGGATCCTCTCTCCTCCTGTAGACTGTGAGCCCTCGCGAGCAGGCTCCTCTCTCCTCCTGTAGACTGTGAGCCCTCGCGAGCAGGGTCTTTTCTCCTCCTGTACCAGTCTGTGCCTTGTATTATTCATGATTATTGTACTTTGTCTATGTATGCCCCTTTTTCACATGTAAAGCGCCATAGAATAAATGGCGCTATAATAATAAATAATAATTCACTAAGAATGAATCAGGAATGTCTGATGAGAGGCATGCGCCTTTGTGCACCACACCAGAACTTTTAGTGAGTCTAGTGTAGAGAATGCCAAAGCTCGTCATTAATTGGCCACCCCCTGTGCCCCCCCCTGCTATGTTGGGCCTTAGGGTTAGGGTTAGAGGGTTAGGGTTAGAGTTAGGGGTACTTTGCACACTACGACATCGCAGCTGCGATGTTGGTGGGGTCAAATCGAAAGTGACGCACATCCGGCGTCGTTGTCGACATCGGAGTATGTGAATCGTTTTTACTACGATTAACGAGCGTAAAAGTGTTGAAATCGTATGATTGGTGTAGTGTCAGTCATTTCCATAATGTCGATGCAGCGACATGTCCGATGTTGTTCCTCGTTCCTGCGGCAGCACACATCGCTGTGTATGAAGCCGCAGGAGCGAGGAACATCTCCTTATCTGTGTCCCGGCTGCTATGCGGAAGGAAGGAGGTGGGCGGGATGCTTATGTCCCGCTCATCTCCGCCCCTCTGCTTCTATTGGCCGCCTGCCGTGTGACGTCACTGTGACGCTGCACGACCCGCCCCCTTAGGAAGGAGGCGGGTCGCCGGCCAGATCGACGTCGCAGGGCAGGTAAGTGCATGTGAAGCTGCCGTAGCGATAATGTTTGCTACGGCAGCTATCACAAGATATCGCATGTGTGACGGGGGCGGGGACTATCGCGCTCGGCATCGCTACAATCGGCTTGCGATGTCGTAGTGTGCAAAGTACCCCTTAGGGTTAGAATTCGGCCTCTTCAAAGCAATTTACGCAAAATTCTGGCAAAATTGCTTTGATGAATCATGGCCAATATGATTGATATTACTTCTGTAAACGCTGGAAGAGATGAGACCTATAATGGAAATTGAATACAATATTTCCATACTATCCCTTTATTTTCCCATTAATCCTCTGCTGGGGTTATCATCCTTACATGTTTTTCTACTAACAAGGCTGTAAAGGGAAAAAAAACAACAAAAAGCAAAAACACACAGGTGCATAAAGCAGCACACCTGTGTCCTCATCTGTTATACCTTGTGTAAAGTGCATGGTGGGCATATATATAAGCAATGGAAAATAAAATGAGTATTGATGGCATCCATATATTAAATAAATGTTGTATGTAAAATCTACCGACTAATATAATCTCATAAAATGATCTTTTTTCCTTTCTATAGTTTATTTAAAGAGAGACGTGATTCGAGAATGTGGTTTACATATGACGAAGAGAGAACTAATTTCCAGCATACGAGTAAGTAGGAATATTCGGAATATTCAAAAGGGGCAAAAAATACAATACACAAATATTCTAATGACACAGACACATAAAGGTGTGGCCGAAAGTGTTGGCACCCTTTGAAATGGTTCCAGAAAATGAAGTATTTCTCCAAAAAAATTATTGCAATTACACATGTTTTGTCATACACATTTATTTCCTTTGTGTCTATTGCAACAACACAAAAAAAAAAACAGAGATAAAAAGGAAAATTACACATAACGTTACATAATATTACTATTCTGTATGGAGGGCTATGTGGGGCCCATTATTCTGTATGGAGGGCTATGTGGGGCCCATTATTCTGCATGGAGGGCTATGTGGGGCCCATTATTCTGTATGGAGGGCTATGTGGGGCCCATTATTCTGTATGGAGGGCTATGTGGGGCCCATTATTCTGTATGGAGGGCTATGTAAGGCCCATTATTCTGTATGGAGGGCTATGTGGGGCCCATTATTCTGTATGGAGGATTATGTGGGGCCCATTATTCTGTATGGAGGGCTATGTGGGGCCCATTATTCTGTATGGAGGGCTATGCGGGGCCCATTATTCTGTATGGAGGGCTATGTGGGGCCCATTATTCTGTATGGAGGACTATGTGGGGCCCATTATTCTGTATGGAGGGCTATGTGGGGCCCATTATTCTGTATGGAGGACTATGTGGGGCCCATTATTCTGTATGGAGGACTATGTGGGGCCCATTATTCTGTATGGAGGGCTATGTGGGGCCCATTATTCTGTATGGAGGACTATGTGGGGCCCATTATTCTGTATGGAGGGCTATGTGGGGCCCATTATTCTGTATGGAGGACTATGTGGGGCCCATTATTCTGTATGGAGGACTATGTGGGGCCCATTATTCTGTATGGAGGGCTATGTGGGGCCCATTATTCTGTATGGAGGGCTATGTGAGGCCCATTATTCTGTATGGAGGGCTATGTGGGGTCCATTATTCTGTATGGAGGGCTATGTGGGGCCCACTATTCTGTATGGAGGGCTATGTGGGGCCCACTATTCTGCATGGAGGGCTATGTGGGGCCCACTATTCTGTATGGAGGGCTATGCGGGGCCCATTATTCTGTATGGAGGGCTATGTGGGGCCCATTATTCTGTATGGAGGGCTATGTGGGGCCCATTATTCTGTATGGAGGGCTATGTGGGGCCCATTATTCTGTATGGAGGACTATGTGGGGCCCATTATTCTGTATGGAGGACTATGTGGGGCCCATTATTCTGTATGGAGGGCTATGTGGGGCCCATTATTCTGTATGGAGGGCTATGTGGGGCCCATTATTCTGTATGGAGGGCTATGTGGGGTCCATTATTCTGTATGGAGGGCTATGTGGGGCCCACTATTCTGCATGGAGGGCTATGTGGGGCCCACTATTCTGTATGGAGGGCTATGCGGGGCCCATTATTCTGTATGGAGGGCTATGTGGGGCCCATTATTCTGTATGGAGGGCTATGTGGGGCCCATTATTCTGTATGGAGGACTATGTGGGGCCCATTATTCTGTATGGAGGGCTATGTGGGGCCCATTATTCTGTATGGAGGGCTATGTGGAGCCATTATTCTGTATGGAGGGCTATGCGGGGCCCATTATTCTGTATGGAGGGCTATGTGGGGTCCATCATTCTGTATGGAGGGCTATGTGGGGTCCATTATTCTGTATGGAGGGCTATGTGGGGCCCATTATTCTGTATGGAGGGCTATGTGGGGCCCATTATTCTGTATGGAGGGCTATGTGGGGCCCATTATTCTGTATGGAGGGCTATGTGGGGTCCATCATTCTGTATGGAGGGCTATGTGGGGCCCATTATTCTGCATGGAGGGCTATGCCGGGTCCATTATTCTGTATGGAGGGCTATGTGGGGCCCATAATTCTGTATGGAGGGCTATGTGGGGTCCATCATTCTGTATGGAGGGCTATGTGGGGTCCATTATTCTGTATGGAGGGCTATGTGGGGTCCATTATTCTGTATGGAGGGCTATGTGGGGTCCATTATTCTGTATGGAGGGCTATGTGGGGTCCATTATTCTGTATGGAGGGCTATGTGGGGTCCATCATTCTGTATGGAGGGCTATGTGGGGTCCATTATTCTGTATGGAGGGCTATGTGGGGTCCATTATTCTGTATGGAGGGCTATGTTGGGTCCATTATTCTGTATGGAGAACTATGTGGGGCCCATTATTCTGTATGGAGAACTATGTGGGGCCCATTATTCTGTATGGTGGACTATGCGGGGCCCATTATTCTGTATGGAGGACTATGTGGGGCCCATTATTCTGTATGGAGGGCTATGTGGGGCCCATTATTCTGTATGGAGAGCTATGTGGGGCCCATTATTCTGTATGGAGGGCTATGTGGGGGCCATTATTCTGTATGGAGGGCTATGCGGGGTCCATTATTCTGTATAGAAGGCTATGTGGGGCCCACTATTCTGTATGGAGGGCTATGTGGAGCCATTATTCTGTATGGAGGGCTATGTGGGGCCCATTATTCTGTATGGAGGACTATGTGAGGCCCATTATTCTGTATGGAGGGCTATGTGGGGCCCATTATTTTGTATGGAGGGCTATGCGGGGCCCATTATTCTATATGGAGGGCTATGTGGGGTCCATCATTCTGTATGGAGGGCTATGTGGGGCCCATTATTCTGCATGGAGGGCTATGCGGGGTCCATTATTCTGTATGGAGGGCTATGTGGGGCCCATTATTCTGTATGGAGGGCTATGTGGGGCCCATTATTCTGTATGGAGGGCTATGTGGGGCCCACTATTCTGTATGGAGGGCTATGTGGGGCCCATTATTCTGTATGGAGGACTATGTGGGGCCCATCATTCTGTATGGAGGGCTATGTGGGGCCCACTATTCTGTATGGAGGGCTATGTGGGGCCCATTATTCTGTATGGAGGACTATCTGTGGCCCATCATTTTGTATAAGGACTATCTGGGGCCCATTATTCTGTATAGAGGGCTATGTGGGGCCCATTATTCTGTATGGAGGGCTATGAGGAGCCATTATTCTGTATGGAGGGCTATGTGGGGCCCATTATTCTGTATGGAGGACTATGTGGGGCCCATTATTCTGTATGGAGGACTATGTGGGGCTCATTATTCTGTATGGAGGGCTATGTGGGGCCCATTATTCTGTATGGAGGGCTATGTGGGGCCCATTATTCTGTATGGAGAGCTATGTGGGGCCCATTATTCTGTATGTAGGGCTATGTGGGGCCCATTATTCTGTATGGAGGGCTATGTGAGGCCCATTATTCTGTATGGAGGGCTATGTGGGGCCCATTATTCTGTATGGAGGGCTATGTGAGGCCCATTATTCTGTATGGAGGGCTATGTGGGGCCCATTATTCTGCATGGAGGGTTATGTGGGGCCCATTATTCTGCATGGAGGGCTATGTGGGGCCCATTATTCTGTATGGAGGGCTATGTGGGGCCCATTATTCTGTATGGAGGGCTATGTGAGGTCCATCATTCTGTATGGAGGGCTATGTGGGGCCCATTATTCTGTATGGAGGGCTATGTGGGGCACATTATTCTGTATGGAGGGCTATGTGGGGCCCATTATTCTGTATGGAGGGCTATGTGGGGCCCATTATTCTGTATGGAGGGCTATGTGGGCCACATTATTCTGTATGGAGAACTATCTGTGGCCCATCATTTTGTATAAGGACTATCTGGGGCCCATTATTCTGTATGTGTCACGCTGTACTCTAAGATGTACAATAGCAGTACAGCGCAGTAATGTGGGACTGAGAGGATTCCTGAATCTATCTGAGAAGGTAGTTAGCTGGTAAACCACTAGGGGGCGTAAAAGTGGAGGAAACGTATGAGCAGGGAATTCCCTAGCAGAGGTAATACTTGTCAAGCCCACCAGATGGCAGTAGAATCGTCAGAAAGCCGTGTCACAACATGAGGTCTTGTAAGTACACAAGGGCAAAATCTAAACGTAGTCAGAGGGAAGCAAATAGTCAGTAGCCGGGAAATCAGAGCCTAGAAGCGAGGGGGAGTGGGAAGACAATACAGAATAAATGTAAACAGATAAGGAACGAACAGGGAGACAGCGGGAGAGACACTGATGGAAACAGACAACAGAGGAGGTTAACAGGTCAGGTGAACACGGAGGTCAGGAGGGGGCAGGGCAGACAACAGGTCACTCAAGAGCAGAACACAGCAGAGCCAGAAGTATCACTGGCGAAGTCCAAGAGAAACAGTGCCCTAATAAAGCAGCCTGACCTCCAGAACTAGGCAGAAATGATTAACCCCTAACGTGACCTGCATCAGAAGTGAAACTAAAAAAAAGGCTCAGCTCCAGCTGAGCCAGGAGTCAATCATGACAGTATGGATAAGTATTTGGGGCCTATTATTCTATTTGGAGGACTATGTAGGGCCCATTATTCTGTATGGAGTATTTAGGGGCCCATTCTGTATGGAGGACTATGTTGGGCCCATTATTCTGTAAGAAGGACTATCTGGAGCCAACAACTAGGTTGGCCCACGACTTTGTCCAAGTTTTTTTACTTTGGCCCTGTGTGTATTTGCGTTTTATATCCCTGCCTTAGAGGTAATTACATAGGTTGTCTGGTAACATCATATTAATGACCTTTTCATAGAATAGGTCATAAACATGAGATTGGTCAGTTTCCTACACCCAACACCCTTATTGATCAGTCGGCATTTACTCGCCATCGGCCCACATGGAACAGGGCTGTACTATACATCTCCATTCAATGTATAGTGGCTGCTTTCAGATACAGCAGGACAGCTCCTATTTATTCAAAAGGAGACGGCACAAATAACAGCTGATTGGTGAGGGAGCCGGGTTTTGGGTCCCTAGCAATCTCATATTGATTATCTATCCTAATGATGAGTAATCAGTATGATGTGACTGCACAACCCCTTAAATAAAAAGAAAAGGGATGGTGATGAGGACAATAGAGACTCCAACCCAGGAATACAATCATCAGGATCACTAACTTGGAAATGGGGTTTGGAGCATGTTTGGCTTCTCGGGTTTGGAGCATGTTTGGCTTCTCGGGTTTGGAGCATGTTTGGCTTCTCGGGTTTGGAGCATGTTTGGCTTCTCGGGTTTGGAGCATGTTTGGCTTCTCGGGTTTGGAGCATGTTTGGCTTCTCGGGTTTGGAGCATTTTTGGCTTCTCGGGTTTGGAGTATATTTGGCTTCTCGGGTTTGGAGCATTTTTGGCTTCTCGGGTTTGGAGTATATTTGGCTTCTCGGGTTTGGAGCATGTTTGGCTTCTTGGGTTTGGAGTATGTTTGGCTTCTCGGGTTTGGAGCATGTTTGGCTTCTCGGGTTTGGAGCATGTTTGGCTTCTCGGGTTTGGAGCATTTTTGGCTTCTCGGGTTTGGAGTATATTTGGCTTCTCGGGTTTGGAGCATTTTTGGCTTCTCGGGTTTGGAGTATATTTGGCTTCTCGGGTTTGGAGCATTTTTGGCTTCTCGGGTTTGGAGTATATTTGGCTTCTCGGGTTTGGAGCATGTTTGGCTTCTCGGGTTTGGAGCATTTTTGGCTTCTCGGGTTTGGAGTATATTTGGCTTCTCGGGTTTGGAGCATGTTTGGCTTCTCGGGTTTGGAGTATATTTGGCTTCTCGGGTTTGGAGTATGTTTGGCTTCTCTTTGAGTAGAAAACATCCTAGAAAACCACTCTTATTTTATTAATCACTCACTTTTCATGATTATATATTACCACCCCTTGTGCATCTAGATTACATGCAGTAGCAATTGAGCTGCCGTGATGAATAAGGCTATACTGGTTGTGGATTTGTGTATTTATATACAAAGTGATACTGTATGCTTGGTGGGGGGGTTCTATTAATCCGTTTGAGTCTCAGAGGAACACATACATTGGGGATGAGATTTGTAGTGATGGCACTATGTGTTTTTGAGGACGTACTAATTTCATTTATGCATTCCTTTTTTCCTTCTTTATTCGCTGTTTCTTAGAGCCAATACTCCATAGCATTATATACTTCTGGATCCTCTTCCCTTAGATAATCGTATTGTTGTGTTCCTCCTGTAAATATATGAGTGCATTTACAACTAGGTGTTACTATTTGTCAAAAGGGTGTGCCCCGACATTAGAGGAAACTTTTGAACCCAGTCTGTGATTATTGCTGAGGAACCTATGAGAATTCACATAGTCCTCTGAATTACACACTTATACCTCCGCATTACAGCAGAAACCATAAACTGATCACTACTAATATATTATAATTTTACCTTTCTTTCGTTATAGACATGGATGCTTTTGCCAGACCGAATTTTCCCAACTTGTCTGTAAGATCTGGCAAATACGATCTTGAAACAAATTCATCAATTTCTTCAGACAGTGACCTCTCTGTAGGAGCGTTCCGGCCCAGACTGGACAAGGTTGATACTTCACAAACGGTAAAGGAAAAGTATTTTTTTTTTGCACTAATTGGAAATTAAAAGGGAATCTGCCAGTACAATCAATCCTCCTAAGCCATCCATGTGGACAAGTTGGTCATATTAAGCCAAATAAAATGATACCTTGATATCTGCAATCTGACATCTTATTCCCGAGAAATCCACTTTTTTGTTATATACAGTATGTAAATATAAGGGAGCTGTTTAGAATTATTATGTGCTGGACATAGATCTCCCCGAGAATCTGCCTCCTGAGATTACACCGTTCCACCTATTTTCAGATGTTGTTAGATTCAGTTATGAAATAAGCCATGTTTTAATGATTTTGACCCCTTGAAAATCTGACAATGAAAATTGTGTGTTGGCTCTTGCTCAGACAAAGAGTTTTCCTTCTACACTTTAAAGGGAAGTAATCACCAGAATTTTCATATATAAGCTAAAGCCAGTGCTATACTGGCACTATCAGGCTGATTCTATACATACAGTGCTATACTGGCGCTATCAGGCAGATTCTATACATACAGTGCTATACTGGCACTATCAGGCTGATTATATACATACAGTGCTATACTGGCACTATCAGGCTGATTATATACATACAGTGCTATACTGGCACTATCAGGCTGATTCTATACATACAGTGCTATACTGGCACTATCAGGCTGATTCTATACATATTGTGCTATACTGGCACTATCAGGCTGATTCTATACATACAGTGCTATACTGGCGCTATCAGGCTGATTCTATACATATAGTGCTATACTGGCCCTATCAGGCTGATTCTATACATACAGTGCTATACTGGCGCTATCAGGCAGATTCTATACATACAGTGCTATACTGGCACTATCAGGTTGATTATATACATACAGTGCTATACTGGCACTATCAGGCTGATTCTATACATACAGTGCTATACTGGCACTATCAGGCTGATTCTATACATATTGTGCTATACTGGCACTATCAGGCTGATTCTATACATACAGTGCTATACTGGCACTATCAGGCTGATTCTATACATACAGTGCTATACTGGCACTATCAGGCTGATTCTATACATACTTTTAGTGGTCAGCTCGGATGTTTAGGTTTTGAAACCCAAGAAAGTAAAGTTTATAAAATCGGCAACTTCTTGAGTGACAGCAGCTGAGGATCAGATCATTTATTGTGTGCAAATTCCCTTTAAAATAAAAAAAATAACTCTAAACTTCTTTTCACAGTTTAAAATTCAGAGACCACAAATTGTGGAAGGCAGTGAGGAACAAATGAGGTCGAAGGACATCACTGAAGAATGGCACTGACACTGAGGATCGGCACTGACACCAAGGGTTGGGACTAACACTGAGAATCAGCACTAACATTTAGGACTCTGAGGATCGCTACTGACTCCGAGGATCGGCACTGACTCCCAGGATCCGCACTGACTCCCAGGATCCGCCCTGACATCAAGGATCGCCACTGATTCAGAGAATTGGCACTGACTCCGAGGATCGGCACTGACTCCGAGGATTCCCCTGACACCGAGGATCAGCACTGACACCGAAGATCCGCACTGGCACTGAGACTCGGCACTGATTCCAAGGATCAACACCGAATCCCAGGATCGGCACTGCTCTATGTTGTCGTCAACATAGCCTAATTTACTTCTGTGAATGTAATTAAAAAAAAGAGAGAGAGAAGAAAACCTAGCGTAAAACGCTTAGCCAACAAATAGTTTTTTCTGATATTTTATTACATTGCAGTACTTTGCACATTTTTGTCCTGAATTCTTATATGTTCTTTATTATAAACAGTTTTAGATTTTTATATTATACTTTTATGTTATTAGAGTAATATATGAAGCATAAAAAAAAACTTAATGTATTCTTGATGAACTCAAAGTGCTGCTAATTAGAGGTAATGAAGTACAGACTTGTACGCCTTTTGCACTTATAAAATATATTTTGTATTAACAAAAATGATGTATAGTTGTAAATTATTACTATGCTGAATTTGTTCAAGCCTACTTATATTGTGAACTATATTTTAATACTAAATGATGAGCAACAAACAATTTAAAAATAATAAAAAAAAAATTAAGTAAAAAAAAAATATTGAAAAAGATTGTTATTTTGGACTCTATTGGGTCCCATGAAGAGGAAAGGCGCCCAATTGTGCGGCATCGTGAGAGATCTAGGGTTTACAGCGCGGTGGCTGTGGTTTGTGCTGTTGCTTTTTAGTACCTTCATCCTTGGTCAGAAATCCTTTCTAGTTTTCCTCTGGATTCGCTCAAATACACATAAATGGATCTTTGTTTACGTGGTGCAAGTGCTTTAAAGGGTTTTTCCCACCAACAAAGGTTATTTTAAAAGTTGATTGTAATCAATAGATCTTGGAATAATAATAATTTCCACAATTTGATGTGTTTAAAAAATGTCCCTGTGCTGAGATAATCCTATATAAATTTATACAATATGTGCCCCTGCTATGTACTGTGTAATGGCCGTGTCTGACCATACAGGGACATGATCTGATCATACCACAGCTCCTGGGCAGGGGAACACGCAAAAGAGAGTATACAGACATCCCAGCACAAGATCATAGCTGATTCTTCCTGTGAGGTAAAACATTTCCCTGTCTGATTTTTAAAAAAATGTTTTACCTCAAAGAAAGAATCATTAGTGATCCCATGCTGTAATTTCGGTATATTCTTTTTTTTACTTCCTCCCCTGCCCAGGAGATGTGGTATGATCAAACCATGTCCCTTTACAATCAGATACAACCATTACACAGTACATAGTAGGGACACATATATAAGATTATCTCAGAACAGGAACATTTTTTTTTAAATACATCCAATTGTGGAACTTATTGTTAGTCCAGGATCTATTGATTAAAATAAACTTTAAAATTTACTTTGTTGGTGGGAAAACCCCTTTAAGGGACGACGTAAACAAAGACGTACTGTCATCCGCAGGGACATTTTATTTTACAATACATCTAATTATGGAAATTATTATTATTCCATGTTATATTGATTAAAATGAACTTTGTTTGTGGGAAAACCCATTAAGTCCTGCAACCCAGGACTTGTATGTTAACTTGCTTTTTAAGAACTGTACAGTGTAGATCTAACTGCGAAATTTATAGCAAGTTTCTCACAAGAGGCTGGTTGTAGGAGGCTTTCACACTTGTATTAGGACCCATTCACACATCCGATTTTCGCGTATGAGGCCTATCCGTAGTTGTCGCGGCTAGTTCTTGTACCTGTGATAGCCTGTGTGTCATGCATGGCGCAGATCTGCGTTTGCGGATCACTACTACACAACCTACCATGTGTTACCCGGATCGGCAGCTGCAGTTCGCTACTACCTGATTGGACTCTGTACACACTTACAACAAGCAACCTGGTTTCTGTAAGTAGTTCTGTTCTGTTGGGCGTCGGTTGTTATTTCATCTCTGCTTCTGGCACTTTAGGCGTTAATGCCTCCTGGAGCAGTGGCTGGCTTCTCAGTGATCCAGGTTGCTAATCACAATTTCCAGCTGGTCTCCTCCTACTTAAGTTTGGGGAGTTCTCTGTGCTATCTCCGAAGATAGCATCGGCTAAGCTGTTGCAATATCCCGGCATCCGTGGCATTCCTCTTTCTGGTGACCAGCGACTTGTTGTCTGCGCTGTTTGTAGGTTTGTAAGTTCCCCGGTGTGACTTGCTCCTGCCCCTTTTGGTTTATTCCCTTCCGTGTCTTTTTGTCTCTCCTCTGTGGATATTTGCGGTGTGAGTGTGTTTCAGTTTAATCCCCTTGTCTGTGTCTTAGGGAAGTTGTTACTTTGAGTCCAGCCCATCCCAGGTTTGGAGGTACGGGGGAATGGTATTAGGACAGGGTCGGACAGGAGAGAGGGCCAGGGCGGGGGCCCGGACCTTCCTACTTTCAAGGGTACCTCCGGGGTCAGTGTCACATCACCACCAGAGCCCGCTCCTGCGACTTCTGCTTCGATCACCAGGCGACGCCGTATTCCCGCCGTGGACAGTGCTGGTGATGGGAGAGGAGTCAGTGTCAGTGGCTCTGGTGGGCGCAGGCTCCGCTCATCCACTAAACTGGATTTCTCTGGGACCTGCAGTCCCACTGGCTGACTGTAGGTGGTGTGTGTCTTCCAGCTGAAGTTACCACCATTCAGCTGCAGCCAATGGGAAGACACCACACCCTTCTAATTCCCCCTCCTGTCTGCTAGTCATTGCCAGAGATAGTTTTTGAATTCCTACTTCCTGGTTTCCATTCTGTTCAGTATGGTGTTCTGTGTTTTGACCTCTGCCTGTTCTCTGACTATCGTCCTGCCTGGCGTTTTTGTACCTCGCTGCCAGATCCGGATTTAACCTTTGCTTGATTTCCTGACTATGTCCTAGTCTGCTGATTCTGTCCCTGTTCTGCATCTCCTGGTTTGATTTCTAGCCTGTCCATTACAGCCAGCTTGAAGTCTGTGGTTCCAGGCAGGCATTACAGCCAGGGTGAGCATAGGGCCCACAGTCTTAGGGCCAGCTTAGCCTCCCCGGTGTCCTTTCCACACACGTGACACTATGGGGCTATTCATAGGTCCGTGTTTTTTCATGGACCTCTTGGTGGGCAGAAAATCACGGACACAGGTCCGATTTTGGCCGAGGTTTGGATCAAAACTGGCAATGGGTCCGTGAAAAAAAATTAGACTGCACTCTCATGACATCCGATTTTCATGGACTCTCCGAATGAAGAAGATGGAGAACATTTGTTTATTTTTATTTTTCTACACATGAGAAAAACAGATTACACTCATACCAAAGTCTGATCATAATAATTGGTCTGTTTTTCTTCTACGTGGAAAAATTGCATGTGTGAATGAGCCCTTATAGAAAGAGTCCAAATCAAATAGACAACCCAAATTATAGCATTATACATGTGAAAACGCACAAATCAGAGAGGAGAAACCCTGACAACTGAAGTGAAGTGACTCTAGCATGTATTTAAAGGGCCTCTATGACAGGTAATTTTTTTTCTTCCAAAATGGTCAAAATGTAATAAAACAAAAAACAAAAATAGTAACACCTTACTAAAGTCCCATAGTTTCCGATCTGATGCTGCCAGGTCCCCTCCCGATCTCTACTTCCTGCTGCGGTGATGACAGACACATAGACATGTGACTGCTGCAGCCAATCATTTGCCACTAATGCCCTACAGCTAGTTAATACAACAATGGCCACCTTGCTCAGCGCTACCTCCCAGAAATGAAGCAAATTGGAAGCAATGTAGTCTAGTAAAGTGATTTGCTTAACTGGACTCCACTGGCGATTAATTTTACATTTCTGGGAGGTAGCGCTGACCAGGTGGCCATTGTTGTATTAACTCATTTTCTGAGACTCCATCCGACGGCTGGTTTCTGATGGGACCATAGGTTGCAACACCCACTTACCATATAGGCATATCCTACGATGCCTGTACAACTGTCGACACCATCATTTTTTAGTTTCTCTTCCATTTCCTTTTATAGGTGACTCCCAATGTGCTCCGACACCTCTACTTTGTACTTTGCTACCCCTACAGCTAGTGTCATACCATGTCTTTCCCAAGTCCTTTCCTGGGAAAGTATGATTTATGCCGTTCTACCCTCTCTAGCACTGCAGCAAAGACTGGTGCTCTCAGAACAGGAATACCCCTTTAAAGGGAACCAATCACCAGGATTTTCGTATATAACCTAAAGCCAATGCTATACTGGCACTATCAGGCTGATTCTATACATACCTGTAGTGGTAGGCTCGGATGTTTAGGTTTTGAAATCCAAGAAAGTAAAGTTTATAAAATCACTAGCTGCTTGAGTGACAGCAGCAAAAGGAGCAGATAATATCTGGGGGGTTATTCATAGTTATCCCCTCCCCCTATTAGAATTAGCATAAGTATTATGCAATCGATTTAATTTTTCCCTAGCAGGACCTGTGTGAGGTCATACCCATGTGACCAGAAGGGGCGGGGCCTCAGCCAACAAAGCTGATACCAGGAAGCAACATGTTTCTGTTGGCTGAGGCCCCGCCCCATCTGGTCACATGGGTGTATGACCTCACACAGGTCCTGCAAGTGAAAAATTAAATTAATTGTATAATACTTATGCTTATTCTAACAGGGGGAGGGGATAACTATGAATACCCCCAGATATTATCTGCTCCTCAGCTGCTGTCACTCAAGAAGCTGCTGATTTTTATAAACTTTACTTTCTTGGATTTCAAAACGTAAACATCCGAGCTGACCACTAGAGGTATGTATAGAATCAGCCTGATAGTGCCAGTATAGCACTGGATTTAGGTTATATACGAAAATCCTGGTGATTGGTTCCCTTCAAGAGAATCATTGTCCATATAATTAATTACCATAACAGAAGGGTTCATCCTCCACTGGGATCCCATTTGAAAGGTCAATTTGGGATTCTTGTATCCTACCACATCAATGTCTTCTATAGGCTAGTATACATTATAAAAGAAGCCTCTTTAGACCTCAATTTCCCTACAGAGACCACCGCAGGTCATAAGAATGGGCGCGCAAAGTGATTACAGCAGATTGCTCTCGGTTTCTGACCACAACTACCATCTTGGACTATTTTTGGAGGAAACATTCAGATGTATATTTTTTACTTAAAACACAAAGTAGTACACTTTTTATTTCTTTTCATACAGTGTATTATTTTATTATTACATGAAGCATAAATCACTATTTCCAGATATTATTATTATTATTATTATTTATTATTATAGCGCCATTTATTCCATGGCGCTTTACAAGTGAAAGGGTATACGTACAACAATCATTAACAGTACATAACAGACTAGTACAGGGGGAGAGAGGACCCTGCCCGCGAGGGCTCACAGTCTACAGGGAATGGGTGATGGTACAATAGGTGAGGACAGAGCTGGTTGCACAGTGGTCTACTGGACTAAGGGCTATTGTAGGTTGTAGGCTTGTTGGAAGAGGTGGGTCTTGAGGTTCCTCTTGAAGCATTCCACGGTAGGGGAGAGTCTGATGTGCTGAGGTAGAGCGTTCCAGAGTATGGGGGATGCACGGGAGAAATCTTGTACGCGATTGTGGGAAGAGGAGATAAGGGAGGAGCAGAGAAGGAGATCTTGTGAGGATCTGAGGTTGCGAGCAGGTAGGTACCGGGAGACTAGGTCACAGATGTAGGGAGGAGACAGGTTGTGCATGGCTTTGTATGTCATGGTTAGTGTTTTAGTGATATAGACAGGACATTCAAAAGAAGGGACAAACCTGCTCCACAGGCCTGGCTTCCCATTCTCAAACTATTGTCTGGCTTTCATATTGGAACTCGACATGATGATTGTGCACCTGAGAAGGAAGTGTTGGGAGTCCTTATGTCTTCTGTTACATATTCTTTCCGAATTGATAACAACGAGGTGCGCTCCAGATACATATATCTAAACCTCCTAAGGTGGTGATATCGGGACATCATATTTGTGAGCTCTACAGCTTATTAGCAGCCACTGATTGGCTGCAGCGCTCACGTGGCATTACTAGGTCACGTGAGCACCCAGCACTGACATCGCTGGAACAGTACCAGTGCTGGCGGTATCTGGTTTTTTTTTTTATATATACGTGGCAATACAGCATTTAATTAGGGGGCTGGCCAACTAGTGGACAACCTCTTTAACACTAGAAGTCCCAGAAATTTCGAGCTCCCCCCTGAAGTCCCGAAAGAGGGTCAAATGACCCTTAGGGTACCGTCACACTTTAGCGACGCTACAGCGATCCCACTAGCGATCTGACCTGGTCAGGATCCCTGGTGCGTCGCTACATGGTCGCTGGTGAGCTGTCAATCAGGCAGATCTCACCAGCGACCAGTGACCAGCCCCCAGAGACGCGTGGAAGCAATGGTGCGCTTGGTAACTAAGGTAAATATCTGGTAACCAAGCGCTTGGTTACCCGATATTTACCTTGGTTACCAGCGCACACCGCTTAGCGCTGGCTCCCTGCACTTGTAGCCAGAGTACACATCGGGTCAATAAGCAAACCGCTTTGCTTATTTACCCGATGTGTACTCTGGCTACGTGTGCAGGGAGCCGGCACTGGCAGCCTGAGAGCGGCGGACGCTAGTAACCAAGGTAAATATCGGGTAACCAAGCACTTTGCTTGGTTACCCGATATTTACCTTGGTTACAGCTTACCGCAGGCTGTCAGAAGCCGGCGCCCTGCACATTCAGATCGTTGCTCTCTCTCTCTGTCAAACACAGCGATGTGTGCTTCACAGCGGGAGAGCAACGTCCAAAAAATGAACCAGCACAGTGTGTAACGATCAGCGATTTCACAGCAGGGGCCAGATCGCTGCTCAGTGTCACACACAGAGAGATCGCTAATGAGGTCACTGCTGCGTCACAAAAACCGTGACTCAGCAGCGATCTCGCTGTGTGAGAAGTACCCCTTAGTCCAAACTGAATAGAACTAAATAGAAACTAAATGGCTAAACTCAATGGAAAACAACAACCTCCTGTGGTGCGACAGTAATGGCCTTAATTACAGAACAAAAGACGGTGATTATAGGATGTTAGCTAAAATACTTCAGGTCATTCGACCCATCTCTGGGTTCCAAAGGTAGAAATGTTAAAATTATCCCTCTCTGGGACTTCTAGTGCTAAGAACTATGTTTAGGTTCAAGTAATCATAAATCTCAGCAAAAATGTGCATTTTCAAAAGATTGTCAATTGATTCTTAACAAGGATACGCTTTTTAATTTATAGAACTGGACATGGCTTCAAGACAAGGTGAGCTGTGTTTTGCCATGCACAAGATTCAAGCGAATGTGATGAAGTTACAGTACCAGTCACAGTCTGAGGACAAGGGTGGCGCTATTTTTGGGAAAAAAAATCCACTGAAATGATCATCTTTGGAAACAATGCCTCTCACAAGACTGACGTGTTATTAACCAAATGAACGCACAGACCCCCTAATAATCAGACACAATGTAAGGCCTCAGTTGGCAGTGCAATCATTGGCATTCTTCTGCATTTGAAGATCTTCATTCCTTATTGTCCATCCTTGTCTATATGCACCACACGGCTTTCTCGTCTCGATTTTTCAGCCTGAAACACCAACAAGTGACTCCGGAGAGTATCGTCAGCCCCTGTGATAATCAGGGCAGGATCATTATTCTGTTGGAACAATCATAAATCAGATTTTAATAAGATTTTTACTTTATACTTTTATTTTCTGTGATTATAAAGGCTCGAGAATACGCATTAATTTATTTTTACCTTCATCCAATCTGTGTTTTGGAGTCTTTTTCTATCTTTCTCTACTAAAGGGGCTTTCTCATGTCATGAAATTATGGCATACTCCTTTCATTGTTGAGGTTAGCTGTTTGGGATCTCCTTGGATCTTAACAATTAAAGGGGTTTTCCAGTTTCGGAGTTGCCCCATCGCCAGACAGTTTACTTTACAAAAGGACCAAACAGTATTTTATGCACCATCTCTGGGTCCAGTTCCAAGTCTTCGCCGTTCCCCGATGTCCGTTATTGTCTGCAGTGCTGACATCACATCGGCAGCGCTGCAGCCAATCAGTGTGTTCAGTGGCTGTGAGCGGTTCGGGCTGTCTACTCAAGCATCACCGATGAGCTCGCTAATAGACTGCCGTGATGTTGATGTGGCGACGGAGATGCAGATATTATCAGATATCGGGAGTAGCGTCAGAGACTTCGCACCAGATCTGGGAAGGGTGATTAATGAACTGTTCATGGGGAGAAGGGTTTATGAAACTGGAACGGACACCCATCAATCAGCTAATGATAAAATATCTTTATTTTATGAGCTGGATCTCTTCCTGAGGTATTGTATGTTGCACTCTTTGCTCTCAGCAATTCAGAGTTCTCCTCGTTTCAGCTCCTTCTCCCCTCTCACAGCATGCAGTCTCAGACACAGAGAGACTACAACTACTTACTTCTATTTACTGTATTATACTAGACTGGTCTTTAGGAGAATAGATTTCTGAAAATGTATAGTGAGATTTGTCAAAAGATAGGTCAAAAGTGTTTTGCATCCATGAGTTATAACGGGGTCCCTGTAGCTAGTGATGCCAGTCTTCACAAGGTGTTTGTTGCTTCCTAACCTTTGGAGGACTGTAAGTTGATTCAATCTATTTTATTTCAGTTTAATACTATGGGACAAATATGTCCTTCATTCCTCAAAATGATAATAGGTAGAAAAATGGTTTCCAGTTTTCACACACAAGCACTGTGCTCTAATCTCTCCTCTTTCTAATCACGCAGGAGGTTAGACCATGATGTAAGAATTGTATCCCTACATCTCACACACTAGAAACCAAAGATATTGTGTGGGTGTGTTCTTTCTCTACTGTGTTGCTGCTTGCCTATGGCTGGGCAACTCATACAGAGATATAAATGAGACTACTACTGTAGCCATCATTGGCAAGTAGTTGCCCCACAAGCACTGTGCTCTAATCTCTTTTTCTAATCATGCAGGAGGTAAAGCCTGCTTTACACGTTACAATTACACATGCGATCTCGTATGCGATCGCACACGCCCCCATCGTATGTGCGGCACATTCAATTTGTTGCCCGTGTCGCACAAACTATTAAATCCTGTCACACGTACTTACCTTCCATACGACCTCGATGTGGGCGGCGAACATCCACTTCCTGGAGTGGGAGGGACGTTCGGCGTCACAGCGACGTCACACGGCAGCCGGACAATAGAAGTGGAGGGGCGGAGATTAGCGGGACGTAAACATCCCGCCCACCTCCTTCCTTCCGCATTGCCGACGGGACGCAGGTAAGATGTGTTCATCGTTCCCGGGGTGTCACACACAGCGATGTGTGCTGCCTTGGGAACATTGAACAACCGGACGTTCAATTTTTAGTAATTGAACGACATGTATGCGATCAACGGTTTTTCGTTCAATCACAATCACACGTAGGTTTCACACACTACAATATCACTAACGATGCCGGATGTGCGTCACTTACGACGTGACCCCGCCGACACATCATAATATATATTGTAGCGTGTAAATTACGCAGCGTTTAAGTCACTGCATGTGCGTCTCAGAACGCAGCCGAAAAGCTGCGTTCTGAGACACATTGTGACTGCAGAATTCCTGCTGAATTCATGCGTTCTGGATGCTTCCAGAACGCACATTTTTGACAGTGCGGTCCCACTCGGCTCTGCTGAATCCCCATAGACTTGTAGCAGAGCCGACCGCACTGTCAAAAAGAGCATGGCTGGCTGCGGGACAGTGCCGCGTGATCAGAATGAACTCGGATGAACTTCACCTGACTTCATTGTGATCACGCGGCTCTATCTGTGTGCCGCGGCTTGATTTGCGATCACAGGTGAATCACTCACCGGTGACCGCAAATCCCCTGAGTGACTGCAGTGAGCCGCGCGATCACCGGTGCTGTCACTCAGGTTACTTGAGTGATGTCTCCGCTGACAGCGCGGCTCACGTCAGTTGCTTAATGCAGCTGATAGAGAGCGGTCGTGTTCTACTGCTGCTCCTGTCCGCTTCATGTAGCAGAGCTGGATGCGTTGCGGGACCTCGTGAGGATTACGTCGGACCTGCAGGGGTATTTGGGGATTTTAACAAACTGGTAAAAAAGGGTGGGTTTTTTTTCGTCTTTTATTTCAAATAAAGGATTTTTTGGGCGTTTGTGTTTATTTACTTTCACTTACAGGTTAATCATTGTGGGTGTCTCATAGACGCCTGCAATGATTAACGTAGGACTTAGTGGCAGCTATGGGCTGCCATTAACTCCTTATTACCCAGATTGCCACCGCACCAGGGCAATTCTGGATGAGCCGGGTAGAGTCCTGGGACTGTCGCATATAATCGATGCGGCAATTCCGGGCGGCTGCTGGCTGATATTTTTAGGCTGGGGGGCTCCCCATAACGTGGGGCTCCCCATCCTGAGAATACCAGCCTTCAGCCGTGTGGCTTTATCTTGGCTGGTATCAAAATTGGGGGGGGGCCGCATGCCGTTTTTTTTTAATTATTTATTTTACTGCACTACATAGACCCGCCCACCTGTGGCTGTGATTGGTTGCAGTGAGACATCTGTCACTCAGCGTGGGGACGTGTCTGACTGCAACCAATCATAGGCGCTGGTGGGCGGGGGTAGCAGGGAATACGAGATTAAATAATCAGAGGCCGGCATTTTTAAAAGCAGGAGAAGCCGCTGGAGCAGTGGGACAGCTGTGCAGTGCCACGCCGGTGTTCGGTCAGTGATCGGTGAGTATGAGAGAGGGGGGGAGAGGGATAGACCGACAGACAGAGAGAGAGACCGACATTGCAACCAAAACGCACAAAAGAAGTGACATGTTGCTTTTTAGAACGCAACGTCTTGGCAGCAGCTGAAACGCTGCATTCTAAAACGCAACGTGGGGATGGAATGTGCACAATCTTCATAGATTGTGCCGGGGACGCAGGACACATGCAGTTATGCTGCGGTGCAGATCGCAGCGTAACTGCATGAAAATATGCAACGTGCGCACATAGCCTTAGACCAGGAGATCAGAGCTGTATCCTTACATCTCACACACTGAAAAACCAAAGATATTGTGTGGGGTGTTCTTTCTCTAATGTGTTGCTGCGTGAATAAGACTGGGCAACTCATACAGGGATATAAATGATACTACTGTATCCAGCATTGGCAAGTAGTTGGCCCCATTTTATATCGATGATTTAGTACTTACAGTGACTGCAGAGATGAAACTGTCAATGAGATAGTAGTCAGCACCGCTGTGTGCGCGCAGATTCATAGGCATGAATGCTACAGTCTTTGCCAGATGCTGTGTCTTCGTATTAGTCACAAAGTCAAACACTTCAATAGGACCGGATCCAAAGCAGCGTACTTCTCCCTGGAACAACAAACAAAATATACTTATTTTTGTCACAGCTAAATATGAACCTCTTGTTTATCACAGTGTGCCGACGGCCGCTGTGTTCTTCAAAAGCAAATAGTCCTAAGAGATCAGTTGTGGGGAATAAGAGGTATTTTAAATGCGGAATTCCTTAATGTTCATTTATTTTTTTTGTTCAAGAATTTTGGATTCATCTGGATTTTTTTCTACAATCGATAGATAGAGGTAGATAAATAGATATCGATAAATTGCAGATACATGGATATCGTAGAGATAGATATGGCAGAACTAGATATATATAGATGGATGTATACATAGATAAATAGATACAGTAGATAGATGCGGTGGTCCGAGATGTCTCCCAAGCAGCTGCATTTGGCCACGCACTAGGTCATTATCTAAGCCGGCACTTCCGGGTCAGGGCGATGTCAACAGTGTGACAAACCCACCAAGGACAACATTTGCAACTACTATGTATGCTCTTCCCGTGTTTGCGTGGGTTTCCTCCAGGTTCTCCAGTTTTCTCCCACACACCAAAGACATACTATTATGAGTGTAGCTCGCTGGAGGGAGACCCCCGGGGGAATCTGGTGTCAGAAGGTCACAGGGCCTTGCCACTGGCAGATTCACTAATGTTATTTAATAACATCTCCTTCCTTGTGGTGCTGTAAGGGTTAAGCACCATTTCCTGCCTGGCTGCTGGCTGTAGCTGCCAATCTCAGGTGTGGCTCTTTGGCATCACTCCCCTTCCCTATTTAAGTCATGTGATCTGATCCCATGATGCCTGTGATAGAAACTGAATCCGTCATTTCTATGTGGTCCACTTTAGAATGAGCCTGCTCTGGAAGAAGTCTGTCGTGTTGTGTGCAGCTGCGGTGTTTGCTGCACTGCTTGTAGTGTCTTTTCCTTGCATGTCTATTTCCCCTGTTTGTATTCCTTCCCTTGTGTTTCTGTATTGTAGTGGCGAGTCTAGTGATCTTGTCAGCCTGCTCACTAGCCAGGGTAAGTGTAGGCTGAGGGCCTAAGATATCCAGCTTGGCGACAGGTTGCAAGAACCTGTATAGGACAATAGGGAGCTCAGGAATCAGTTTGTAGTGAGTTCAGGAGGTGCCCCCTCACCCCTCTCCCTAGCGGCAGGGATCTCTGTTGTATCGTGACCCCTGTGTGTTGTAAAAACTTAGGTAAGCCCTGCTAGTCACGTGCGTGACACATACTGATAGGGAATGTAGATTGTGAGCCACAATGGGGACAGCCATGATGATTTCTGTAAAGTGCTGTGGAAATAATGGCGCTCTATAAGTGAGTAATATACATAGACAGCAGTTGAGAGAGGCTCTTCAGTACGTTTGTCAGTAGGAGCCTGTGCATGTGAACCTCTGTCCTTGCTCTGTCAGCAGCCCATTAGTCAACGTGTTTGTATGACTGTGATGTAAAGTGTCAATTACAGAATCACTGCAGACCTGTAATGAGCGGAGCTGTAAAGCACAAACAATTAGCGAGAAAACACAGGAATGACTACGTACAACCGCCACTAATGGCTTGTAAGCAACTGCACTTCACATCGACAGAAAGTGAGAAGAGCGACAAAGATTGAAGTAATACAGAATGTTTAATGTGAACCTGCTCAACCACAGGCATGATGAATCACAGGCATTACTGACGTATATTTTATTATGAAGCACTGCTGCAGAGAAAAACACAGCCAAGAGGTACGTCCCCAGCGGCTTCTGCACGGCTTCTCAGCTGGACTGACAGCTCTCTCTCTAAACCGGACTATGTGGGTACTCGAGAATTGTCAATCTGAGTGGGCAGAGCGATGCCCGTGGGAACCGGGGACCTGAGTCTTGGACTAGTCACCACTTCCCCAGCCGCACTCTCAAATGTTTTTTTTTTTCTCAATTGCAGCAGCATTTCAGAATAAAACATACATGCCAATAGTGCGGGAGCCGGTCTCTGGCTGACGCGGGAGCCGGTCTCTGGCTGACGCGGGAGCCGGTCTCTGGCTGACGCGGGAGCCGGTCTCTGGCTGACGCGGGAGCCGGTCTCTGGCTGACGCGGGAGCCGGTCTCTGATTCACGCAGGATATGGTCTCTGAGTCACACTGGAACCGCTTTCTGATTCATGAAGGATCCAGTTTCTGATTCATGAAGGATCCAGTTTCTGATTCATGAAGGATCCAGTTTCTGATTCATGAAGGATCCAGTTTCTGATTCATGAAGGATCCAGTTTCTGATTCATGAAGGATCCAGTTTCTGATTCTTGCAGCAGCCGGTCTCCGATTCTCGCAGGAGCCGGTCTCCGATTCACGCAGGAGCCGGTCTCCGATTCATGCAGGAGCCGGTCTCCGATTCACGCAAGAGCCGGTCTCCGATTCACGCAAGAGCCGGTCTCCGATTCACGCAGGAGCCGGTCTCCGATTCACGCAGGAGCCGGTCTCCGATTCACGCAGGAGCCGGTCTCCGATTCACGCAGGAGCCGGTCTCCGATTCACGCAGGAGCCGGTCTCCGATTCACGCAGGAGCCGGTCTCCGATTCACGCAGGAGCCGGTCTCCGATTCACGCAGGAGCCGGTCTCCGATTCACGCAGGAGCCGGTCTCCGGTAACTCTGCTGATAGGTTCCCTTTAAAGAGTCACCATGGGGAAAATTAAGCAATACACATTAAACTGTGCTGTCTACTTAATGTGCAAGAGTGCCGGATCCTCCAGAGCGAGAAATCCTCTTTGTAGCTCTTTAATTGTTATGTTTCTCCAGAAAGAAACTGATCAACCAATCCACCACATCTGTTCTCACCCTAACAATCCATGCATATCACAGGGACTGGATGGATTTTTATCCACTGGAAGCGAACAGTGAAAATTCCTATTAACAGACTCCCTGATCTTGCAAAGTGAGAAAATAACATATAAAACGTTAGAGATTGTATAACTTTTAATTATATGACGAATAAGATCTTTTTCAGAGATCAGGATACCCAAGAGCAGACTCACTTAATAACTTAATTTTTCATCTTACCACTAGATGTCACTAGAAGGTTATAATCCAAAGCTCTAGTAGCTGTAATGATTGTACTAGAAAATGCAGCAGAGGAGCTAAGAAAACAAATGCAATCGTGATCAGTGCACATGATGCTATACAGCCGATATTGTCATCATTCAATGCATGGGCAGAACTATAGGTATGGGGTGCGTAACTGAAAATGTCTGGTTTTGCACTACTACGCTCCATGAAAGTGATCCGACATTAAAGGGGGCAGCGTAAGAGTGAGAGGTCCCGGCAATGACCAGTGGGTACAGAGTAGGTGTAATGTCCTGCCAAAGCAGGTAAGCACATAAAGGCCGAGTGACGGTAGAAGTGGAGGAATGGGTGTAGCAAGGAGCATTGGGTCCCACTCAAGTTTGTACCTGATTCAATGTGTAGTGATTGGAGTAAGTTCACATGTCGCAGTATTTTAGGTGTAATTCCGTGTTACATGTGGATTCTCAGATCTACAACATATAAGGCATGCCACACAGCTAAGATCCTTACCATGAAGAGGACCTGTCACCAGGTCAAAAGTGTCCAGATGTTCTTATATTATTTGCTTTGATCTCCTATACTGTTTTTTTTTTTTCATCCAACATACCGTTACAGAGATATGAGCCTTTTTATTTAGTACTAATTATTATGGTCTTTTCCAAGGGGGCGTGGCTCACAGGATCCTCAGGGGCGTGTCTTCAGGCTGATCTGCATTATCATGTGAGCCACGCCTCCTTGGAAAGACCATAACAAGTAGCACTAAATAAAAAATTCCTGATAATACAGCAGTGTAAACAGGCTGCCCATCACCCAACGCACGTTCATTTGTTGGGTGAAATCGTATTTTGGCTAGCTTAAGAAAATATTGTTCTCAGCAGCGCATGTAATGTGGAGAATAATAGCAGCCTATGCGCACAGAACAAACTATTACTGATCGCTCTGTGTGCATTAACAGGCAAATATACGACTGCTGATTGGCAAACATATCCAATTGGCGATACTTTTCATGTGCAAATCATATAGTGTAAATCAACTTAATTTCTTGGTTCCATACGGTTTAAATGAACTTTGTCAGCAGCTTTCTGCAATGTAACCTATGTAGCATGCTCCAACAATTAAAACAGAAGGTTCAGCCCTGCACTTGTTCTCTCCCAATCTTTTTTTGTTTACCTGTAGTGTTAGCTTAAGCCTCTTATCTTTACCATTAGTGGGTCTCAGCAGTGGTGTGAACTCTAGTCTGACTCCTCACCCTCTGTGATTAGCAGCTTCTGTCTATGGAAATGTGCACTGAAAGCCTGGTCTGGGCGGAGGTAGCTCTCAGAGCTCTGCTACATACAAAATCTAAAATCTTTCCCTGTGTCATAATTGCTGCACACAGAAATATGTGATATTGAACTCAGGATCTCTTTGTCTACATCAGATGAAGTAGCAAAAACCTGCTGACAGATTCCCTTTAAGGATATACAAAACCATTTTATGTGCACAAACACATGTACACTAAAAACTATCTAAACAAACATCTACCGTTGTGTGTAAACAGCTCCTAAGGAGACTTATGTGCCTCCATGGTTGTAGTATGACCACAGGTAAGACTACATGGCTATATGTCCTCTAACCTGCCGTCCTGTGTTCCTTCCTTCCATCTAGAAAGAAACTAGAGTACAGTAACATATGACCTGTAGGCTCAGACTACACATAGGGTTAGCTTGTAGCATGTTAGCATGGATACACATAGGTGTGCATAGGCGCTGTATACACATTTTCAATCAAGACTAGTTGCAGATTTTATATTAATTGCAGTGAAGCAATAGTAAAAATGTTCACAAAAGTGAACCTACTTTTTTAAAAGCTCATTGGCAGTTACATTGATGATTATATTAAGGAGAATCTGTGATCAGAAAATGATCCATTCTGTAAATCAGGGATTTTTTTGGTAATTTTTTTTGTGGGCAATGGTTTAACATATCACAAAACTTTATTAAAAATAAAATTGATAAACCTTGCAATTTTCATACTGGCCACTGATGGCATAGATTTATATGTCCTATTGCACATGCACATTAGCAGCAACAGACTGTCTCTGACCCTATTTTCTGTATTAAAGCATCTAATGAGCATGTGAAAAGGTGATTGTCGTTATTTTTGGGCAATTATGTTTTATAACATATCATAATCTTTATTAAAAAATAATATTGATAATTTTCATATTGGCCACTGATGGCATTATAGATTTATACGTCCTGTTGCACATGCACATTAGCAGCAACAGACTGTCTCTGACCCTATTTTCTGTATTAAAGCATCTAATGAGCATGTGCAAAGGTGATTGTCGTTATTTTTGAGCAATTATGTTTTATAACATATCATAATCTTTATTAAAAAATAATATTGATAATTTTCATATTGGCCACTGATGGCATTATAGATTTATACGTCCTGTTGCACATGCACATTAGCAGCAACAGACTGTCTCTGACCCTATTTTCTGTATTTAAGCATCTAATGAGCATGTACAAAGGTGACTGTCGTTATTTTGGGCAATTATGTTTTATAACATATCATAATCTTTATTAAAAAATAATATTGATAATTTTCATACTGGCAACTGATTGCATTATAGATTTATACGTCCTTTTGCACATGCACATTAGCAGCAACAGACATGTGCATGTCTCTGACCCTATTTTCTGTATTTAAGCATCTAATGAGCATGTGCAAAGGTGACTGTCGTTATTTTTGGGCAATTATGTTTTATAACATATCATCTTTATTAAAAAATAATATTGATAATTTTCATACTGGCCACTGATGGCATTATAGATTTATACGTCCTGTTGCACATGCACATTAGCAGCAACAGACTGTCTCTGACCCTATTTTCTGTATTTAAGCATCTAATGAGCGTGTGCAAAGGTGATTGCGAGGGGAACTGCGACATCGCCTATTGTGATTGGTGGATCCTGTGTTAAAAGCTGTGCATAGAGTTGTCAGCTGTCATTGTAATCCTGTGTGTGATAAGGAAACATCCGTAAGCTGAAAGAACAGAAATAAAATAGCTCTAGTGGTCAGTGTGAAAATTGCAAGATTACTAATTATGTTTTGTAATATAATAATAATAATAATAATAATAATAATAATGTGGCATTTTTTGATAAGACATTCCCTTTAAGAAATTGTAAATCCACCTAACTTTAATGAAGGAATAATAATTGCTCCCTTCTTGGCTGCAGATGAAAAAAATAAAAAGGCCTTCAGGCAGCCATAATGTGCAATCTCACATATAGAGGGGAATTGGTAGTTATGCAATTCCCAATACAATCACTACATGTCTCCAAGATGCAGCCTTTCTCTTCCCGATGCTATTAGGTTTATATGGCAGAGAACGAGTCTCATCTCGCCTGCTCGAGACTGCGTGACTCACTCGTTCTAAAATATACCTGTCACCTACACACTGCGAGGACAGACACTTTGTAGTGTAAATTTACAGAATACACCCTGTCAATGTATTAACATCATAAAAACTTCTATCCAATCAAGGACAGAACAGAACGTGAGCTTCTATTTTTATAGCCTTTAATAGAATATTTTGGAGAATCGCATGCATAGCAATTCCATATTATCTACAGTTATTCATGCAGCACTGGGAGGAATTACATTGGCCTTGCACTGAAACCAGAAAGAACATTCTGCATATTCCATTGCCAGACACATATGATGGCGGTCTACAGTATATCCACTGAATAAAAAAAAAAGGCTGGGCATGTTGAAATCCAACATGCCTGATCCTTTTCGCCTACATCTGTAGTTGGGGTAGAGTCATGAGGCTGCCTTATAAAATTGATAAGTGGTCAACGTCACCAAAATCAACAGGTTCTGTTCAAAATAAAGGGAATCTGTCACCAGATTTTTGCTATGTAATCTAAAAGCTGCTGATGTAGGGGCAGAGATCCCGATTCCAGTGATGTATTAGATAATGTGCTGCTTGCTGTAGTTTTGAATTGGTCTCCTCTGTTGTACATATAGCAGTATACAAAAGAGAAATGCGGCACTCCAAAATATATGCTGGTGCCCGGATAGGATCCCACTCAGTATCTGTATATGAGAAGAATCTGGCACTTTTGAGTGCCGGATTCTTCTTATATGTAGATGTAGTAGTGCTCAGAATGCCGAGCTTTGTACAGCCCCACCTACACCACTGATTGGCAGCTTCCTGTGTACACTGTATATTGTCAGCAAGCTGCCTATAAGTGATGTGGGCGGGGTTATACAGATCAGCCTGACTGTTCAGCATGTGAGACCTAGTCATGCAGTGATAATCTCCTGATGATAAAACACTGCTACTGAGCAAGTCACACATCCCTGTAATCAGGTTCTCTGCTCTCAGATTAAATATAAAAAAACCTGCTGACTGATTTCATTGATAATATATCACAGGATAGGTGAAAACTTTTGGATCGGTGGGAGTCCAATTGTCAGGACCCCCTTCAATAAGCCGAATGGTGAAATTATATCTATGTCGGAATGGAGTAGAGTGTATATGCTCAACAACTGCTCCATTCATGCTCAATGGGGCTGGAAAAGAGCTGTATTTGGCTTTTTTCTAGCAGCCATATAGCTGTCGAGCATGTGCACTGCTGCTCCATTGTAACCGATCCCAGCGGTCGGACCCCTCCAATCTAAAATGGATATGTAATAGAAGAGAATACTAAAATACTTGAGTGTTCGCTTCTTGAGCAGGTTGGACGCTCAGACGGGCTCTACTCGAATACTGAACATAATGGAAGTCAATGGGAAACTCGAGCAATTTTTCAGAAGACTACCCCAGGAGAAAGAGGGCTAAAAAAACAAAAATGGCGGGGTGTCGACCATGTCGAGCACCCGCAAGATACTCAATCGAGCACCAAGAGTCTCGTGCGTCCTGATGCTCGATCAAGTATCGAGCAGTGCCGAACACGCTTGCTCATCACTTGTTCCAACCAGAACACCCCTTTAAGGTAGCATGTATGGCCAACTTAAAGTACATCTGTCACCAGGTTTTTGCTCCCCAGCATAATGTAAAGGCAGAGACCCTGATTCCAGCTATGTGTCACTTACTGAGCGGTTTGCTGTCATTTTGATAAAATGAATGTGTTCTCTGCTGCACATCTAGCCGTTATACAGATCACATGAATATGCTGGACTACCTTGCATCACACAAAGTAGTCCTGCGATGATAATCTCCTGCTGATTAAACTGATTGTAACAAAACTACATTCACACGTGGTGTTCTCAGATCTGATCCTCCACTCCATTCACATGGGACTCTACGGAGCTTCAGTAAGTGACACATTGCTGGAATCAGGATCTCTGCACCTACGTTATGCTGCTCTCAGATTAGGTGGAGACAGATTCCCTTTAAATCTTACATATACCGTATATATTTAAATATATATACACATACACTTTCCTTTACCCTCCTATCATCCAGACATAATGTCTGATAGCCCAGGATCTATCGGGCCGTGTTAGTGCTGGGTAATGGCGGTGTACTCCGTTCAGCTATTGGTAATGGTCTGGGATGTGCGCTGCCAGGCGGTAATGTAACAGGTGCACAGATGTTATTTGCAGTGACACTGCTTCCAATGAGGCATGTCCGTATTAAAAGACCCATCTAAACCTCTAGCAGATGAACACCATGTATAAAATACACATGAACCGCGGCTCCGGGGAGATTACTTGTAGAACAAGTGCACAGTAATAATATCGTGTTCACACGCCTGCTGCATACTAACCAAAGACGATCACCACACACATACACTGCTGACAAACACAAAGAGGGTTTTATTATTAAATAAATACTTTTTAATTAAAAATGTATTTAATAATAATTTAACCTTTTTCATTTTTGCCTGGCATTGTGCTAAACCGTAGAGTTACCATGATAACTTATACAGCTCTGCTACATTTAGATTAGTGGAGTGGGTGTGAAGCTGCAGGTGAAGCATCAAGCCTTGGGGTACATAGGTCAGTATGGTAAATATAGAAGAATCAAGAATGGACGAATCTAGAGGTGTCATCAGAGCTCCTTCTCCATTCCATCTCATAGAACAGAGAAAGTTACAGTAAAAATGCAAGGTACCCCCAGAACACCCAGCAGTTGTGTCTACCTTTCCCCAATCCCCCCAGAACACCCAGCAGTTGTGTCTACCTTTCCCCAATGCCCCCAGAACCCCCAGAAGTTGTGTCTACCTATCCCCCATGCCCCCAGAACCCCCAAAAGTTGTGTCTACCTATCCCCCATGCCCCCAGAAACCCCAGCAGTGGGGTCTACCTATCATTGGTGCCCCAAGAACCCCCAGCAGTTGGGTCTACCTATCTTTGGTGCCTCCAGAACCTCCAGCAGTTGTGTCTACCTATCCCAACCCCGGTGCCCACAGAACCCTTAGCAGTTGGGTATACCTAACCCAGTGCCCCCAGAACCCTCAGTAGTTGGGTAGACCTAAATCGGTACCCCCAGAACCCCCAGCAGTTGGGTCTACCTAACCCGGTGCCCCCAGAAGTTGGGTCTACCTATCCCCAGTGCCCCCATAACCCCCATCAATTGAGTCTACCTATCTTTGGTGTCCATAGAACCACCAGCAGTTGGGTCTACCTAACCCGGTGCACCCAGAACCCCCAGCAGTTGGGCCTAGCTATTGTCGATGCACCCATAACCTCTGGCAGTTGGGTCTACCTATCCCCGGTGCTCCCATAACCCCCAGCAATTGGGTCAACCTATCTTTGGTGTCCCCAGAACCCCCAGCAGTTTAGTCTACCTAACCCGGTGCACCCAGAAACCCCAGCAGTTGGGTCTACCTATCCCCGATGCCCCCAGAACCCCCAGCAGTTAGGGCTACCTAATCCGGTGCCCCCAGTACCCCCAGCAGTTGTGTCTACCTATCCCCTGTGTTCCCAGTACCACTAGCAGTGGTGTCTACCTATCCCCTATGCCCCCAGAGCCCCTGCAATTGTGTCTACCTATCCCCTGTGCCTCCAGAACCCCCCGCAGTTGTGTCTACCTATCTTAATTCCCTGCCTAACAGTCCTTTATTACATTGGAGACAAACAGATCTTTAGAAAAAGTATTTCTAAAGTCCGTTTATGATATGCAAATGAAGCCTTTGACTAGTTGATGGGGCGTTAGTTACCCCAGAATAGTCGGCCCACTTAGTTCTTGTGAGATAACATGATTTACAAGGGCCCTCGTCATCACCAGCACTCGACAAATCTTATGTATGCACGCGGCTTTGTTCACTCACATCATTGAGACTCTGAAGCCAGGTGTATGGGGCCCGGGCTCAGAGAGGCGCACTGCGCATGACAAAGGGGTCATTTCCATATAATAAACAGACTTTAGAAATACCCTGGATATGCCCCATCATAAGCCATGGACTTCCATAGCCCCCATTCTAGAAGTGCCCCCACAGTCCCCACCCTGGATGTGCCCCATCCATCCTTCCTACAATCCCCACCCACTATCCCCACAGCCCCAGTCCCTAATGTACACTTGCTTTGGCAAAACTAATTTGTATTTGGTCCTGCCAATAAAGCTTATTTGATTTGATTTAGGGATAGATAGATAGAGGGATAGATAGATAGATAGATAGATAGATAGATAGAAGGATAGATAGATAGATAGAGGGATAGATAGATAGATAGATAGATAGAGGGATAGATAGATAGATAGATAGATAGATAGATAGATAGATAGAGGGATAGATAGATAGATAGATAGATAGATAGATAGATAGATAGAAGGATAGATAGATAGAGGGATAGAGGGATAGATAGATAGATATAGGGATAGATAGATAGATAGAGGGATAGAGGGATGGATAGATAGATAGAGGGATAGATAGATAGATAGATAGATAGATAGATAGAGGGATAGATAGAGGGATAGATAGAGGGATAGATAGATAGATAGATAGATAGATAGATAGATAGATAGAGGGATAGATAGATAGATAGAGGGATAGATACATAGATAGATAGAGGGATAGATACATAGATAGATAGATAGATAGATAGAGGGATAGGTAGATAGATAGATAGATAGAGGGATAGATAGAGGGATAGATAGAGGGATAGATAGAGGGATAGATAGAGGGATAGATAGAGGGATAGATAGAGGGATAGATAGAGGGATAGATAGAGGGATAGATAGAGGGATAGATAGAGGGATAGATAGAGGGATAGATAGAGGGATAGATAGATAGAGGGATAGATAGATAGATAGATAGATAGATAGATAGATAGATAGATAGGATAGATAGAGGGATAGATAGAGGGATAGATACATAGAGGGATAGATAGATAGAGGGATAGAGGGATAGATAGAGGGATAGATAGAGGGATAGATAGAGGGATAGATAGATAGATAGATAGAGGGATAGATAGAGGGATAGATACATAGAGGGATAGATAGATAGAGGGATAGATAGATAGAGGGATAGATAGAGGGATAGATAGAAGGATAGATAGAGGGATAGATAGAGGGATAGATAGAGGGATAGATAGAGGGATAGATAGAGGGATAGATAGAGGGATAGATAGAGGGATAGATAGAGGGATAGATAGAGGGATAGATAGAGGGATAGATAGAGGGATAGATAGAGGGATAGATAGAGGGATAGATAGAGGGATAGATAGAGGGATAGATAGAGGGATAGATAGAGGGATAGATAGAGGGATAGATAGAGGGATAGATAGAGGGATAGATAGAGGGATAGATAGAGGGATAGATAGATAGATAGATAGATAGATAGATAGATAGATAGAGGGAGAGTTAGAAAGATAGATAGAGGGAGAGATAGATAGATAGATAGATAGAGGGAGAGATAGAAAGATAGATAGATAGAGGGATAGATAGAGGGATAGATACATAGAGGGATAGATAGATAGAGGGATAGATAGATAGATAGATAGATAGATAGATAGAGGGATAGATAGATAGAGGGATAGAGGGATAGATAGATAGAGGGATAGATAGATAGCCCAACAGAAATATTCCACCTGGAATTCTGTAAGCACCTTCTCCAGGTCCATCGAAGCACCTCCAACAGTGCCTGTCGAGCCGAGCTGGGCAGATTCCCTCTACACCTAGCAGCTCTGAAGAGGTCACTATCATTTCAGGCTCACCTACAGAGTAGCAATCCAAGCTCCCATCACCACAAAGCTCTGATATATATACGTGGGCCAGATGAACCAGGACCCCTGGCACAGCTCTCCCAAACCCAACTGGACAAAATAACCAATCACAGCAGCCTGACAAGAACCAGAATCAGGAAGATGGTAGACGAGGGCCAGGAGAGGTATGTCAATGACTGGAGGACCGATATCTACAGCTCACAGAAACTGACCACGTACCAGAGTCTACAGAGAGACTACAGACTGGCCCCATATCTGGAAAAACTCCCGGATCCCAGAGACCGCAGGACCCTGAGCCGATATAGACTCAGTGCCCACAGTCTAGCCATCGAATCCGGCCGACACAAGCAGAGCTACAAGCCCAGGGAGGACAGACTGTGCCAACACTGTGACCTGGAGGCCCTGGAGGATTAAACCCACTTCCTGCTACACTGCACCAAGTACTCAGCAGTGAGGGACACTCACTTCAGGAGACTCTCCCATCTCTTCCCGGATTTCAGCTCCATGAAGGAGGAAGAGAAAACATATATCCTGCTGGGGGAAGAAGAGAGCGCAGTGGAGATAGCAGCGCGGTATGTGAGCGAATGTCATAGACTTCCAGAAAGAGAACTATGATAAGTCATGGACTTCCATAGCCCCCATCCCAGATGTGGCCCCCCCCCAATCCCCACCCTGGATATGCCCCAACCACCGTTACTACAGTCCCCACCCTGGATATGCCGCATCATAAGCCATGGACTTCCATAGCCCCCATCCTAGAAGTGCCCCCACAGTCCCCACCCTGGATGTGCCCCATCCATCCTTCCTACAGTCCCCACCCACCATCCCCACAGCCCCAGTCCCTAATGTACACTTGCTTTGGCAAAACTAATTTGTATTTGGTCCTGCCAATAAAGCTTATTTGATTTGATTTGATTAGATAGATAGATAGATAGATAGCTAGATAGATAGAAGGATAGATAGATAGATAGACAGAGGGATAGATAGACAGAGGGATAGATAGATAGATAGATAGATAGATAGATAGCTAGATAGATAGAAGGATAGATAGATAGATAGAGAGATAGATAGATAGATAGATAGCTAGATAGATAGAGGGATAGATAGATAGAGAGATAGATAGATAGATAGATAGATAGATAGAGGGATAGATGGATAGATGGATAGATAGATAGATAGATAGATAGATAGATAGATAGATAGATAGATAGATGGATAGATGGATAGATGGATAGATAGATATTTGGAATACGGCAGGGACTCTATACTCTACACTACACGTGTCTCCAGGGTGTGGCCGCTCCCAGGCACACATTTACTACGTTGGGATAGTTGTTGTGCTCCTGACACGGCACAGACTGAGCTGTGGAGGTGTAATCTGATTCCCGGCACTGTAGAGAGGCGGCTCCAGCAGACTGGGTGCAAAACACCGCTGCACACGGAACTCGCCGTTTCCTTGACGACCCCAGAATTTGAATTTATAAAGGCTTTTTTTCCTCCTCATAGAAGTGCCATGGAAACCTCTGCAGGCAGTGGTCATGTGTCCTCTCTATTGTGCTCTCTACAGATGTATAGCCTCATGTCGTGTGTAACCTTGTTATAGATGGAGGTGAATAGAGATTACGGTACCAGGAGTCTGAGAAGGAGGTCACGTCGGCATTTGTCATGGTCGTTCACAGGCAAACAGCCTCAAAATGATCCAAAAAGGGCAGAAACGTCTCACGTAAATTCCATTATAATTTGCATCCTGAGTCTTTATGACCTCTTTAGGTGTACCTTTATGTCCGTTACATAGCATACACAGACCTTAAAGTGATATTCCCATCTCCAAGATCCATTAGTTGCTAGTGGTCATAACCATGGATAGCTAAGGTCCTGCAATGCCCTGCACACAAGGTAAGTGACAATGAATCAGAAGAACTATACTATATTTCTAATTGGAGGTATTGGCTAATATTATTATTACCCCTCCTACATATTGGGATAGGACCTTGGAGATGGGAATAGACCTTTAAGGAGAATCTGTCTCCAGATTTTTGCACCTTAATCTGAGAGCAGCATGATGTAGGAGCAGACACCCTGATTCCAGCGATGTGTCACTTACTGAAGCTCTGTAGAGTCCCATGTGACTGGAGCAGAGGATCAGATCTGAGAACACCCCGTGTGAATGGAGCGGAGGATCAGATCTGAGAACACCCCTTGTGAATGGAGCGGAGGATCAGATTTAAGAACACCCCTTGTGAATGGAGCGGAGGATCAGATCTGAGAACACCCCGTGTGAATGGAGCGGAGGATCAGATTTGAGAACAACCCTTGTGAATGGAGCGGAGGATCAGATTTGAGAACACCCCGTGTGAATGGAGCGGAGGATCAGATCTGAGAACACCCCATGTGAATGGAGCGGAGGATCAGATCTGAGAACACCCCATGTGAATGGAGCGGAGGATCAGATCTGAGAACACCCCATGTGAATGGAGCGGAGGATCAGATCTGAGAACACCCCGTGTGAATGGAGCGGAGGATCAGATCTGAGAACACCCCGTGTGAATGGAGCGGAGGATCAGATCTGAGAACACCCCGTGTGAATGGAGCGGAGGATCAGATGTGAGAACATCCTTTTGAGTGCTGCAGACTACAGGCCGTAGATGTCAGGGCGTCGAGGATACAAACCAGGCTAAAATGCATGTTTTTAGTGTGTTTTCATGTTGGAAATACATACAAAATGCAAGAAATCAGCAAATAAGCGTATTAATAAAGTATTGTCAAAGAGAAAATACCAGGAAGTATGAAAAACAAAAGCAGCTTTATTTAGAACATGACATTCCAAATAGAGACAAAAACCGCGGCATCAAGAATGCGATAAAAACGCGTGTTACAATAAAGCAATGAAGTAAGTAGCTAATTAAAATGATCGGTGAAGAAATGTTGCAGAAATCCTGCACCATCAAAAACTCACCATTCATCATGGGAACATAGCCCATTATGCTGGGGATGACTTCTTAGGCTATGTGTCACAAGTGTCGCCTTGTGAGACTTTGGCTTTTAAATGTGATTTGCTTTCGTTGGGTGCAGAGAGGGTTAATGTAATTTTCCTTGCTAGCAGCTCCTGGTTTGTTCTCTTCAGGTGCAGCCGGTTTTTGACCACTCCCCATCTCCTTTAAATAGTCACACGATCCATCACCTGATGCCGGTAATAGAATTCTTTCTGTTTCAGACCACCTTAGCGGGAGGAAGTTCTGTAAGAGCTGCTGGTGATCTGCTGCTGGAGCTTTTGCAGTGCCTTTTTATTGAAAATACTGCGGTGAAGACTGAGAAGCATCAGTGTGTGCGCAGATGTAAAAAAAAAAAAAAATAAAATCTGTACACGAGCTGATGCTTCACATGGTCTTAAGTTTAGTGTGTTCAGTAAAATGGTTCCAGAGATCATGGTATGCCCATGCGCGGACTCCAGCGGCATTTTAACGAAGACCTGAGTACTATGGCAATGCGCACGCGCCATCAACAACAGCAATGGCAACGTGGCACATTATTCAAATAAAGAAAAGGGGGCAAACCAGGAGGACACCAGAGGAGGAGGAATAAAAGCAAGGATGCAACCCACAAAGACCTGCCCATGTTGCACACGTCAATCAAAGTGCAGGGCATTTCTGCAACTTTGATTAAAGATATTTCATCAACCAAGCATCGGATCTTTCTATAACAGGTATGCCTGGATTCAGCATCCAACTGCCTGTATGGCCCTGCCTTTACTTCATATAGCAAAATCCTGCTGGTTGGTACTCTTTAAAGTAACCATTTTCCAAAACCTTGCATGTTGCCTTATTTGGAAGAGGGAAATAAGCTGCTGAAGACACATCTCCTTGGGACTTATCTCCCCTGAAAGCAAAGTATAGGACATACTGATAACTATGGCTACCTTTAGATGATGCTAAAGCCAATAATCCAGATGTGTCCAGGTTTTATAACCCATTTTACAGAGTAAAATTCAAATAAAGACATAGGATAAAAAAGTAAAGATCTTTTGCCTCCAGTCTCTCCTGCTACCTTCACATAAGAACACACAGTATCTTTGAAGGCCACTGGCATTATTAGGTATCGCATGAATGGTCGGACGGGGTCAGAGGAAGTTCAGGGCAGAAGCTGTAGAAATGTATGTATACCAATCGCTGTCCACACCACCCATGCTCCCCTGTCACTGAGCGGAGAGGATCCAAGACTACAGATCTAATAGCCTACATCCGGAATGTCCTACTACAGGTGTCAGTCCTCTATAAAGAAAAGATATTAATGGCTCTGAACTTCTTAATGACTCAAAAGTATTGCCCAAAGCCCACATTTTTTTCTAGACATCATTACGTTTTTAACCCCTTTCAAAATATAAGTTTTACAACCTTAAGCTTGTCAGCAGGTTTTTGCTATGTAATTTGAGTAGCATGGTGTAGGGACTGATACTTTGATCTGGTGTATGATGCGATTTCAATAAAATCAGTTTTATCAGCTGGAGATGATCACTACAGGACTCTGTGTCTTGTGCTGTTTTGTCCTGCTGTTCTGTGTAACTCAGTCCTCAGCACTGATTAGCAGCTTTCTGTTAATATACAGTGTACACAGAAAGCTGCCAATCAGTGTTGTGGGTGGGAATACAATCGCTACAGGACTAATTGTTTTGTGCTTTCTTGTCCTGCTGCTCTGTGTAACTCAGCCCTCAGCACTAATTAGCAGCTTTCTGTCAATATACAGTGTACACAGAAAGCTGTGAATCAGTGTTGTTGATTGAAAGCTTTCTGTGTACACTGTATATCGTCAAAAAGCTGCTAATCAGTGTTGTGGAAGGGAATATGATCACTACAGGACTAGGTGTCTCGTCCCTTGTCCTGCTGTTCTGTGTAAGGCCAGCGTTACACGCGCCAATATATCGTGCGATCGCATGTGTGATCGCACCCGCCCCCATCGTTTGTGCAGCACGGGCAATTTGTTGCCCGTGGCGCACAAACTCGGTCACCCCTGTCACACGTACTTACCTCCCAAACGACCTCGCTGTGGTCGGCAAACATCCACTTCATGAAGGGGGAGGAACGTTCGACGTCACCGCGACGTCACACAGCGGCCGGCCAATCGAAGCGGAGGGGCGGAGATGAACGGGATGTAACATCCCGCCCACCTCCTTCCTTCCGCATTGCCAGTGGGACGCAGGTAAGCGGTGTTCATCGTTCCCGAGGTGTAACACGGAGCGATGTGTGCTGCCTCGGGAACAATGAACAACCGGCGCGCAGAATGACGTTCGTTATTTTGAAAATGAGCGACGTGTCAAAGATCAACTATAAGGTGAGTATTTTTGCTCAATCACAGTCGCTCGTAGCTGTCACACGCTACGATATGTCAAACGATGCCGGATGTGCGTCACTAACGACGTGACCCCAACGACATATCGTTAGATATATCGTAGCGTGTAACGGGCCCTTAACTCAGCCCTCATTAGTAGCTTTCTGTCAATATACAGTGTACACAGAAAGCTGACAATTAGTGTTGTGGGAGGGGTTATACATGGCTCAGCATCTGAACATTTCTAGGTCTACAGCAGAGAAACCGGTGATTATATCAGAATGACAGCAAACAGCTCAGTAAGTGATACATCACTAGAATCAGGGTCTCAGCCCCTACACCATGCTGCTCTCAAGTTACATAGCACAAACCTGCCGACATATTCCCTTTAAATGAACTGGATGGGATTAAAGCCACCGATACTCATTAATTTCACGTTAGCTGAATGATGTCTGTGGACCTAAGGATTCATCATATCCGACTGGGACCAGGAGTGGGAGAGGAGTAAATCCTGTAAGCCATGGCTTGGACACCAAAAGAGCTAATCCTGCCTCGGCTATGGCAACTCCTCCACAATATGTCGATCCTTCTATTGAGCTTCGAAATACAATTGTAATTATTCAGTAGAGTTTTCTCCGAGCACCAGACTTGGGATCATTTTTGGATCATTAGGATGACCATAATATTCTTCTGTCACACGCACAATCTCAAAACCTCCGAAGTCTGAACAACAACAACTCTCGTGTTTGTTTCTGTGGAACATATGGCTCTCATTTATGTCACTAGAGGTTACAACCCCTGAACTCCACATCATTAATAAGAGCGGTGACCCCGGAGCGCAGGAAGCAAAGTTTCCGATGCAGTCCTTCCATTATAACGTAGCGGTTACTTTACGATTTGTAGATGTAACAGGCAGAGTTATGACTCTGTACACATATGAGTATTCCCGGAGATGTGTCCACAGAGCCATTACTTGTCCCTACTGATATGAATGAGCTTAGCGGTCAAACCAAACCAAACCCAATGGTCGGACATCCCGGGGTGCAAATGATCCAGAGCCATGGAGTAGAAATCCTTCACAATGAGAAGTTACTGACATTTTTATTTCAAGTATCTCAAACTACAGAACAGAGGGTTACATTGCCCCTAATAGCCGGGGCACCTGGAGCTTGTACCCATATGGTTTCTGGTACATTGTATGAGGTGCCCGGCTCATCCACCTGTCCCCCCGCTACTCCCCGACCTCTCCTCTCTGCCAATCCCTTCCCTGGCTTCCCATTGCCCAACGACTGCAGTTCAAAACACTAACCATGACATACAAAGTCATCCACAACCTGTCTCCTCCTTACATCTGTGACGTAGTCTCCCGATACTTACCTGCACGTAACCTTCGATCCTCACAAGATCTCCTTCTCTACTCCTCTCTCATCTCCTCTTCCCACCATCGCATCCAAGATTTCTCCCGTGCCTCCCCCATACTCTGGAATGCTCTGTCACAACAGATCAGACTCTCGCCTACCTTGGCAAGCTTCAAAAGGAACTTGAAGACCCACCTCTTCCGACAAGCCTACAACCTGCCGTAACCCTCAGTCTGATACAGCACCGCACAATCAGCTCTGTCCTCACCTACTGTATCCATCCCTCGTAGACTGTGAGCCATCGCGGGCAGGGACCTCCGTCCTCCTGTACCTGTTTGTATCTTGTACTGTTTATGATTATTGTACTTGTCCCTATTATTTACATCCCTTTCACATGTAAAGCGCCATGGAATTGATGGCGCTATAATAATAAATAATAATAATAGGAGGGCACAACCTGTGGCAGCACTGCCAGTGACTGATACAGAATACCACCTGCTTCACACTACCGTTATAGGGGCAACACAGAGCTAATGAGCAGAACCAAGCCGGATATTCTCCTGTACTGTCTGCAGGTGGTCATAGCAGGGGCAATAATGTCACTATATTGGGTCTACTGCGCCGAACCACACTCAGCACACACAAGAGATCGGCTCCGCTCATCATTCATGTGAATGGCGCCAAGTGCAGATTGTTTTTCTAGGACAGTGAGGTTGAGTCGAGAAGATACTGTACTTACTGGTGAAGAAAGGGCATTGTGGGGCATCAAATTGTGTGTTGGGGAATGGGCACTGTAGGAATATCATTCTCTGTGCGGGGGCACTGTGGGGCATCCTGCGGGGGGAACTGTGGGGGTATCATACTCTGTGTGGGGGCACATCATGCTGGGGGCACTGTGGGGGCGTTATACTATGTAGTGAGGGCACTAAAGGAATGTTAATGTTTGTGGGGATCATGCTCTGTGGGCACCGAGGAGACATTATTATTATTATTATTTATTTTTATAGCGCCATTTATTCCATGGTACTTTACAGTGAAAGAGGGTATACGTACAACAATCATTAACAGTACATAACAGACTGGTATAGGAGGAGAGAGGACCCTGCCCGCGAGGGCTCACAGTCTACAGGGAATGGGTGATGGTACAATAGGTGAGGACAGAGCTGGTTACGCAGTGGTATACTGGACTGAGGGCTATTGTAGGTTGTAGGCTTGTTGGAAGAGGTGGGTCTTGAGTTTCCTCTTAAAGCTTTCCACGGTAGGGGAGAGTCTGATGTGCTGAGGTAGAGCGTTCCAGAGTATACTATGTGTGGGGTCACTGAAGGGATTTTAATGTTTGTGGAGATCATGCTGGGGGGGCACTGTGGGGGTATCATACTATGTGTGGGGGCACTGAAGGAATGTTAATGTTTGTGGGGATCATGCTGGGTGGGAACTGTGTGGGTACCATACTCTGTGTGGGGGCACATCATGCTGGGGGGCACTGTGGGGGCATTATACTATGCAGTGGGGGCATTGAAGGAATGTTAATGTTTGTGGGAATCATGCTAAGGGTGGCACTGTGAGTGGAATTATAAAATGCACTGAGGGCACTGAACGAATTTCATTGTGTGTGGAAAGCACTCTGGGGGCATCTTTTGTGGGGCAATCACTGTGGGGGTTTCAAACTATGCAGCGTGGACACTAATGGAATCGTAATATATTGGGGGGCACTAGGGGGGCATCATTTTATGCAGAGGGAGCACTAAAATAATCCTAATGTATGTGGGGGTCACTGTGGCAGCATCATAATCTGTGATGGATATAGTGTGGGTGCTGTGTGTGGGGGAAATGTGTGGAGAATGAATCGACGTGTGCAGGAAGTAACTTCAGAGCATCATATTGTGTGGAGGCATCATAATATATACAGTATGGGGGCCATAAAAAGGATATTAAACTGCGTGGGTATAACAAGGGGCTTAACTATGTGGACTATTTTGACGTGCAAAAAAAAAGAGCAAGTAAAACAATTTGTTCACGACTGAAGCTTTTTCCCTCTTTCCTGTCTTTTAGAGTTGGGAGTTACGCAACAGCTATTTCTACAGACTTCTGCCTGAATGTTCGGCTTATCTCTGGAGGCAGCCTTTGTACTCTAAGGCTATGTTCACACTAGAAAAATGATTTTTCTTAAGAAATTTCTTAAGAGTGAAGGATTAGTGCACCTGCATTAAAAAACGCATCAAAAACGCACCTGCGTTTTCGGTGCGTTTTTGGTGCGTTTTTACCGCTGGTTGCTCCCTGCGTTATTGTGCCAATTATCTATGGCAAAAAACGCAAGCTGCAGAAAAGAAGTGACATGCTCATTCTTTTTCTTAAGAAAATCTACTGGAAGAATTTTCTTAAGAAAAAAACGCAGTGTGCGCACAGCTAATTTTTTTTGCCATAGGTTTTGCTGGGGAATGTCTGCAGAAAGGTTACAAGAATTTCTCAAGAAATTTCTGCAGCAAAAACGGACCCAAAACGCAGGTAAAAAACGCAGTGTGTGAACATAGCTTAACCCTTATTTGCAACCTCCCCTTCCCACCCCATTATCTGCAGGACCTCATACACATTAGATGGTTGTCATATCCTCCTGTTAGGAGTGGGTTTGGCTGACTCTAATCTCATGTGTATGGGGCCTTTACCCAGCCTTCCCATAGTTTGGGTTTTGCAAGTGTAATACAAATGATTAAGTATGGCAGCATTATGGGTATCATACACGGACTTTATTGACTATTTCTTCCAGTAGTTGGACCATTTATAACAATTACATATCCACAGAGGAGCGAAAGCTGAACACTTATCATGCGGCGTCAAACTCTGTTCACACCACAGAGTCTGACAAGCAACTTGAGACTTCTCAGTTGTTCAGCCAGAGCTGGACGTCGGCTGATTCAGGTTCACTGGTCTTCAGCTCTGCAGTAGTTAATTCCTGCAGACTGGTGAGTAGGAACTCAGAACTCAAATTGCTAATTTCCATTTGCAGCTGTCTCCTTCCTATTTAAGGCATGTCTTTCTTCCAGTATGCGCTGATGATAGCTTCAGCATAAGCTCCAGCGATCCCGGTCTTGGTGGTTATCCCTGTAAACATATTGACTCTCCTGTGTGTTTTGAGTGCAGTGTGTACAAGCTTCTGTTCTCCCTTCTCCGTGTCATTTTGTGGGGTTTTGTTATTGGGTTTTTCCAGCCTGATCCAGGAGTAGGGGAGAAGGGGAGTAAGATCAAGACTTGAACAGAAGTCAGGGTCACGCTGGGGGCTTGGACCTGGCTACTATCAAGCCTACCTCTGAGATAAGGGACAGCACAGCGTCGAGTCTGAGGGCCAGCCTAGGGGCCCCTGTCCTGTCATTACATACTCTGTGACTGTTGTACTCAACAACCTCCGTCAGTCCCAGTGACAATCAATGAAGTGGTAGCATATATGTGTTACAGGAGAACACCACCTTTGTGATCAGTGGGGTCTTAGTAGTGGGACCTCCAGCAGTCACTTATATATCGCTTATCCTTGATTATCTTTTACATGTAACATTAGTCTTAACATTTTAATTTTTAGATATTTAGTGATTGGGGTTGCAAGACTAAACTCATTCAATGAAGAAAGGTGTCGTTATTTTTGAAAAATGGTTTGCTTTATTTCACATGGTGCCTTACAGCTGTAAAATGTTCATGAACACACACAGATTTCTATGCATATAACCCATGAAGAGAATGTGAATCACACATGAAGCGATGATTTATGAAAGGGCAGACTGTGAAACGCGGCAACTGTATTCATTTCATTTTGGCAGCTGGACAGAAATGAAACATGGCCGGCTGCACACAGCTCCCCGAATTACATCATAGTCTATATCAGGACTGTCTGCCGCCTTACAGGCCAGATGTTACCTTTATATATATATATATATATATATATATATATATATATATATATATATATATATATATATATATACAGTGCTGGCCCTGGCCAAAAGTATTGGCACCCCTGCAATTCTGTCATATAATATTCAGTTTCTTCTTGAAAATGATTGCAATCACAAAGTCTTTGGTATTATTATCTTCATTTATTTTGCTTGCAACGATCATTTCACACAAAACTCCAAAAATGGGCCAGACAAAAGTATTGGCACCCTTAGCCTAATACTTGGTTGCACAACCTTTAGCCAAAATAACTGCGAACAACCGCTTCCGGTAACCATCAATGAGTTTCTTACAATGCTCTGCAGGAATTTTAGACCATTCTTCTTTGGCAAACTGCTCCAGGTCCCTGAGATTTGAAGGGTGCCTTCTCCAAACTGCCATTCTGAGATCTCTCCACAGGTGTTCTATAGGATTCAGGTCTGGACTCATTGCTGGCCACTTTAGTAGTCTCCAGTGCTTTCTCTCAAACCATTTTCTAGTGCTTTTTGAAGTGTGTTTTGGGTCATTGTCCTGCTGGAAGACCCATGACCTCTGAGGGAGACCCAGCTTTCTCACAATGGGCCCTACATTATGCTGCAAAATTTGTTGGTAGTCTTCAGACTTCATAATGCCATGCACACGGTCAAGCAGTCCAGTGCCAGAGGCAGCAAAGCAACCCCAAAACATCAGGGAACCTCTGCCATGTTTGACTGTAGGGACAGTGTTCCTTTCTTTGAATGCCTCTTTTTTTTTTCCTGTAAACTTTATGTTGATGGCTTTTCCCAAAAAGCTCTACTTTTGTCTCATTTGACCAGAGAACGTTCTTCCAAAATGTTTTAGGCTTTCTCAGGTAAGTTTTGGCAAACTCCAGTCTGGCTTTTTTATGTCTCGGGGTAAGGAGTGGGGTCTTCCTGGGTATCCTACCATACAGTCCCTTTTCATTCAGATGCCGACGGATAGTACGGGTTGACACTGTTGTACCCTCGGACTGCAGGGCAGCTTGAACTTGTTTGGATTTTAGTCGAGGTTCTTTATCCACCATCCGCACAATCTTGCGTTGAAATCTCTCGTCAATTTTTCTTTTCATTCCACATCTAGGGAGGTTAGCCACAGTGCCATGGGCTTTAAAAGGAACCTGGGCGGCGTCATCATGTATGGAAAGGAGCGATGGCGGCCGGCATAAACGACCAGGAGGGAGAATAACGGACGCCAGAAAGCCCGTCCCCGTGACTATAAAAAAAAGATTCCCATGCAAAAAGGTAAGACTTTATAAAGTCTTTATTTTGGTCTCACATGGGGCAGAATAACAACAGGGACCTTGCTAGAATGCAGCACAGGAGCTGCAGAGGGGGAATCTTTTAGGTTTTGGGCGAAATTTCAGCTGACAGGTTCTCTTTACACTTCTTTATGACACTGCGCACAGTAGACACAGGAACTTTCAGGTCTTTGGAGATGGACTTGTAGCCTTGAGATTGTTCATGCTTCCTCACAATTTGGATTCTCAAGTCCTCAGACAGTTCTTTGGTCTTCTTTCTTTTCTCCATGCTCAATGTGGTACACACAAGGACACAGGACAGAGGTTGAGTCAACTTTAATCCATGTCAACTGGCTGCAAGTGTGATTTATTATTGCCAACACCTGTTAGGTGCCACAGGTAAGTTACAGGTGCTGTTAATTACACAAATTAGAGAAGCATCACATGATATATATCATGGGTTGCCGTGTATACAGTCATTCACTGCCTTTTTACTTTCTACAGCTGAGTGACTGATCTCCAAGAACTAGAAATTGCTAGTGGGAGCTTAAGGGCTTTTTCCCCGTGTTCAGGACCCTCATTCATAACTCATGGCAGACAGCGGCTACAAAAAGCTTTCCTCTGGAGAATATATCCGTACATTATAAGACAAGACATTTAACACTCGGCAGAATTGCAATTTGGAGTCTCAGATTGATGGCTGGTGGGTATATCCATTGGCACCCATCTTTCCCAGAAACATCTGAATATAATTGTCTCTGTTTCTTGAAGAGGTAGTTAAAACCTGCAATAGCAAATCAGCTGTGGTATTCAGTGATTTACAGAGAATCTGTCAGCAGGTTTTTGCTATGTAATCTGACAGCAGCATGTTGTGGTACAATCACTGTACACCTGTACAGTGAGAGACCTGTTAGTCATTGGCAGTGGGTGGAGAGAAGCTGGAGGGGACTAGTCTCTCATATGGTTCAGTTCTCAGCGTCTTTTAAGGTATGATTTTCTCTGAAATACCACAGGGTTAAACATTTATTATTATTATTTAATGTCCTTCGGCTCCATCTGGAGCCATGGCGACTTGATGGATGAAACTCTGTAGGAAGGTCGATCTTGTGCAGCTTAGATAAGTCCACCAGGGTCTTCTCTGCCTAGATAGGTCCACCAGGGTCTTCTCTGCCTAGATAGGTCCACCAGGGTCTTCTCTTCCTAGATACTGTAGGTCCACCAGGGTCTTGTCCACTGTTATCTTGATAGTATCAAGCCATCGGGTTTCTGGTCTTCCTCTTCGCCTTGTTCCTTCTATTCTTCCGACCATGAGGTTCTTTTCCAGTGATTGCTCTATTCGTATGATGTGTCCAAAGTAGGAAAGACATAGCTTGGTTTTCCTTCGAGGGACATGTCTAGCTTGATTTGCTTGCTCTTCTTGCCTTCCATGGTGTTGATAACATCCTTCTCCAGCACCACATCCTTGCGGAAATCAAGCAGTGTCCACGGTTCGAGCAGCTTGTAAAACACTGTCAGGTTCACTTTAACTTTAGATGTATGCAGAGGATATGTATCTCTGTGTTAGTAAGAAGAGCTCTGACCACTGTACTTATAATTATAGAATTATTCAGAACTGAACTGTAACTCATAGCCCTCACCCACAAAGCTCTCCACAGCTCTGCACCGCCATATATCTCATCCCTCATCTCTGTCTATCATCCCACCCGCCCTCTTCGTTCTGAAAATGATCTTAGACTAACATCTTCCAGAATACAAAACTTTCACCTTCGTCTCCAAGACTTTTCTCGTGCGGCGCCAGTTTTCTGGAATGCACTACCCCAAAGAATGCGACTAATATCCAGCCCCCAAGTTTTTAAGCGTACATTAAAAACACATCTCTTCAGACAAGCTTATCATAATTTCCTAACCTAACTCCCCCCCGTCCCACCTTTTAAATGCTACTCGTACCCTTCTCTGTCCTATTTCTGTCCTCACATCCTACATACAACCAATAGCACGTAAGGGCACCCAAAAGGTTACTGTCTAAAGACCGGATCATTCATCTTTACATGTAGCCAATAAACTAGCATAACAACGGCCGGCCAGATCTACAAGTGTGCTTCACCTCGTGTCCCCCTTCTTCCCCATAGATTGTAAGCTTTCGAGCAGGGTCCTCATTCCTATTGCAGCTGTTGAATTATACACTCTTTTGTCCTGTTTTTGTCTATACAACCCCCCACCTGATTGTAAAGTGCTGCGGAATATGTTGGTTTTATATAAATAAATTTTTTTTATTATTATTATTATTTATTTAGTTGTATAAAAAACATAATTGTGATCAGTGGAGAATGTTCTAGGACACGAGCAGGCAATTAATTCTTCCGAGGAGACTCAAGACACCATGACTAGTGTGAAGGATTAAACAAATTAGGCTCAAATTAATTCTGCTCAATATTTAAATATTAATTCTAATTATTTTATATTAATAATCATAATAATTGCATCATCTAATATTGAGCAGAATTAAGGATATCGAGCCCTTACAAAGCTACCTACACAAAGTACGAGTGCCCACATAGCCCCTATATAAAGCATGATCCCTCACATAGCCTCTTATATACAGTATGAGCCCGAACATAGCCCCTATATACAATATGAGCCCCCCACATAGCTCCTTACATACAGTATGAGTCCTCATATAGCCCCTATTTACAATATGATCCCCCACATAGCCTCTCCATATACAGTGTGAGACCCAACAAAACGCTATATATAGTGTGAGATCCCATATAGCCCCTCTATATACAGTGTGAGCCCCAACAAAACTCTATATACAATGTGAGCTTCTATATACAGGAGCCCCTACATAGCCTCTTATATACATTTCTGAGCCCCCACATAGCCTCCTATATACATGTCTAAGCCCTCACATAGCCTCTTATATACATGTCTGAGCCCCCACATAGCCTCCTGTATACATTTCTGAGCCCCCACATAGCCTCCTATATACATGTCTGAGCCCCTACATAGCCTCCTATATACATTTCTGAGCCCCCACATAGCCTCCTATATACATTTCTGAGCCCCCACATAGCCTCCTATATACATGTCTGAGCCCCCACATAGCCTCCTGTATACATTTCTGAACCCCCACATAGCCACCTATATACATTTGAGCTCCTACATAGCCTCCTAAATACAGTATGAATCCCCACACAGCCCCTCTATATACTATTAGACCCACACAGCCATTCTATATTCAATATGAGCCCAAATATAGCTTTTTTCTACAATGTGAGCCTCAACAAAGCCTCTCTATATACAGTGAGTCTCCACATAGCCCCTCTATATACAATGTGAGCCCTCACACAGCCCCTCTATATACAATGTGAGCCCTCACACAGCCCTTCTATATACAATGTGAGCCCTCACACAGCCCTTCTATATATGTGAGCCCCCCGTATAGCCCTATTATATATAGCGTGAGCCCCAAAAAAACTCCTCTATATACACAGTGTGAGCTCCCAATTAGCCACTCTATATACAGTAGGAGCCCCCACACAGCCTCCTATATACATGTCTGAGCCCCCACATAGCCTCCTAAATACAGTATGAGCCCCCACACAGCCACTCTATATACAATGTGAGGCGCCATTTAGCGCTTTTATATACAGTGTGAGCCCCCACATAGCCTCTATATACAGTATCAGCCCCCACATAGCCTCCTATATCAATCTCTGATCCCCGCAGCACCTTCCACCACCAATGTGTTCACCGCTGCCTGCGTCCTGAGGATGCAAATAGTGGTGACAGTGGGAAGCGGACGGCAGCAGGCGGTCAGCGGGGGAGGGCATTGTACGGCCCGCTGTCCACTGTTATCAGCCCTTCGGCAGTCGCGGTCCTCGGGCTGTACTTTGCCCAGCCATGCTCTAGGAGAAAACTCCAATGATGGCAGTAATATGTAACACAGATAATTCTGCTGAAATTCTATTCATGCTGATTTTATATTTTTTATCCATTTATTACATTTTGTTGTTTTGCTAGATGTACAAAACAACATTTTGCAGCAGTAACGTCCTATAAATGTTTATTTGAGCCTAGGGATACATCCGCTAAGCAAGATATCATGAGCTGACAATATTCCAAGAACGTCTCCATTCTGCAGCGGGGATTGCAGATCAGTGACTGGAAGCGATATTCTTGAATTAATAATGAGGCATGCAGAAAATGGAGAATGTTTTAATTTCCATGCTGTCTTCATTTATGACATCTCCGCTGGAAGAGAAAGCCGTCCGGGCTGTGATTCTGTATAAAGGAAACACACGGGCCCCTCTTATCAGTCCCCAGCAGACGTGACATTGTAAATAATATGAGGAAATGATGTTATGTCGTCCCGCTACCAACTGGCGGCTGCTGTGCTGAGCGACGGTACACTGTTGGGTTGGATTATTTCTTCATCCAATAATGACTGTGGTCAACAGGCGGAAACCTGATATCACTCACGGAGAAAACAAAAAAAAACCTGCCTATTGGGCATAGAGGTTGTTTTTGCTGATTGGACCAAATACAATAATTACGTTAGACATTCTGAAGAAGGATGGTCTCTAAATACATAGCCATTCTTTATCTATTTATCTATTCATGATGGATGGTTGTGGATGCATAAATAGATGGATGAACAGAGAGATAGTTCCCGTCTAAAGAAAGGCCGCCTTGTCATGGCTGGTACCGGAAGGCACACATGAATTGGCCAGTTTGTATGCGAAGTACTATATTTTATATTTATTTTACCGTTATTTTGGTGTATATTATACAGCAGTAATGCAGTTTATATTTAAGAAAGAAGAAAAGAGAAAGAAAAGAAAAAGAGGAAAGAAAGAACACAAAAAAATAGGAGGAAAGAAAGAAAAGAAAAAAAAGACCAAAGAAAGAAGAACAAGAAGGAAAGAAAGAAAAGAAATGGAGGAAAGAAAGAAAAGAAAAGGAGGAAAGAAAGAAAACAAAAAGAAAACAAGGAGGAAAGACAGAAAAGAAGAAAGAAAGAAAAGTAAAAAATGAAAGAATAAAAAAGGAAAAAAGAAAGAATAAATAAAAACGAAAGAATAAAAAGGAAAGAAAAAGAAGGAAAAAAAGAAGGAAAGAATGAAAAAAAGAGAAAAAATGAAAGAAAAAAAGAAAAAGAAAGAAAGAAAAGAAAATAAGAAAAACATAATGAAAGAAAAATAAAGAAAGAGAAAGAAAAATTAAAGGAGAAAAGAAAGAATAAAAAAAGGAAAAGAGAAAAAGAAAGAAAAAGAAAATCTGTCAATCTTTCTCTCAGACATTGTCTGTCTACCAGAGAGACTGATAGATCTAAAAAATATGTCTTTCAGATACAGACATATTAAACAATCTGTCTCTCAGATAGATGATCTTATCTACAAATCAAAGCAGACAGCAGTGCTCCGTATACACTAAGGGGTACTTTACACGTTGCGACATCGCTAGCATCGCCTAGCGATGCCAAGCGCGATAGCACCCGCCCCCGTCGCACATGCGATATGTGGTGATCGCTGCCGTAGCGAACATTATCGCTACGGCAGCATCACATGCACATACCTGCTCTGCGACGTCGCTGTGACTGCCGAAATATCCCTCCATCAAGGGGGAGGTGCGTTCGGCATCACAGCGACATCACCGCAACATCACTAATCGGCCGGCCAATAGAAGCGGAGGGGCGGAGATGAGCGGGACATAACATCCTGCCCACCTTATCCCTTCCGCATTGCTGTCGGGACGCAGGTAAGGAGATGTTTGTCGCTCCTGCGGGTTTACACACAGCGATGTGTGGTGCTGCAGGAACGACAAACAACATCGTACCTGCAGCAGGAGCGACATTATGGAAATGACTGACGCTACACAGATCACCGTTTTTCGACACTTTTATCGGCGCATCTAGGATTTACGCGTTGCGATGTCGCTACCGCTGCCAGATGTGCGCCACTAACGACGTGACCCCGACGATATTTCGGAAGCGATGTTGCAACGTGTAAAGCCCCCCCTAAGATGTAACATATATATGAATTGTAAACTGCGTTACTGCCATATAGGCTATCCTTATAAAATTAAGGTACGTAGTGCATAAATTGGCCAATTCATGTATGCTCACCAGCCACTGTAGGAGGTGGTTAGATTACTCACTCCACTCCTATGGTGTACATACAATGTTTTATATTGTGTCTGTCTAGGTGCTGCTGCTGCTGGAGCACACGGTCTGGCAATGTAGCAGAGCCAGAGCAGTGCAGTGGTTAGCACCATCTAGCGGCCGAAAGTTTACAGTGTTTTATTGCATTCTATTATAACTGTGCGTTTTATAGTAATGTATAACCTGTAATGTGCGATCAATGTGTTAATTGTGCAGTGAAAAACATAGGAATGTTATGTAGAAATGTTAGCAGATAGGTATTAGAGTAAAGGCCGCTTTACACGCTGCGACATCGCTAATGCGATCTCGTTGGGGTCACGGAATTTGTGACGCACATCCGGACGCTTTAGCGATGACGTTGCGTGTGACACCTATGAACGATTTTGAATCGTTGAAAATAACGTTCAAAATCGCTAATCGGTGACATGCCCCCCTATTGTCGATTATCGTTGCTGCTGCAGTAACGATGTTGTTCCTCGTTCCTGCGGCAGCACACATCACTACGTGTGACACCGCTGGAATGACAAACATCTCCTTACCTGAGTCCCGCCAGCAATGAGGAAGGAAGGAGGTGGGCGGGATGTTCGTCCCGCTCATCTCCACCCCTCCACTTTGAATGGGCGGCCGCTTAGTGACGTCGCTGTGACGCTGAACGAACCTCCACCTTAGAAAGGTGGTGGTTCGCCGGTCACAGCGATGTGATAATGTTCGCTACGGCAGCGATCACCACATATCGGGCGTACGATGGGGGCGGGTGCTATCATGGTCGACATCGCTAGCGATGTCGCAGCGTGTAAAGCAATATAAAGGAGAGAAGCTCCGCGTCACCGATAAAGTAGGTGCTCTAGGGTAAAAAATAGCACATGAGAAGAGAGTAACCCCGGCACACTACAACTCCCAGAAAAAAGGCAAAATGCAAAAAGTTGTATGCAATATTTTTATTAACACAATAGTTCCTTGAATGCTTTTTTTCAGAAAAAATGAATATGGTCCAACAAACTGGACGTTTCGGCCACAGGCCTTCGTCAACATGGACTATTATCATGCACAATCAAATGTATGCGAATATTCGGTAAGGGACTAGGAATTATGGAAATGAGTAGAGTCTCATATGTTTATCACTGTGTCAATTCGCATACCCATACCATGGGTATGCGAATTGACACAGTGATAAACATATGAGACTCTACTCATTTCCATAATTCCTAGTCCCTTACCGAATATTCGCATACATTTGATTGTGCATGATAATAGTCCATGTTGACGAAGGCCTGTGGCCGAAACGTCCAGTTTGTTGGACCATATTCATTTTTTCTGAAAAAAAGCATTCAAGTAACTATTGTGTTAATAAAAATATTGCATACAACTTTTTGCATTTTGCCTTTTTTCTGGGAGTTGTAGTGTGCCGGGGTTACTCTTTTCTCATGCAGCGTGTAAAGCGGCCTTAAGAGAAGGTTCAAGTACCGAGAGGTATCCTCTGATATGTGCAGCGCCTACAGCTTACCTCAGGATGGACACAGTATAGCCGTCTGAGGCAATAATTGCAAAATGGATACAGCCGCACACTAAATGCAATCAATGTATAAGTGAACTCTGGTACTGCATTACTGCTATATGAAAAAATGAGATTTTTAGTTTATGAATTGGCCAATGCATGTAAGCCCGGAAACCAACGGCAAGGTAAATCTCAATATTCCGGGTCCCTAACTAAAATGCCACTATCTAGGTTAAAACCATCCATGTCTGGGCAGCTAGACTAAAAATCTAACTTGAAATGCCACTATCTGGACTAACCTCCATGTCTGGGCAGCTAGGACTCCTGGTATAAGGATCATGAACACAGCCTGGTTTGTAGGGCGGAGTGCTCAGTCAGAAAAAAACTCACTGCAAATATTTCAAAAGACTGACCCGCACATCCATGGATGTGCGGGTCAGTCTTTTGAAATATTTGCAGTGAGGCAATAATTGGACACGGGAAGACAAGAAACAGGGAAGAGTAAAAGTATAGACTTGGTGCCACACTTTCCGGGTGTGGCAAGAGTGGCGGGGGGCATTCAGACCTATGTGCATCTGACGCACAACAAAAACACAACAAACAAATGGGACACACCTGCAGCTATTTCTACTCTTCTAGACAGTCCCTACACAGTCTCCGCAACTGTCGCCGAACAGGAACCTGAGACCCTAAGAAGACCCTACAGATGCCCTGGCTAGTGAAGGGCAGGTGAGGTTCACTAGACCCCACCGCTGCACTAACAAGACACAAGTTAAGGTAAGACAAACAGGGAGGAAAAGCAACAAAAGGATAAAGCCTGAGAACACGAAACATCCACGACAGAACCTTCCTCCAAGGCGGCCAGAGAACAAATTAGTTTGTATCTTCAGCAAGGAATGCTGGGCAGACACCCATTTAAACCTGAAGGGGCGTAGCTACAAAGCAGCTGCAACTGAAATGCTCAGCTGGACAACAAAACTGACATTAACTCCTGATGTACTGAAAGAAATTACACCACGTTTAAATGGAGAGTCCCAGATGGAAATGAGGGATCCCAACTCAGAATTCATCACTAGTCTCCAAAAATAGAGAGACGACCGTGATACTCAGCTGCTGGAAGGCTAATACACTGGGCAAGGGCGAGACAGAAGTACCCAAAAAAAAAAAAAAGAGGCAGCAGAACAGGATTAAAATGGCCATGTCTGTCCAGAAGGTTGAAGAATGAATATGCCAGTTGTTGTTTTCTAAAGAGACTCTCTGTGTGACGTGTTGCCCTGTTAAGTCTACGATTGTGAACGACTGAGGGAAGGTGGAAGTATCCCTGAGGATCGAAATAAGTGTCGCACCCCCGAGCCGAGGCGGAACACCAACATGGGTTATATTGGAGTAGTAGAGTTAGCCTGGCGTTTGAACCCCTCTACACCACTACAAGGTGGTCCTTTCTTTTGATGGGATCTATCCACCGATACATTAATCCATCTCATACCTATCGCCATTGGCTATACACAATTCAAGATCATCAATAGACTCGTATTGTACAACCTGGAGGACATTAATGCCGAGTAGACTAAAAAGCTAATTCTCACTACGTAGACCAATTTTGTTTTATAGCAACATTCCCCGAATACAGCCGGCAGTCTTCTCGTCAAACCATATTACCTAATGTCCGACTATTCTTTACCAGTTACAGTATTTTACGAGGGAACATAAGAAAAGAAGAATCTGGCACATACTGTAGTAACAAAGCGCGGGAACATGCGGCCACATGGTTATGAATGGGGGGGGGATGTTCTACCCTGGGGGGCACAAAATGGTTTTCTGACACTATTAAAACAAGAATGTGAAGCAGGACTTTAGTGGCTTGTATGGACCTGTAGATGGGAAAGCTGCATGTCTGGTGTACATTCCTGGCTATACATACAGAGGCAAGTTTGACAACGTAGGATTAACCACCCAGACGCTCTAAAAATAGTCCTCTGAATGTGATCTGCTGGGACAGTCAATGCAAAAGAAGGTTCACATGAGAACAAAGTGAGAACAAAGCCCCCGATTCATTACTACATTTGCTTCTGAATTTTTTGTATCCAGATTTTGAGTTTTTCATTTGCACCTAATTCTTCTTCAAGTTTGCGCCTTTTTTTAAAGTCTATTTTTAATGCTTTTGCCCCTGTGTGTGTTTTTTTTATGTTCGCCATTTGGGGATAGAGTTTAGGATTTCCAGATGATTTAATTTGAAAAGTCGCATAATTTGTCAAAATTGCACTCCTGTTCCCCCACCTGGAGTATTTTCTTAAAATACAGTACGTCAGTTATTTTGCTGTAGATTTTTTTCAACATTTTGTTTATGGAAAAAAAAATGTTTTTGAAATTGCTCAAAAAAATTTATGAAACGTGCGTGCCACTGTGAAGAAATTTGGTGCAAAAAATGGCAACGGATAAAACAAGACAAGAAATAAAATTGACTAAAAAAAAGAAAAGAAATACAATGGACTAAAACAATAAGCATGTGTCAAAGTGCCCCTTCATGTCAACCTCCCCCAAATATAAATTAAATATTGTAGTTTTCTACTACTATTTTCTTAGAAATGTGGCTGAATATTTGGCTGAATTGGTTGCACTGAGTGTAATGTTTCTCACTGTGTGAAAAATGTGGACAGGTGGGATTTATAGATATATTTTGATCGGTGTAAATGGAGATATAGAAATATGGATAGCTGTATCAGGGAACGTTCTTCTGAGAAAGTTAACCAGTTCTTTTTGAAGATTTGGATAGAGAGGGGACATGGAGATCTGGAACTAAAGCATGATCCGACATTTGGGAAAATGGATTGTAGCTGCTCACACCCCTGCTCCACCCTCCATACTGATGACTGGTGAGGAAACTCCGGGGCATATCTTAACTGCAAAGAATGTCACCCTGAGTGTCACGGTCCTCTCACCCTTTTTGTTTAGTCTGTATACGTCGGACTTTAGGTACAACTCGGACCACTGCCATCTTCAGAAGTTCTCAGATGATACGGCAATTATTGGATGCATATCAGATGGGAATGATGAGGAATAGAAGGGTGTCATCAGTGACTTTGTTGGCTGGTGTGAGACCAATGCTCTCCAAGTAAATACCAACAAGACGAAGGAGATGGTTATTGACCTTGGGAGGAAGTCACCCCCTATAGTACCGGTGAACATACAGGGTAAAGATGTTGAGACAGTGGACTCCTACAAGTACCTGGGTGTCCACCTCGACAAAAAGATGGAATGGACTACGAATACAGATGCCCTGTATAAGAAGGGCTAGAGTCGACTCCACCTATTGAGAAGGCTAAGGTCCTTCGGTGTCTGTAGGACTCTGTCTAGAACATTCTACGACACGGTGGTAGCATCTGCCCCTTTTTTTATGGAGTGGTCTGTTGGGGGGTTAGTTGTACTGAAAGGGACAGAAACAGGATCGACAAACTGGTACGGAGGTCAAGCTCTGTGCTGGGTTGTCCTCTGGAGTCTGTGGCTGTGGTAGGTGAGCGGAAGATGTTATCAAAGCTGAAAGTTATCATGAAAAACCCCCTCCACCCTCTGCATGGAACTGTGGAGGGCCTGAATAGCTCCTTCAGTCAGAGACTTATACATCCGCACTGTAGGACAGAGCGCTTTCATAGGTCCTTCATTCCAACTGCAGTTAGATTGTATAATAAATTGTGAAGTTATCTTTTAAATGGATAATTCAACTATATAGCCATTGTTATGTAATATATATATATATATATATATATATATATATATATATATATATATACTAGAAGGTGGCCCGATTCTACGCATCGGGTATTCTAGAATTTACGTATTGTGTAGTTCATGTATGATTTTTGTTATATATATATAGAGAGATGTTGTTGTCTGTAGTTACCAAGTGTTTGTGTAGGCGCTGTACATGTTCTGGGTGTTGTCTGGGTGTGACGGGGGGTGAGAGCGGTGTTGTATGTGTGTTGCGTGTGTTGCGTTGTTTGTGGAGCGCTGTGTGTCTGTAGCGTTGTGTGTGTGTTGCGCGGTTTGTATGTGTGTGGTGTGTTTTGGGGGGAGGTATGTTTTGTGCAATGTGTGTGTTGTGCGGTATGTGCGTATATTTGTGTGTGCCGCGGTGTTTGTGTGTTGGGTGTTGTGTGTGTGCAGCGTTGTCTGTGTGTGTAGGGTGTCTGTGTAGGGCAGTTGTTTGTGGTTCCCAGTGTGTGTGTGTGTGTGTGGTGTGTTGTGCAGTGTGTGTGTGTGTGTGTGTGTGTGTGCATCAGCCTCTCTTCTCTCAGCCTACCTCTCCCAGCCTCCCTCAGCATCAGCCTCCCTCTCCCAGCCTCCCCAGCATCAGCCTCCGCCAGCATCAGCCTCTCTCCTTCCAGCCTCCTCCAGCATCAGCCTCCCTCTCCCAGCCTTCCCCAGGATCAGCCTCTCTCCTCCCAGCCTCCGTCCTCCCAGCCTTCCCCAGCATCAGCTTTCCCTCCCAGCCTCCCTCAGCATCAGCCTTCCCCAGCATCAGCCTCTCTCCTCCCAGCCTCAGCCTCTCTCCTTCCAGCCTCCCCCAGCATCAGCCTCTCTCCTTCCAGCTTCCCTCAGCATCAGCCTCCCGTTCCCAGCCTTGCCTTCCCCAGGATCAGCCTCTCTCCTCCCAGCCTCCTTCCTCCCAGCCTCCTTCCTCCCAGCCTCCTTCCTCCCAGCCTCCCTCAGCATCAGCCTTCTGCTCCCAGTCTCCCCCAGCATCAGCCTCCCCATGCATCAGCCTCCACCAGCATCAGCCTCTCTCCTTCCAGCCTCTCTCCTTCCAGCCTTCCCCAGCATCAGCCTCCCCTTCCCAGCCTTCCCCAGGATCAGCCTCTCTCCTCCCAGCCTCCTTCCTCCCAGCCTCCCTCTCCCAGCCTCCCTCAGCATCAGCCTTCCGCTCCCAGTCTCCCCCAGCATCAGCCTCCCCAAGCATCAGCCTCCACCAGCATCAGCCTCTCTCCTTCCAACCTCCCTCAGCATCAGCCTCCCGTTCCCAGCCTTCCCCAGGATCAGCCTCTCTCCTCCCAGCCTCCTTCCTCCCAGCCTCCCTCAGCATCAGCCTTCCCCTCCCAGTCTCCCCCAGCATCAGCCTCCCCAAGCATCAGCCTCCACCAGCATTAGCCTCTCTCCTTCCAGCCTCCCCCAGCATCAGCCTCCCCAAGCATCAGCCTCCACCAGCATCAGCCTCCCTCGTCCCAGCCTCCCCCTCCCAGCCTCCCCCAGCATCAGCCTCTCTCCTCCCAGCCTTCCCCATGATCAGCCTCTTTGCTCCCAGCCTCCTCCAGCACGCCGTGCTCCTCTGCCGACACTCACACACCCGATCGCATCCACTCACACACACCCGATCGCATCCACTCACACACACCCGATCGCATCCACTCACACACACCCGATCGCATCCACTCACACACACCCGATCGCATCCACTCACACACACCCGATCGCATCCACTCACACACACCCGATCGCATCCACTCACACACACCTGATCGCATCCACTCACACACACCCGATCGCATCCACTCACACACACAGACACTGACGAAATCGCACATACGCGCTGATACTCACAACATCCGGGGATATCACATGCTTCTGGCCATGTGATCCTCCGGCAGGTCCTGGAAGATCACAACAGCACAGTATCGAGGCCGAGAAGCAAGCGATATCCCAGGATGTTGTGAGTATGTGGATGCGATGTGTGAGTGAGTGTGATCTGATTTGTGTGTGCTGTTATGTGTGTGCTGTTATGTGTGTGCTGTTATGTGTGTGCTGTTATGTGTGTGCTGTTATGTGTGTGTATGTTCCGCAGCTGCAGGACCTTGATGTGTGGATGCGATGTGATGTGTGTGTGAGGTGTGTATGAGAGTGAGTGTGAGCCGGTGTACACTGGTAACTATGATACACATCGGGTAACTAAGGGACCTTAGTTACCCGATGTGTATAATGGTTACCATCTTTCACGGCCTCCGTCAAGATCCCAGCATCGCAAGGTTATGTCTGGCGCTGCTGGGCTCCTGACGGAGCCGGTGTAGAAGCAAGAGATATCTCAGCATGTTGTGATGTGTGAGGTGTGTGTGAGAGTGAGTGTGAGAGTGAGTGTGATCTGATGTGTGTGTGTACTCACCTGGGAATCGGGGCTCCGTGTCAGTTGGGCCAGAGCGAGCGTGCATTGCGTGAGGGGGGCGGGGCCTGCAGAGAGCCGGGGCGAGAGGCCAATCCGTGTGGGGGGGCGGGGCCATGGCGAGCCCAGCGGCCAATCAGCTTTGTGTCACCGTAAGGACACAATTTCGGAGCATGACAGACAGACAGACAGACAGACAGACAGAATAAGGCAATTATATATATAGATATATATAATACTTAGCTTTCTTTTATTCTATTTTTACCCTTTCCTGTATTGAGCTGCAGTAATGTGCCAATTTCCCCACTGTGGGATCAATAAAGTTTTATCTGATCTTATCTGTACTAAGGGAGACAGTGTAGCTTCAGAGTGCAGTTAGCAGGCAAACCACCAGAGGGCAGTAGAGTAGTCAGTAAACCAGGTCAGCAGCAGGAGATTTCGTCAATAGCACAGGGATAATCAAATCGTGGTCAGGTAAAAGCCGAGGGTCAGAAGCCAGGAAGTCATGTATGCAACAGAGGGGAAACGGAGCCGAAGATAGGAACGAGGATGAAGGGCAGATGCCGGGAAGTCCAAGTACAAACAAGGGAGGAGGACAAATAGGTCGAGACTGGGATAAGACAAACAGGGAAGGGTACATAGTATACAGGAGCGAGTAGTCCGGGATCAGGACAAATGGACGAACGAGGAGAGTACAGGTCAGAACACGGTAGCTGGACAGATAAGGTAACTCACCAGAGCTAGTAACACACACTGCAGAGCATAAACTATCACTGGCACTGAAGCGGAGGTTCAGCACCAGGATAGAGTGTCCCGGAAACCAGAGTGAGGCAGGGAGAAGTTAACCCCTGATATCACCAGGCCAGAGCTGGGTGAAATAATCTAACCACAGTGGCCAATACAGACCTGGATCATGACAACAGTCAGGGTATGTGCACACGGACCTGGACTCAGCATGTCCTCTCCTGTGGGGCCGCAAGTGTCGTCCGCAGGAGACCGCAGCGATCCGTGCCCACGACCAGGATTCAGTCCACTGCAGACTTTAGCGCTGTTCTCTCTGCAAAGGACAATGGCATATCTGCAGCATAAATCAACATGCTGTGGCTTGGGAAGCCGCACCGCAGGTCAGTTTACGCTGCGGAGGAAAAAAAAAAGGTGGCATTTCTAGAAATCCCATTCACTGTGCTTGTGTGTACAACGCAGCGTTTTGGACAAAGCAAAAACATGCTGCGTCCAAAATGCTGCAAACCCTAATCGTGGCCACAGAGCGTTTTTTTATGCCAATTTGGTGCAGATTGTGGCCCAAATCTCCATGTCTATTCTTATGCCAGCAAAGTCTATGCAAAATCTGATGTGCTGAGCAGACGTTGCTCATTTTTTTTTATTTGGTGCAGAAAATAATCTGCAGCATGTCAATTGTTGGTGCGGTTTTTATCCCTTGCAGCCATTGACGTCATTAAAAAACGCATGGCACAAAAACGCCCCAAAATGCATGTTTTTTGGTGCTTTTTTCAGCCAGAAGGTGCAGATTTCATGCAGACAATTTTGCACCAAATCTGCAATGTGAGCACATAGCCTAAAACTGTATTTTTGGGCCTAGGAGCACAAGGGAAAAAGCATCATAAAGACAGACAGACAGATCCTTAGGCTATAAGCCGAGCTGATCCAGCAACCCGACTCTGACAGCCCCTACATCAACTCCTCACTCACAAATGTCACAGCAGCTTCTCCTATAGGGAGGGAAATCTTCCCTGAAGCTAAAATATTAATCACGGGTGAACACGGCGTCCCAAATCTTGTCACACATTGCTAGTAAATCTGCGTCTTAAAGGGAAACTGCACATATTTTTTTCATTGGGACTGTATAGCCCGCGCAATGGATCGGTGCAGATCATCCAGTGTCGACGTATAGGCTGCGGCGGTGATGCCTGTCATATCGTATGGAGGCCAACAAAGAGAAATGGCCAATATTACAATCCAGACAATAACTTGGGTGTGAGAGTTACAATTTTCTGACCCAAGTATGGGATCTGATCTGGCAATATGATAAGCTTTAGTGGGGACTTAGACCCTACTAAAGCTTCTCATACTACCAGATCAGATCCCATACTTTGCACTACTACAAATTGGGGTTCTGATCTGTCATAAATCCTACGTCATATGACAAGGCTCATTAAAGGGCCACTTTTGACTTTTAGGATTGCTTCTTCCAATAGGTGGCGCTAGAGACAATGTGGAGAGACAATGAGGAGAGACAATGTGGAGAGACAATGTGGAGAGACAATGTGGAGAGACAATTTGGATTTTCTGACCCAGAAGTCAAGTGACAATTATATGATTCTTATCCTAGTGTCATCCAAGAGGTCCTGATCCTGTTATGTTGTATGGATTACCTTCGTTATATATATATATATATATATATATATATATATATATATATATATATATATATATATATATATATATATATATATATATATATATGTATATATATGTATAAGGGTGACATTCCAAAAACCTGAGAACAAATAATGAATAATACATAGAAAACAATAACCTTCTTACCGCCTGCAGTCCTGAGTTGCTAACAGTGAAGAAATTGCTGGCCGATCTATTAAATTAGACACTATTTTGCCCTGACGGTAAGGCCTCTTTCACACATACGTTCCTCCGGTACGTGTATGGTCCGTTTCCTCACGTACCGGAGACACGTACACACGTAGACCTATGTCTTCCTATGGTGTCGGACACACGTAAGTATTTTCGCACGGAACGGGTGTCCGTTCCGTACATATACGTGTCCATGTTTTTCTCACGCCGACATGTCCGTTTTATCTTTCGGCATCACTGGTGTCACACGGAACTCAATCGGGTCACACGTAACACACATGGACCACACGGATGTGATCCGTGTGACACGCACCTGAGACAAGACATGTGTCTGCGAGAAAAAAAACAAAACATTACTCACCTTCTCCAGCACTGCTGTCTCTGCCGCTGCTGCCACTTGCTGCCGACCGCCGCTCATTATTCTCATTGAATATTCACTTCACTGCAGCCAGAAGCAGCAGCAGCGGGGAGTCGGCAGGACCGGAGACCGAAGATCAGCACAACGGACAGCAACACCAGGGACAGGTGAGCAGAAAGTTCCCGTTCTCCGTGTGTTATGATGGATAACACACGTAGGCCATGCACACAGCACACCGACAGCAATACGCACCTTTGACACGATCGTGAAACACGCGTGATTTTCACGGACGTGTAAAAGAGGACTAATGAAAATTTAAGGCGTGCATGATTTCTAACCTGATTTATAAGCTGAAATAATATACAGATTATTTTGACTAAATTATCAACATTTTACAGTTTTCTGTGCTGATATCAGAATTATGTGCTGTAGACATTGGTCAATTATAATCAATGATTTATTATGTCTTTCCAATATGTTAGTAATCTGTGATTTTTTTGATAAAATGCCTAGAAAAAATAAAAAGTCAAGTTGGCAACCCTCTGTAGAAACCACTAGAGGGAGCTCAAGGGCTTAGTGCTTGCTGCTCTATAAGTGAGCCCATTGTATATAAACAGTATATGATAATTCTGGTGCTCCCTCTAGTGGTGGCTGCTGGTAGTATTACAGCTTTCCTTGGGGACTTTTTTTTCTTATTTAAATACACGTATTTTTGACCAGAAAAACAAACATTTTTTTTTGTAATGGGGCAAAAGGGGGGTGACTTGAACTTTTGGGGGAAGGGTGGTTCGTATTTTTTAAAACTTTTTTTCTCACTTTTTATTATATTTAATAGTTGACTTGCAGCTATGATCATCTGCACTTGTACTGTGCATAGCAATGCATCAGCACTGCTGTGTATAGCAGAAAGCACAATCCCCTATGAATGCTGGCTATTAGCCAGTGTTCACAAGAGATTCGTAGTGACGGGCACAGCAGACTGTGATGACAACCAATCGGCACCCCACGATCAGGTCATCGGCACGCCATGGGCATGAGAAATGGTGCACTCCCCGCCGGTGTGTTAAATCCTGCTGTCAGAGATTGACAGGGGTATTTAACTGGTTAGAAGCCGCGGACAGAGCTCCGATCCAACCTCAGCTATTAGAGGCACATGATGGCCGAATGCATGAGCCATTATGTACGGGAAATGATGCGGGCTCGGCTTCTGAGCCCGCAACAAAAGCAGGGACAGGACCTCTAATGTACCCATATGTCAAAGGTTGTGAAGGGGCTAAAGGGGGCTTTACACGCAGCGACATGATTAGCGATGTCGCTGGTGAAAGCACCCAGCCCCGTCGGTTGTGCGTCACGGGCAAATCGCTGCCCATGGCGCACAACATAGTTAGCCCTCGTCACATGGACTTACCTGCCTAGTGACGTCGCTGTGGCCGGCGAACCGCCTCCTTTCTAAGGGGGTGGTTCGTGTGGCATCACACGGCAAGCGTCCAATAGAAGCGGAGGGGCGGAGAGCAGCCGAAAGAAAGTGACGCCCACCTCGTTGCCGGAGGACGCAGGTACGATGATGTTCCTCGTTCCTGCGGTGTCACATGTAGCGATGTGTGCTGCCGCAGGAACGACGAACAACCTGCGTCCTGCAACAGCAACGATATTTGGGATTAGAATGACGTGTCAACGATCAATGTTTAGGTGAGTATTTTTGATCGTTAGCGGTCGCTCGTACGTTTCACATGCAACGACGTCGCTAACGAGGCTGGATGTGCGTCACAAATTCCGTGACCCCCAACGACATCTCGTTAGCGATGTCGTTGCGTGTAAAGCGGCCTTTAAAGTTTAGCATAGTTTCCCTTCTCTAACCTCTGTGTTGTCCTGACTTTTGCTTGTTGTGAAAAGAGTTAACTGAGAATCTATAAGTGAGCTTGTTCTGATGGTCCAATAAGAGAGTTTATAGCTTTTATATGAAAAATTATTTTAGCTCCAAATACATTCATTTGGGGGGAGGAGGGAGAAATTGTCCTGTCCCCAATAGATATTAAATCAGACAGAAATCTGAATGGGAGCAGCAGTGGTCATCTCTTTTCCTTTATTTTCCTGCAAGTTTATACAGAGTGTATTAGGGTACTTTCACACTTGCATTCAGCGGAGTCCGTCACTATGGAGAACAGCGCAGTCCATTAATGCACTGCGCTATTCTCCATTGATTTGTATGGACGACACACTGTAACGCAAGTGTCAGCGTTGCATCCGCTGGACAACACAGCGTCGTTATTTTTACGGCAGCATGTAACGTTTTCTTGAGCAGCGCAATCCGTAGGATTTCACTGCGCATGCTCTTTTTTCTTTTAAATCACAAACTTAATTTTGTCTCTCGGTGGCCAAACGTTCAGCTGAGTGCCCGGCCGCCGGCATGTGAGAGCGCTCAGCTGAGCGCCCACCGGCATGTGAGCGCTCTCAGCTGAGTGCCCGGCCGCCGGCATGTGAGAGCGCTCAGCTGAGCGCCCACCGGCATGTGAGCGCTCTCAGCTGATTGCCCGGCCGCCGGCATGTGAGAGCTCTCAGCTGAGCGCCCGGCCGCCGGCATGTGAGAGCTCTCAGCTGATTGCCCGGCCGCCGGCTTGTGAGAGCGCTCAGCTGATTGCCCGGCCACCGGCATGTGAGAGCTCTCAGCTGAGCGCCGGGCCGCCGGCTATTGAGAGCGATCAGCTGATTGCCCGGCCACCGGCATGTGAGAGCTCTCAACTGAGCGCCGGGCCGCCGGCATGTGAGAGCTCTCAGCTGATTGCCCGGCCGCCGGCATGTGAGAGCTCTCAGCTGCGTGCCCGGCCGCCGGCATGTGAGAGCTCTCAGCTGATTGCCCGGCCACCGGCATGTGAGAGCTCTCAGCTGATTGCCCGGCCGCCGGCATGTGAGAGCTCTCAGCTGATTGCCCGGCCACCGGCATGTGAGAGCTCTCAGCTGATTGCCCGGCCGCCGGCTATTGAGAGCGATCAGCTGATTGCCCGGCCGCCGGCATGTGAGAGCTCTCAGCTGAGCGCCGGGCCGCCGGCTATTGAGAGCGATTAGCTGAGCGTTCACAATAGTCTGCTGCCGGTAAAACTGTAAAGAAGAAAAAAATAAAAATAAATAAAAAAAACAAAAAAAAAAAGCTTTCCGTTGTTTTGTACGATCCGTAGCATCCGTTGCATCCGTCACACAACGCAATGCAACGGATGCCGTCCAACGCAAGTGTGAAAGCAGCCTTAAGATCACAAACAAACACAAAAAAAATGAGGTTTGTTTTTGAGGATTGTGACACGAGTTTAGTGTCTTTTTTCCTGAATGGCAGAATTAAAGAGGTTTTTACAGGCGGTGTTATATTACAGGGACCGTCTGCGAGCTCGCTGCCAAGACTTCTGTTGCCTCAAGGTGGGAAGGCGCCTCCTCGCACCATGTCCCGGCCTCACTGATGATTAGCAGCAGGTATCCGCTTACAAGGTGATTGCAGCCAACCCATAAGATGCTTATTTTTAAATAATGCAATCAGGAAACAAATGGAGTCGGAGGAAAAAGAAAAGGCGGCAAAACACTAAGGAGCAGAGAAGATTGTCTGCTGCTCGGTATTGGACCCACAGATGTGAAAAGCTTCAGCCGGATGTAGCCATTGGACTCTGCTACATATTAAACTCTGCTCAATGTGTAGCAGTCGCTGTAGCGTCCTGCAGATCAGCTCCGATTCAAGACTATACATCTGTAGTTCTTGTCAACGGTCGCTACATACCACTGCACAGCTTCGTTCAATGTTTCCATCGGATCTTAAAGGGAATCTGTCACCAGATTTTTGCCACCTAATCTGAGAGCAGCATAATGTAGAGGCAGAGACCCTGATTCCAGCAATGTATCACTTACTGGGCTGCTTAGTGCACTTTTGATAAAATCCGTGTTTAATTAGCAGCACATTATCATTATAGGACTACTTGCATGCTGCAGGTAGTCCAGCATATTCATGATCTGCAGCAGAGGAAACATTGATTTTATCAAAATGACAGCGAACAGCTCAATAAGTGACACATCGCTGGAATCAGGGTCTCTGTCGCTATATTATGCTGCTCTGAGGTGGGGGGAGCAAACACCTGGTGACAGATTCCCTTTAAACAAGATCAGTGGGGACTGGGTATCAGACCCCGACCAATTTCTGGCAACAAATATATTGTAAACCAGCTCCTATGCTAAAGTTATTTTATGCGTCCTTACATACATTATATTTTGGGATTATAAAATCTCTCCCCTCTACCGTCTGAGACCCAAGCTGCCTCTCACTTCTTTTTACAAGACTATTGTTTTTCTGACGACCTTTAGTGTGAACCTCCAGTAAGAAAAGAAGTTAACTGTCTGAAATAAGAAGAAGTAAAGAACCTTGAAAAAGTGCAGATAATAGTGAACAATGACATTGAGTTTTCGACTCCTTAAAGGAAAACAGTCAGCAGGTTTTTGCTATGTAATCTGATGTAGAGGCAGAGACCCTGATTCCTGCAATGTGTCACTTACTGTTTTTCAAAAAGGAGACAGTTGCACTCTGTAGTGCTAAGATATGTGGAACAATGAATATAGGATCATAGACATGCATTACTACTATGAAAAACCATGTAGAAATGTAGATAGCACACAAAAATGGCCAGTTTTATGTCAGCCCAACAGCCAGCAGCAAGGTGACCTCTTATTGTTGGGTCCCTGCCTCTCTTTGGGTTAAAAACCCCCTCCAATTTATGGGCGGACAGGATCCTGCAAATGGAGATTTAGTGCTCAATCAGAAGGCATAACCCTGTAATCAAAGAAAAAGACTGATGGCACATCCTACTTTTCTAATGTGAACAGGTGCAAACTGAAATGAAACATAGTAACAAAAAGGAGACATCTGCACTCTGTAGCGCTAAGATATGTGGACCAATGAATATTGTAACAAAAATGGCCAGTTTTATGTGAGCCCAACAGCCAAAGGTTTTTTTAACCCAGAGGGAGGCATTTTGTGCGCTAAGTATCTCAATTTTTACAAGTGTTTCATAGTAGTAATGCATGTCTATATTGCCATAATCATTGTTCCATGTCTTAGCACTACAGAGTGCAGCTGTCTCCTTTTTGTTACGATGTTTCATGTTCAGCTTGCACCTGTTCACATTAGAAAGGTAGCACTTACTGGTTTTCATGCTGTCATTTTGATACAATTCCTGTTTTCTCTTCTAGAGATGTAGCCGTTCTCTGAATGCTGAGCTCTGTATAACCCAGCCCACACCACTGATTGGCAGCTTCCTGGGTGCACTATGCAGAGGTCTTGTAATCGGTGGTAAGGGCGGGATTATGCAGAGCAGTCGACTGGGAGATATACAACACCTAATCCTGTAATGATAATCTCCAGCTGATAAAACATTGATTGTATTGGAACAGCAATACACAGGCCAGTAAGTGAAATCATTGAAATCAGGGTCTCACCCCCTACACTATGCTACTCTCAGATTACAAAGCAATAACCTGCTGGCAGATTCTGTCATGTTAATAGCCTAGGTAGTGCTAGCATGGCCTGCAGCGTCTCCAGACATGTCTCCCATAAAGCACATGTGGGGGCTTGTTTGGCAATTGCCAAGGAACTGCATTCAGCGCAGCAGAACATCCTTCAGATAAGCAGTAATGACCTCATTGATAGCAGCTGAGCCTGTAAGTGCGGGGATTTCTGCATGTGGCACTCATACTCCATCTAATATATAAAGCTGAATGTGTATGTATGTGTGTGTGTGTGTGTGTATGTCCGGGATTGGCATCTGCACCGTCGCTGCTACAGCCACAAAATTTTGCACACTCACATGTCTGGACCCCGAGAGCGTCATAGGCGGTGAAATTTTAACCCCGTGCGTTCCAATTTACTAATCAATTTTGCACCTATCTACATAATGGGGAAAAAGTGAAACGAAAAGTGTATCCGCACCGTCGCATTTACAATCACGAAATTTTGCACAGACGCCTCATGTGACCCAGGGAACGTCGTTGACTATGTTTTGACAGGAAAATGTAGCCCCTCGCTTTACAGTTACTCTCCAAAAAACATGGCTCCATTAAAGTAAATGAAGCCTAGAACTACAGGTTATTAGTAGGAGCTGTGATTGGTTGCTATAGGAACAAAAGACATTCATAGTATAAGAAGCTTATATGTGAGGTAATAAGATGTCGGTGGGGAGACGGATAGAGAGAGACAGAAAGAGACAGACAGAGAGAGACAGACAGGGAAAGAGACAGAGAGATAGAGCCAGACAGAGACAGACAGAGAGGGAAAGAGACAGAGACAAACGGTGAAAGAGACAGACAGAAACAGATGGTGAAAGAGACAGACAGACAGAGACAGACCTGGAAAGAGACAGACCTGGAAAGAGACAGATGGGGAAAGAGACAGACCTGGAAAGAGACAGATGGGGAAAGAGACAGATGGGGAAAGAGACAGATGGGGAAAGAGACAGATGGGGAAAGAGACAGATGGGGAAAGAGACAGATGGGGAAAGAGACAGACAGACAGGCAGACAGGGACAGAGACAGGCAGACAGGGAAGGAGGAGACAACCAGAGAGACAGACAAAGATAGATGGGAAAAGACAGAGACCTTGATAGAGACAGACGGGGAAAGAGACAGAGACAGGCAGACAGGGAGAGAGACAGACAGGAAAAGACACAGACAAAGAGACGGGGAGACAGACAGGGAAAGAGACAGACCTAGAAAGACAGCTGAGGAAAGAAACAGAGATAGAGACAGACAAAAAAAAGAGACAGACAGAGACAGGCAGACGGGGAAAGAGACAGACGGGGAAAGAGACAGACCTGAAAAGAGACAGATGGAGCACATTACTTGGCCAATTTAGTGAAATCTGTGTGGAATATCTGTGGTGTTGAAATATATGTTGTGAAATGCTTCTATTAGCTCAGTTTTTGCCTTTTAATACTTACATTTCTATTTGTTTTGTGGTTTTTGTGTGCAGAATACATTTTTGTTAATACATTCTATTTTGTTAACAACAGTTATTAACCCGGGTGAAGCCGGGTAGTACAGCTAGTAATGAATAAATCCAGATATTTTTTTAGGGTTTCTTTCCATCTTTTTATCATTTAACATAACCATGTTTACCCATCCTGTGATTTCTGTAACTCCATGACTTTCCCTACTTGGTGTTGAGGAGTGTGACCACATGGAAAGCCTGTGGAGCCCCCTCGCCTTTAAATGAATAACACACAAGAGCCTTCTCTATATCACACACAATGCAGGACATTGTATTTTGTGTCACTTATCAGCACCATTTATGTGAATCACTTTATGACGTGTTGCGAAACACACCTTCTCTCTTCTCCATATAGACCAGACTTTCAGGTTTTGGATGGGTCTGTACCTTTGTGACTACAATCCACCGTAGCTCCATATTATTCTTTAAAGGGAACTAAACATCAGCATTTTGATGTATAAGGTGCAGCCAGTGCAGTACTGGCACTATCAGGCACATTGTGTAGATACCATTAGTGGGCAGCTTGGATGTTTAGGCTGTGAAGTCCAAGTTTGTGAAGTTTAAAAATTCATCATCTTTTTGACTAACGTGTGCACCTCGCTGCTAATATCCGGGCGGGTTATGCACATGGATACCCGCCTCCCCCCTCCCCGGGCCTGTTCCTCCCTCTCTCTGGCTCTATGCAAATTTTTATATTCAGTAACATGGCGTCGGAGTTAGCGCCTGCGCATAGCGCTTATCTCCGGCGCCATGTTTCTGAGGCCCGCATTACCTAGTCTTGGGCCTGAGAGGGCGGCGCATGTGTCGCGGGCGGGGAGGACGCCACTGCGCTGCGCTCGCTAACGCTCGGGTCCGGCGCTGCTGCGATGGCTGCTCGGTGGCTCGAGCGGGATCCCGGATCCGGGGACTCGAGCGGCACTCCTCGCCCGTGAGTGAAAGGGGTGGTTGGTTTGGGGGATTTAGTCCGTGACGCCACCCACGGGTCGTGGTGAAGATGGGCACCACCGCTGCTGGTGGCGGGGATCCCGGGAGCGATGGTGGGGAGCAGCTGGGATGTTGTTTTTACCCTCTGTGGGTAGGGGTCGGTGGTCCCGGGGCCCAATGATGATGTGACGGGGAGGCAGGGTTGGCGAGGTGCAGGGTTGCAGGGACAGTGCGGCGCGGTGCCGGATGGCATGGGTGTACTCACTCAGTAAGAAATGTACAAAGTCCTCGGTAAACCAAACGGCTGGATGGACGGGTACCGCAGCCAGCTGCCGTGTCTCTCCCCGGACAGGTGATGGTGGCTGTCTTTCCCTGCACCTTGATGTTCTCCTTCTGACTACTATGGATTCCCAACGGTAGTCCGCTCACCGGTGTATGGGTACCGGAGGAGCCCGTTTGCCCGCAGGCGCTGGCCCTTGGGTCTCTAGCCTTAGGCGGTAGCTGTATACCCTCACGGTGTGGGCTGTTGCCTTCAATCAGGACTTTTGCTGTTCTGAAACCCCTGGGGTTCCAGTCACATTCGGATCTGACTATTGACGGCGGCTCAAAGCCTGGTCGGGGTCCGATGGCCCTGCCTGTGTGTGCTGGCTTCACTTCGCTCCCCGGTCGGTACCGGCGGGCCAACGCCCGACCCCGGTCCTACGGTTCCGCGTTGCTCCAACACTCCTGCAGACGGCCACCACCGTCTGCCAACCTTGCTGTTAGTGCCTGGGCCACAAACCCAGACACCCAAGTGCTTGTTCCTCTCACTTCTAACTCCTAAGCTGTTCTGTCACTTTTCCCGCCTCCAGGCCTGTGAACTCCTCGGTGGGTGGGGCCAACCGCTTCACTCCGCCCCACCTGGTGTGGACATCAGACTCTGGAGGGAGGCAACAAGGGTTTTTGTTTGGCTGGTGTCCCTGTCTAATGGGGGTGGGGGTGTTTGAGTGTTATCTGTGACGACCTGGCTAGGCCAGGGCGCCACACATGCGCCCTCGCTTCTTCAGATCTCGTTGTGACAGCGGGAGCGCGCGTGGTCACAACAGGACTGGAGAACAGCTGATCTTACCCTGATTAGCTGCAGCAGACGTCTGCTACGATATTGTCTGCTGCAGCTAATCGATAAAATTCACCTTACAGATTTGCATTAAAAGGGGTTGTCGACAAATTCTTTTTTATTTTAAAATTGAGTCCACCTTAATGGTACATGCCCATGATCAGGAGTCACTGTGTCCTGGAGGCAGCGGGTCCTGACCTACGGGGCCGCGAGTCTCCTCAATAGGAGACCGCAGCTGCTCGTACCCACAATCAGAGTTCAGTGCGCTGCGGTCTCCTGCTTGTGTTCTCCCTAGGGAGGACGCTTGTGATTCCGCAGCAAACAATTGACATGCTGCGGTCTGGAAAGTCGCACCGCAGGTCAGTGTTTGCTGCTGAAAAAACAAGGACAGTGGGCACTGGATTTCTAGACATCTCATCCTCTGTGCTTGTACTGTACAACACAGCGTTTTGGGCGCAGCTAAAGGATGCTGTGTCCAAAACGCTGCAAACACCAATTGTGGCCCGCACCCTTAAAGTACTGAAACCTGTACCTATCTCCTGAACTGGGGTCCCCCAATCACCCATTTGGGCTCAGGCCCAATCACCAGTGAGTGGAAAGGAGGCAATTCGTATAGCAATGAATGGAGACAATCAGTTGACATGCCTTCTCCACTGAACTCACTGGTGATCGCACATCAGCCCAAACGGGTGATCGGTACACCCCAGTTCTGGAGATAGGTGGGATTCCCATGCGTGGAACCGATATCTATGAGATGTTTATACCATATCTGTAAGACAACCCCTCCAACAACAAAAAACAGGACTCCCGTCGCTTCTCCGTACTGGTGTCAGCATCCACCACTGGTCTCCTAGCTTTGGCTCAGTGGTTAGCACTTTTGCTTTGCTGAGCTAACCCAAGGACATTATCTGAAAGGAGTTTATATGTTCTCCCTGTGTTTGTATGGGTTTCCTCCAGTTTCTCAGATTTCCTCCCACACTCCAAAGATACTGATAGGGACCTTAGATTGTGAGCCCCAATGGAGACAGTGATGATGCTGTGGAATTAATGGTGCCATGTAAGTGAATTATTATTTTGATTTAAGTGTCAGGTGATTGCCTGCAGTGGTCATGTTCTACCTGATCAGAAGATACAATCTCCTAGCTCTTTCTCCAGTCTAAAGGCCGCTTTACACGCTGCAGCATCACTCAAGCGATCTCGTTGGGGTCACGGAATTGGTGACGCACATCCGGTCGCTTTAGCAATGCCGTTGCGTGTGACACCGATGAGTGATTTTGCATCGTCGCAAAAACGTGCAAAATCGCTCAACGGTGACATGGGGGTCCATTCTCAAATATCGTTGCTGCTGCAGTAACGAGGTTGTTCCTCATTTCTGCGGCAGCACACATCGCTCCGTGTGACACCGCAGGAACAAGGAACCTCTCCTTACCTGCGGCCGCCGGCAATGCGGAAGGAAGGAGGTGGGCGGCATGTTACGTCCCGCTCATCTCCGCCCCTCTGCTTCTAGTGGGCGGCGGTTCAGAGACGCTGCTGTGACGTCGCTGTGACGCTGAACGAACCGCCCCCTTAGAAAGGAGGCGAATCGCCAGTCACAGCGACGTCGCAGGGAAGGTAAGTAGTGTGACTGGTCTGCGCGATGTTGTGCACCATGGGCAGCGATTTGCCCATGTCGCACAACCAATGGGGGCGGGTACCCACGCTAGCGATATCAGTCACGATATTGCAGCGTGTAAAGCGGCCTTAAAACAGAAAATGATGTCTGCAGCCAATCATAGGCTGCAGACTGGCTGCATAGGTCTTCTGGCAAGGGTCACTGGCAGCAGTACGTAGGAGCAGCAGGGGTCCGGTAAGTGATGGTGGACAGCCCCTTTAAAAGAATACTTTGGCCACAATACTGACATACGGTGGCTCAGTGGTTAGCACTGCAGTCTTGTAGCGCTGGGGTCCTGGGTTCAAATCCCACCAAGGGCATTATCTGCAAGGAGTTTGTATGTTCTCTCCGTGTTTGCGTGGGTTTCCTCCGGGTTCTCCGGTTTCCTCCCACACTCCAAAGATATACAGATAGGGACTCTAGATTGTGAGCCCCAATGGGGACAGTGTTCCTAATGTATGTAAAGCGCTGTGGAATTAATAGCGCTATATAAATGAATAAATATTATATTATTATTATACTTGGTAAAATGTACTATTTGTGCCTTTTTTAAAAATGTAATGTTTCTTAGGCCTAAAACACACTTCCGCATAAAAAACGTCAGTGTGACACGGTCCGTTTTTCGGGTCCGTGTTCCGTTTTTTGGGGCGTTTCTCCGGTACGTATGGCATCCGTGTGATGGCGTATGCGAGCCGTGTGTACTTGTAAAATGTCCGTGTTTGTGTGTAAAATGCCCGTGTATGTGTCCGTGTGGAATGTCCGTTTGTGTGTTGCACAATGTCGTTGATACATGTCGGCTGACAGCAGACAGAGTTGCGCGATGAGAATGAACTCGGGTGAACTTCACCCGACTTCATGTGTGCCGCATACTGATTAGCGGTCACCTGTGAAGGATTCACCAGTGACCGCTAATCCCCCGAGTGACTGAAGTGAGCAGCCCTCTCTCATACTTACCACTCCCCGATCACCAGCGCGGCGAGGAACAGCTGTGCAGAGAATACGCGGCAACAATTACTTTGAATATGCCGGCCGCTCATTAATCAATCTCGTATTCCCTGCTTTCCCCACCCACAGACGCCTGTGAGCCGCTCCTGTCAGCTCCACGCAGCTAATAAAGGCAATAGTGCGATCAGCTGAGCTGTCACTGAGATTACGTGCGGCCAACGCTGAATACAGCTGATCGCGCTATTCCCTTCATTAGCTGCGTGGAGGTGACAGGAGCGGCGGTGTCTTCTGCAGCTCCTGTCACCTCCATGCAGCAGAGCTGGATGCGACGCTGGACCATCCTGGAGTACGCCGGACATGGAGGGCTTTTTCGGGCTTATTAAATTGGTGAACAAGGCAATTTGGTAGTGGTTTTTTTTTCTAATAAAGGATTTTTTCGGGTGTGTGTGTTTATTTACTGTAATTTACAGATTAATCATGGAAGGTATCTCGGGGAGACGCCTGACATGATTAATCTAGGACTTATTGGCAGCTATGGGCTGCCAAAAACTCCTTATTACCCCGAATGCCAACGCACCAGGGCAAATCGGGAAGAGCCGGGTACAGTCCCAGAACTGTCGCATCTAATGTATGCGGCAATTCTGGGCGGCTGCTGACTGATATTGTTAGGCTGGGGGGCTCCCCATAACGTGGGGCTCCCCATCCTGAGAATACCAGCCTTCAGCCGTGTGACTTTACCCTGGCTGGTATTAAAATTGGGGGGGACCGCACGCCGGTTTTTTTAATTATTTATTTATTTTCCTGCACAGTATAGACACGCCCACCGGCTGCTGTGATTGGGTGCAGTGAGACAGCTGTCACTCAGCGTGGGGGGCGTGTCTGACTGCAACCAATCATAGGCGGCGGTGGGCGGGGAAAGCAGGGAATACGAGATTGATTAATGAGCGGCTGGCATATTCAAAGTAATTGTTGCCGCGTATTCTCTGCACAGCTGTTCGTCGCCGCGCTGGTGATCGGGGAGCGGTATGGGCCGGGGGAAGAAAAAACCGAGCGCCAACGTAAGTATGACTGAGAACAGCAGAAAAAAAGGTAAGTATACTGAATTTAATTTAAAAAAAAAATAAAAATAAGATCGCTAGTGTAAAAACGCACACACACGAAACATGCTCAACACGGACATACTCCGTGTGCGGTCCATGCAGGCACGGACCCATAAACTTTAGCGGGTCCGTGCCTGCGTGCTGCCGGCCAAAAACGGACATATCCGTGTAGAAAAGCGCACACACGTACTTACCTCACGGACACACGTTCCGTGCGATTTTACGTGTGTGTGCCATCTACCATTGAATAACGTGGGTCTCTGTGTGTACGTGTCTCCGGTACGTGCAAATACGTACCGCACACGTACAAAAAAAACGGATGTGTGTTGCGGGCCTTACAAAGAGAAGTGGTTATCACTTTTTAAGAACGTTTCTTCGGAGCGCTATCTGGCGCCAAGTCTTACTTTTCGGAGCAGGGTGCATTGACAATACTGTAGTTTGTTGGCCGGCCCACATTGTGACCAGAAGCGCAGTGTGAACAATCATTAACAAGTGTTTTACAATAAAGACCAAATATCTCCTGTGGAATAATAGCTGATGAGGAAATTCCTTGCTGCTCCCACTGAGCACACAGCTTAGTGTCAGGTTACTCCATGGCATCTGTGGCCCACAGCACCAGAAGGGAACTCCTGGAAGGAGCCGCCCTCACATGTGTGTACACGGCTATATAACAAGAAGCAGATAGGCTGGGCTGATTATTATCACCATCATGTAGGTTATATAGTAATTATGGCTCCATTATATGCACTATGGGGATATCAGATGTACATACAGCAGGTGAAATAAGTATTGAACACGTCACCAATTTCTAAAGGTTCTATTGACATGAATTTCTCACCAGATGTCGGTAACAACCCATTCAATCTATGCAGGCAAAGAAATCAAACTTTAGATGTCCATAAATTAAGTTATGTGTAATACTGAGAAATGACATGGGGAAAAAGTATTGAACACATCAAGAAAGAGAGCTACAAAAAGCCATGAAGTCATGACACCAGCTGAAATTAATCAGTGATTAGAAAGATGTCACACAAGAAACATCTCACAATGGGTGAAACTAGTGAGCTGTCTCCAGACCTTTGCGACCTTATTGTTTCAAAACATACTGATGGCATTGGTTAGAGAAGAATTTCTAAACCAGGGTTCCCCAACTCCAGTCCTCGAGGGCCGTCAACAGTGCATGTTTTCAGGATTTCCTTAGCATTGCATGGGTGTTGGAATCATCAACTGTGCAGGTGATTAAATTATCACATGTGCAATACTAAGGAAATCCTGAAAACATGCACTGTTGGCGGCCCTTGAGGACTGGAATTGGGGACCCATGTTCTGAACTATTCAAGGTTCCAGTGAGCATTGTTGGGGCCATAATATGGAAGTGAAAAGAACATAATTTCACCATAAACTGGCCACGACCCGGTGCTCCCCACAAGACTTTAGAAAGAGGAGTGAAAATAATTATCAGAAGAGTTGTCCAAGAGCCAAGAACCACCTGAGCAGAGCTAAAGAAAGACCTGGAATCAGTAGGTACAGTTGTTTCAAAGAAAACAATGAGTAACGCACTGTCTTCCATGTCCTGTATGCATGATCACCACACAAGACTCCATTGCTGAACAAAAAGCATATTCAAGAACGTTTAATGTTTGCTCAACAACATTTAGACAAGGTTCGGAAATACTGGAAAAATATAATCTGGTCAGATGAGACCAAAACAGAACTCTTTGGATGCCATAATACACACAATGTTTGGAGGCAAAGCGCAAATCACCCCAAAAAACACCATACCAACAGTGAAGTGTGGAGGTAGGAACATCATGGTGTGGGGCTGTTTTTCAGCATGCGACACTGGCAAACTTCATATAATTGAAGGAAGGATGAATGGACAAATGTACTTAGACATTCTTAATAACAATTTGGCGCCATCTACCAGGATGATGAAGATGAAACGAGGGTGAACAATGATCCCAAACACACAGCCAAGGAAACGCTCAACTGGTTTCAGAGAAAGAACATAAAACTGTTAGATTGGCCGAGCCGATCATCATCTGAATCTAATAGAGAAAATTTATTGAAGACACTAAAGCTCAGAGTTCATAGAAGGCACCCGGGACCTTCAGGATTTGTACAGTGTTTGTGTGGAAGAATGGGCCAAAATCACACCTGAGCAATCAATGCACGCCACAAATTTTTTCATATAAGAGGTGTCTTGAAGCTTCATCACCAACAAAGGTTTTTGTAGCTATTAAATAAATTTCAGTGCACAGTTGAATACTTTTCATATCATTTTTTTATTGAAGGGGGCATTCGGCATATTATAGACTGCACTAATAATATGTCTGCCCCTGATCAAATACATATATAAGACTCTGTTCGCATCTCTAGTAAAAATTCAGTTTTCTCAATTAGCATCAGAAATAGTAAGGCTATGTGTCCACGGGAAAATGTAGCTGCGGATTTTTCTGCATCAAAATCTGCAGCTTTCCCGCAAAATCCGCACCTTTTCAAAGGTGCGGATTTGCCGCGGATTTTGGTGCAGATTTTTTTTTCCCCAATTTTAAAGCCAAAATCCGGATGAAAATCCGCAACAATAATTGACATGTTGCAGATTTTTCCAGAACAAAATCCGCACGAAATCCGCTGCGGAAAAATCCTCAGCGTGGGCACAGCATTTCCAAAATACCATAGAAATGGCTGGGAAGTGCCTGAGCTGCAGATTTTCGGGAAATCCGCGGCTTTTCCGTGAGAAATCCGCGGCAGAATCCGCGCATTTTCCGCAGCGTGGGCACATAGCCTAAAACAGGATCTGTCAAATCCTGAATACGGCACTTACCGTAATCATCGGTACAATGGTGGTTTTTGTGGCTGCAGATAATAAAATCTCTGATGTCCAGTGGTTTCTATGATTTGTTTGTCATCATTATAAAGGTGTACTTTGCACGCTGCGACATCGCTACTGCGATATCGTCGGGGTCAAATCGAAAGTGCCGCACATCCGGCGCCGGTAATGACGTCGCAACGTGTAAAGCCTAGATGCGCCGATAAACGGTCGCAAAAGTGTCGTAAATCGGTGATCTGTGTAGTGTCGGACATTTTCATAATGTCGCACCAATAGGAGATACGATGTTGTTCCTCGTTCCTGCGGCAGCATACATCGCTGTGTGTGAAGCCGCAGGAGCGAGGAACTTCTCCTTACCTGCCTCCACCGCCAATGCGGAAGGAAGGAGGTGGGCGGGATGTTTACGTCCCGCTCATCTCCGCCCCTCCGCTTCTATTGGCCGCCTGCCGTGTGACGCCGCACGACCCGCCCTCTTAAGAAGGAGGCGGGTCGCCGGCCAGAGCGACGTCGCAGGGCAGGTGAGTACGTGTGAAGCTGCCGTAGCAATAATGTTCGCTACGGCAGCTATCACAAGATATCGCATCTGCGACGGGGGCGGGGACTATCGCGCTCGGCATCGATAGCATCGGCTAGTAGTCTAGAAATTCTAGAAGAGGAGGAATACAGAGGCTTCCAATCCACGCACACACACAAAAGTGAGATAACCTCATTCTTCCAGGTGTCGTGCAACTTAGCTTCCAATATTTCATGTCTACAGTCAGTTCCCTGAGCCTCCAGTAGAGGGCACTGCAACATTGCAGTAAAACTCCCTTGCATACAGTTAGCACGTTATATTACGGTATAGTTTATTATATTATGGTACAGAATATTATACAGTGCTACAGTATAGTATATTATATTGGGTGTGCACGTCATTTACTAGAGTCAATATTAAATTCTGAAACAACGGCCCTATTCATTATTGCATTTGTGCCTGTTTTTTGTTGAGTTTTTGGCATTTTTTGTGCCTTTTTTTTGTTGGCGCCAAATTCATTTTTCCATCTGCACCTTTTTTGAAGTCTGTTTTATATGCGAATGTCTGTTTATTTGTTTTTTGTCACTTCGCCACTGCTGATGTGGTTTAGGGATTACAGCCGCTAATTCATCAATTGCCACTTTTCACAAAGTGAGAAAATTTCTCCCGAATCTCTCCTGGTCCGTCCCCCTGGAGGGAGTCTTTTTAAGTCAGCAACTTAAACAGTTGTCTTAATGGTTAAAGACAGAGAAAAAAAATGGCCATTTTTTTTTTACTTCATACTAAATTCATAAACCGGTGTGTGCCAGGTGTATGAATTTGATGTAAATAATAAAACATCAGCAAAAAACCACAAGTTTAAAAAAAGAAAAGGATCAGAAATGATAAATTGGGCAAAAAAGTGTCTTACATTAAAAAATCTGACGTTTAGTCAGATGTTCTGCAGCAGCTGAGGTGTGCATTTTGTTCTGCAGCAGCTGAGGTGTGTATTGTGATGTTCTGCAGCAGCTGAGGTGTGTATTGTGATGTTCTGCAGCAGCTGAGGTGTGTATTGTGATGTTCTGCAGCAGCTGAGGTGTGTATTGTGATGTTCTGCAGCAGCTGAGGTGTGTATTGTGATGTTCTGCAGCAGCTGAGGTGTGTATTGTGATGTTCTGCAGCAGCTGAGGTGGGTATTGTGATGTTCTGCAGCAGCTGAGGTGGGTATTGTGATATTCTGCAGCAGCTGAGGTGTGCATTTTGGTGTTCTGCAGCAGCTGAGGTGGGTTTTGTGATGTTCTGCAGCAGCTGAGGTGGGTATCGTGATGTTCTGCAGCAGCTGAGGTGGGTATTGTGATGTTCTGCAGCAGCTGAGGTGTGTATTGTGATGTTCTGCAGCAGCTGAGGTGGGTATTGTGATGTTCTGCAGCAGCTGAGGTGGGTATTGTGATGTTCTGCAGCAGCTGAGGAGGGTATTGTGATGTTCTGCAGCAGCTGAGGTGGGTATTGTGATGTTGTGCAGCAGCTGAGGTGGGTATTGTGATGTTCTGCAGCAGCTGAGGTGTGTATTGTGATGTTCTGCAGCAGCTGAGGAGGGTATTGTGATGTTCTGCAGCAGCTGAGGTGGGTATTGTGATGTTGTGCAGCAGCTGAGGTGGGTATTGTGATGTTCTGCAGCAGCTGAGGTGGGTATTGTGATGTTCTGCAGCAGCTGAGGAGGGTATTGTGATGTTCTGCAGCAGCTGAGGTGGGTATTGTGATGTTGTGCAGCAGCTGTGTGTATTATGAGGTTCTGAATCAGCTGAAATGTACTATGACGTTCTGCAGCAGCTGAGATGTGTAGTATGCGGTTCTACAGAAGCTAAGCTGTGCAGTATGATGTTCTGCAGCAGCTTAGGTGTGCATTATACTGTTCTGCAGCAGAAGAGGTGTGTATTATGCTGTTCTGCAGCAGCTGAGATGTGTAGTATGGTGTTCTACAGCAGCTAAGGTGTGTATTATGATGTTCTGCAGCAGATGAGGTGTGTATTATGATGTTCTGCAGCAGCTGAGATGTACCGTATATTATGATGTTCTGCAGCAGATGGGGCGTAACACTGTATAACATACTGTAGCTGCTAAATAAGCTATTTTTGTAAGCGGGTAAAGCTGAGCGAGCTGTTCTGTGTCCAGCAGCGGTCTGCACAGGAGAAGAAACTTCCTTTTGCCTGACTGCACGTGCAGGAAAAGATAAGCAGTGTCTATATAACGCCGCTCATCCCTGTAATCAGGAAGCTGCTACAATGCTTACATTACAAACAGGTCACTATAACATTTCCACTGACAGGTATTACTGTAGTTTTGGAATAAAATAGAAGAAAAATGTAACAGAATATATTGGAAAATTTTGTATATATATATATATATATATATATATATATATATATATATATACACACACACATACACACAGTATACACATACTAGAAGGTGGCCCGATTCTAAAGTATCGGGTAGTCTAGAATGTGTATGTAGGTTAGCAGATTGAATAATAAGGTAATGAATGGACTGGATGAGTTGGGTTTAATTTAGTATTCTTATAATTGTTTATTGGTTTTACACTGACAAACAACACTGCATGTAGCGTTTTTTGGGTCGTTAAAATAACGCACATTGACAAATTCCGTTGGAATCCGCCAAGGTGTCTAATGATTGTCTATGGTGGCGGATTCTGCCACTATGCGCTAAGCGGCGGAATCCACTGACAAATTCCGTCACGTTCTACTGAGCATGCTCAGCATGTCCAGCAGAATGCTCTAAATCGATTAAAATCACTACTGGTCTCTCCCCCTCTCCCTCACATACTCATCGATCACGGGCGCGATGCTGCACAGCTATCACAAAGCTCCGGTGGCTTTTCCTCTTTTGAAAATGCCAGCAGCTCATTATTCAATCTCGTATTCCCTGCTTCCCCCGCCCACCGGCGACTATGATTGGTTGCAGTCAGACCTGCCCCTACGCTGAGTGACAGCTGTCTCACTGCAACCAATCACAGCCGCCGGTGGGCGTGTCTATATCGTGCAGTAAAATAAATAAATAATTAAAAAAAAAAAAACGAGGTACGGTCCCCCCCAATTTTGATACCAGTCAAGATAAAGCCACACGGCTGAAGGCTGGTATTTTCAGGAAGGGGAGCCCCACGTTATGGGGAGGCCCCCAGCCTAACAATTTCAGCCAGCAGCCGCCCGGAATTGCCGAATCCATTAGATGCGACAGTCCCGGGACTCTACCCGGCTCATCCCGAATTGCCCTGGTGAGGTGGTAATCGAGGTAATAAGGAGTCAATGGCAGCAGCCCATAGCTGCCACTAAGACCTAGGTTAATAATGGCAGGCGTCTCCCCAAGATACCTTCCATGATTAACTTAACCTGTAAGTTAAAGAAAATAAACACATACACCCGAAAAAATCCTTTATTTGGAATTAAAGACAAAAAAACCCCCTCTTTCACCACTGTATTAAACCCCCAAATAGCCCTCCAGGTCCGACATAATCCACAGAGGTCCCACGACGCTTTCAGCTCTGCTACATGAAGCAGACAGGAGCGGCAGTAGAACACGACCGCTCTGTGTCAGCTCCACGCAGCAACTGAAGTGAGCCGCGCAATCAGCTGTGCCCTCATTCAGGTGACCCGCGGACACAGCTCTCGGGTCGAGGACTTCATCTGTGGCCGCGGGTCACCTAAGTGACGGCACAGCTGATCGCGCGGCTCAATGCGGTCACTCAGGGGGATTTGTGTGTCTCTCTCTCTCCTCACAATGCAAGTGTGAAAGCAGCATAATGTCTGCGTGGGGCGGAGTGCGGGGTGGGTGGAGCCAAGCGGGCCCATGACGCCGGGGACTGCATGGCTGGGGACAGGTGACTATCCAGGTGTGTGTGTGTTTTCAGTGTGTACATGCGTAGGGCGGAGTGTGGGGAGGGAGGTGGAGCCGAGCGGGGAAGTGTCGGGCGTCGTCCTGTCGGCCCGTAATTCAGGCTGTTCAGTTAGGCTCCTTGCACACGTACCCAGGGTAAATATCAGGTAACTAAGCAAAGCGCTTTGCTTAGTAACCCGATGTGTACCCTGGTTACATGTGCAGGGAGCCTTAGTTGAGCCGTTGGTCGCATGTTCATTAGCGCAGGTGCTGTGGTGATGGTTTTCACTGTAATTACATCATTTTGGAGCAAGACAGACAGAATGAGGCAATTATATATATAGATATATTATTATTATTATACATATATACATTATATATATCTATATCTATATATCTATATATATATATATATATATATATATATATATATATATATATATATATATATATATATATATATATACACACTGTATATCACATACATAAACACATATAATATATTCAGTCATTCATGTGATGCATATGGGAACGTTCCTTTTTGTGTTGCAGAGGCCAGTAACCAGCTCTCAGGCGTGCGGCTTTACATTCTGTAAGAGGAAGTGAAATCCTCCCACATAGGTTCCCTGTAGCTAAATATGTTACTGGTTTATGAGTCAACGCTAGAGACAATCAGCAAGCGCACATTTCCAAGCAAACCATCAATTACTGCAGTCCTGTTTACACCGACCATTTATCATTACCCATCACTTGTTTCTCATAGATCTTACAGATATCGATAAGTGTAAATGCGCAAAAAGATCAGTGACGGCCAATGCCAGCAGTGATAAATTTAAAAAAAAAAAAAAAAAAAAAAAGGGTAATGTAGGCTGTAACTTAAGACATCCTGAAGGAGACAGGCCCAATCTCTTTTTTTAAAGGTCTAGTGGGGTAGTCGGTCGTGTGACCACACAAATGCAATTTCCAACCTCCCGGCCACATTCCAACTAGACGTGCCCGGCCTTGCTCAACTCACTCGCATTGAGCGAGAGTGCGAAAGTCTAGTCAGCACGTGAGCACATTGCTTGCAGTCACACGCCTGCCCGCTCCCGATGCCAGACAATCCTCAGCGTGTACACACTGCATACTCTGAGGCTTCACAAGTCTGCAGTAACATAGTCCTGGAAGCCCCCTTAAGACACTTGCAAACTCAATGCTGACAAACATACAGCGAGTGAAATAAGTATTGAACACGTCACCAATTTCCTAAGTTAATATATTTCTAAAGGTTCTATTGACATGAATTTCTCACCAGATGTCAGTGAAAACCCATCCAGTACACAAAGGCAAAGACATCAAAACCATAGAAGTCCATAAATTAAGTTATGTGTAATAATGAGAAATGACACAGGGAAAAAGTATTGAACACATGAAGAAAGAGAGCTGCAAAAAGTCAAGGAAAGTCATGACTCTAGCTGAAATTTAACAGCAATTAGAAAGCAATCCTGCCACTTAGTGAAAAATAATATCAACTGATTCAACTGATGCCTATAAAAAGGTGTCTCACTACCAAGGTGCCACACAAGAAACATCTCATGATGGGAAAAACCAGTGAGCTGTCTCAAGACCTGCCCAACCTTATTGTTGCAAAACATACGGATGGTATTGGCTACAGAAGAATTTCTAAACTATTGAAGGTTCCAGTAAGCATTGTAGGGCCGGTAATCTGGAAATGGAAAGAACATCATTTTACCATAAACCGGCCGCAACCAAAAATTTCGGACAGTGGAGTGAAAATAATTATCATAAGAGTTTTCCAGTTTTACAAGAACCATGTGTGGAGAGCTACAGAAAGACCTGGAATCAGCAGGTACAATTGTTTCAAAGAAAACAATAATTAATGCACCCCCTCTCCATGGCGTGTATGCAGGCTCCTGTATGCACGCTCACCACGCAAGACTCCACTGCTGAACAAAAAGAATGTTTACGACATTTACAGTTGCCTCAACAACATTCAGACAAGCCTGTGAAATACTAAGGGGCACTTTGCACACTACGACATCGCAAGCCGATGCTTGCGATGCCGAGTGCGATAGTCCCCACTACCGTCGCAGCAGCGATATCTTGTGATTGCTGCCATAGCGAACATTATCGCTACGGCAGCTTCACATGCACTCACCTGGCCTGTGACGTTGCTCTGGACGGCGACCTGCCTCCTTATTAAGGGGGGCGGTTGGTGTGGCGTCATAGCGACGTCACACGGCAGGCGGCCAATAGAAGCGGAGGAGCGAAGCTGAGCGGGACGTAAACATCCCGCCCACCTCTGTCCTTCCGCATAGCTGGCGTGAGCCGCAGGACGCAGGTAGGAGATGTTCCTCGCTCCTGCGGCTTCATACACAGCAATGTGTGCTTCCGCAGGAACGAGGAACAACATCGTAACATCGGTCCTTCCGAAATTATGGAAATGACCGACGCTACACCGATGATATGATTTGGACGTTTTTGCGCTCGTTAATCGTATCAAAAATGATTTACACACTACGATATCGACTGCGACGCCGGATGTGCGTCACTTTCGATTTGACCCCACCGACATCGCACCTGCGATGTCGTAGTGTGCAAAGTGCCCCTTAGATAATATATAGTCTGGTTAGATTAGACCAAAAATGAACTCTTTGGATGCCATAGTAAACACCATATTTGGAGGCCAAAAGGCAACCTCATATCGCCCAAAGAACACCATACCAACAGTGAAGTTTGGAGGTGGCAACATCATGCATTGGGGCTGTTTTTTAGCATACTGCAGTTGCTAACCTCATATAATTGAAGGATGAGGGAACAAATGTACTGAGACATTATGGATAAAAATCTGCTCCCATTTATCAGGATGATGAAGATGAAACAAGGGTGGACATTTCAGCAGGACAATGATCCCAAACACAAAACCAAGGAAACTGTTGGTTTCAGAGAAAGAAAATAAAGCTGCTAGAATGCCTGAGACGATCACCGGAGCTGAATCCAGTAGAAAATCTATGGAAGGGACTAAAGCTCAGAATTCATAAAAAGAGTCCACAGAATCCTCAGGATGTGAAGGGTGTTTCTGAAGAAGAATAGGCCAAAACCACACCTGAGCAATGCGGGCAACCAGTTTCTCCATTCAGGAGGCGTCTTGACGCTTCATCACCAACAAAGGCTTTTGTGCGAACTATTGAATAAATGTTTGTAAGGCCCCTTTCACATTGCATTTTTCCCTACGTCCACAGGTCCCGTCGGGGCATCCGTCCGGACCGCCCCTCCCCCACTCTGCAAAGCGTGCTCCGGACGCATGCGCCCGACAGGGCCATTCACTGTTATGGAGCGCACTGCGTTAGCGTGTGCTCTGTTTTGTGCCATTTTTTGTACATATATACGTTTCTGCAGACGGACACCCGAACGTACTCCTCTACGTGTCCGTCTGCAGAAACGTATATGTGCAAAAAATGGCACAAAACAGAGCACACGCTAACGCAGTGCAATGTGAAAGTAGCCTAAGGGAGTTCAATACTTTTCCCGTGTCATTTCTCTTTATTACACAACTTAAATTTAGGGACAAATATGGTTTGATTTATTTGCTTGTGTGGATTGGATGAGTTGTTACCAGCATCTGGTGAGAAATTAATGTCAATAGCACCTTTTGAGATATATTTACTTAGAAAATTGGTGACGTGTTCAATACTTATTTCACCCGTTACAGAGTTACGTCCTTATCCCCTCATCTTTTAAGTCTACTTATTTTCAGATTGCAAACCCATATGAGCAGGAGTCTCATTTAAAGGAAATCTGTCAGCAGGTTTTTGTTACCTAACCTGAAAGAAGAATACAGTACAGACAGAAACCCTGTTTCCATCAATGTGTCACTTACTGAGCTGCTTGCTGTAGTTTCAATACAATCAGTGTCCTATCAGCTGGAAATGGTCACTATAGGACTAGGTGTCTTGTGCATTCTTGTCCTGCTGTTCTGTGTAACTTCGCCCTCAGCACTGATTAGCAGCTTTCGGTCAATATACAGTGTACACAGAAAGATGCCAATGTTATGGGCGGGATTATACATGGCTCAGCATTCTGAGCACTGCTATGTCTGCCTGCAGCAGAGAAACCAGTGATTGTGTCATGGGTGTGTCACGGGTGACAGACAGTCGTGGTTTCTGGCAATAGAACGTCACAGTATCTGGTTGTGCAGAATGCTCCCTGACTTTCCATTGTTCCTGCTGTCAGTATTCATTGGTATAAATAGCTTTCCTGCTGGATTAATCTCTCCCCCTTTTGGACCCAGCAGGAGCTCGCTTTCCACCCAGCTGCTGATCATCAGCTTTATCTTGGTGCTTAAATACCCCGTCCTTCCTTGAATTGGTGCTGGTAATATTCTTCATTTCATTCTAGCTCTGGTTGCAAGCAGGTGGCTTGCTCTCATTTGTAGTATCATTGCTGAAAACTTTGCTGAACTTCTGAGTCATCTAATGATAAGTAGTTCCAGCATTGTATCTTCTTTAGTAGGGTTGACGAAGAGCTCATCCCATCCATTCCCTATTTAGGGCCCAGCACTACGGATACCTAGGGTCAGGTATCCGGTTCGGCGCATAGGTACGGAACCTATCTAGGGTGGTGAGGGACCCCAGTGACCAGCAGTAGGATTGGTCAGGGGTCACCATTTTCTCTTCACATTCCTTTTTGCCGTTTGCTTGGTACTTCCCCGTACCTAGCATGACAGATTGCATCAGAATGACAGCACACAGTCTAATAAGTGACACATCGTTGGAATCAGGGTCTCAGCCCCTACACCATGCAAAAACATTCTGAGAGATTTCCTTTTATGAATCTATTCTATACTGTGTTTTCATTTTCCAAGTTATATCCTGCATGTTCTTTATATAATGAAACATTTATAACACAATCATAAATCATCATGGTGCTATATACACATAATAATGCAGGAGCATTGTGGCTGATGTAATCTCCCTGCGGAGATGATCCAATGAGACATTCATTCATCTGTCTCTGCTTCTCTATACCCGACCTCCATATAATGAGAGCTCTAAATCACATCTTACAATGTCTGATAAATAAATACCGTACACAGAACAGATGACAGGCGCAGCCTAGAAATATACGGCAGAGTTATATATCCCCTTGGTGTGGGCACAGGCAGATATGCATTGCAGAAGGAGCCTCATCTTATAATTCCATCTTGTAAATTATAAGATTACAGGAGAGACAAGAAGAGGGTCCGGCCAGCTCCGAGACGCGGCTGCACTCCATCACGGCTATCTTGTGAAGCGATCTGACAGCTAGAACCCTGGCAGTGCCACAGCACAGAGCCCAGCAGCTGCCCGGACAATGGGGCTATTGTTACACAAATGGGCCAGGCTGGCACGATCATGAGATAAGGAGAGGTCAGCCATGCCAGCACTGGAACCGATTTAGAAAATATAAACAAGATTAAATGCGTCAGGAGAGCTACAAGATCTCCGGGGATAAGGCGGATTATTAATCAAGGTGGGAGAACGTTACTGGTATGAATCGGGTCACTGAGGACACAGAAGTCCAATTTATCCCTGGGCGACCAATGCTGGAACTAAGGGGTCTTCATCAATTTACCATGTTTAGTGCAACAACTTCATTCCTCTCTATTAGTGTTTAGTTGCTAGGTTTGTGTGCTGTTAATAAAGATAGAACAAAAAAAAAAAAAGGAGAAAGGAGGTCACAGGAAAAGCATGTGACTATATTCTGTATCCCTCCTTCCTGTGCTCTATGTGGGAGGATGCTTGCTGCAGTAGCTCCAGACAGATACACACAGAAATGATTACTTGCTGATTTATTAAGCTTGCTATATTTGTTCCTGATTGTTCCTGAATATAATAATAATAATAATAATAATAATAAATAATAATAAGAGGAACCTCAAGACCCACCTCTTCCAACAAGCCTACAACCTACAATAGCCCTCAGTCCAGTACACCACTGCGCAACCAGCTCTGTCCTCACCTATTGTACCATCACCCATTCCCTGTAGACTGTGAGCCCTCGCGGGCAGGGTCCTCTCTCCTCCTGTAGACTGTGAGCCCTCGCGGGCAGGGTCCTCTCTCCTCCTGTAGACTGAGAGCCCTCGCAGGCAGGGTCCTCTCTCCCCCTGTAGACTGTGAGCCCTCGTGGGCAGGGTCCTCTCTCCTGTAGACTGTGAGCCCTCGCAGGCAGGGTCCTCTCTCCTCCTGTAGACTGTGAACCCTCGCGGGCAGGGTCCTCTCTCCTCCTGTAGACTGAGAGCCCTCGCAGGCAGGGTCCTCTCTCCTCCTGTAGACTGTGAGCCCTCGCAGGCAGGGTCCTCTCTCCTCCTGTAGACTGTGAACCCTCGCGGGCAGGGTCCTCTCTCCTCCTGTAGACTGAGAGCCCTCGCAGGCAGGGTCCTCTCTCCTCTAGACTGTGAGCCCTCGCAGGCAGGGTCCTCTCTCCCCCTGTAGACTGTGAGCCCTCGCAGGCAGGGTCCTCTCTCCCCCTGTAGACTGAGAGCCCTCGCAGGCAGGGTCCTCTCTCCTCTAGACTGTGAGCCCTCGCAGGCAGGGTCCTCTCTCCCCCTGTAGACTGTGAGCCCTCGCAGGCAGGGTCCTCTCTCCTCCTGTAGACTGTGAGCCCTCGCGGGCAGGGTCCTCTCTCCTCCTGTAGACTGAGAGCCCTCGCAGGCAGGGTCCTCTCTCCTCTAGACTGTGAGCCCTCGCAGGCAGGGTCCTCTCTCCCCCTGTAGACTGTGAGCCCTCGCAGGCAGGGTCCTCTCTCCCCCTGTAGACTGAGAGCCCTCGCAGGCAGGGTCCTCTCTCCTCTAGACTGTGAGCCCTCGCAGGCAGGGTCCTCTCTCCTCCTGTAGACTGTGAGCCCTCGCAGGCAGGGTCCTCTCTCCCCCTGTAGACTGTGAGCCCTCGCGGGCAGGGTCCTCTCTCCTCCTGTAGACTGTGAGCCCTCGCAGGCAGGGTCCTCTCTCCTCTAGACTGTGAGCCCTCGCAGGCAGGGTCCTCTCTCCTCCTGTAGACTGTGAGCCCTCGCGGGCAGGGTCCTCTCTCCTCCTGTAGACTGTGAGCCTTCGCGGGCAGGGTCCTCTCTCCTCCTGTAGACTGTGAGCCCTCGCAGGCAGGGTCCTCTCTCCCCCTGTAGACTGTGAGCCCTCGCGGGCAGGGTCCTCTCTCCTCCTGTAGACTGTGAGCCTTCGCGGGCAGGGTCCTCTCTCCTCCTGTAGACTGTGAGCCCTCGCGGGCAGGGTCCTCTCTCCTCCTGTAGACTGTGAGCCCTCGCGGGCAGGGTCTTCTCTCCTCCTATACCAGTCTGTTTTGTACTGTTAATGATTGTTGTACGTATACCCTTTTTCACTTGTAAAGCGCCATGGAATAAATGGCACTATAATAATAAATAATAATAATATTTATTCACTTATATAGCGCTATTAATTCCACAGCACTTTACATACATTGGCAACACTGTCCCCATTGGGGCTCACAATCTAAATGCCCTATCAGTATGTTTTTGGAGTGTGGGAGGAAACCGGAGAACCCGGAGGAAACTCACACAAACACGGGGAGAACATACAAACTCCTTGCAGATGTTGTCCTTAGTGGGACTAGAACCCAGGACCCCAGCGCTGCAAGACTGCAGTGCTAACCACTGAGCCACCACAAGACTGCAGTGCTAACCACTGAGCCACCACAAGACTGCAGTGCTAACCACTGAGCCACCACAAGACTGCAGTGCTAACCAATGAACCACCACAAGACTGCAGTGCTAACCACTGAGCCACCACAAGACTGCAGTGCTAACCACTGAGCCAACACAAGACTGCAGTGCTAACTACTGAATAAAACCCGCAGTTGCGGTGTTGTACACTTGGATAATGTCGTTGATAATCCACTGCTAACACCATGTGATTAGAATGGCAGTCTTTACAGTGCGAGTGACTGAATAAAATTCTTAACGCATCTGTCAGCAGAATACAGGCTGTAAGTAATGGCTATTGTAATACATAGAAATGAGCAATCTGAGGTCTGGTGTTTGGTGTTCATACCCAAGATAGACTTTTCTCAAAAAACAGGGTTCGGTTGCTTTACGTATAAACTCCACTCGCGCGAGCATCGTTGTGCTTGGGTACGCTCGGTACATTGCAAGCCACTTGGGGTAACAACAGCATGATCAAATAATAATAATAATAATAATAGTATATTTATACCACTGTTAATTCCACAGCGCTTTACATACAATGGCAACACTGTCCCCATTGGGGCTCACAATCTAGGTTCACTATGAGTATATTTTTTTGGAGTGTGGGAGGAAACCAGAGTACCAAGCCACGCAAACACAGGGAGAACATACAAACTTCTTGCAGATTGTGTGCTTGGTGGGATTTAAACTCAGGACCCCAGCGCTGCAAGACTGCAGTGCTAACCACTGAGCCACCATGCCAAATGTAGTGTGAACCCACCCACCTCCCCAAAAAAAAGGAATAACCGTGCCCATGTCATGGGTGTGTCACACTTGAGAGACAGTCATGTGGTTTCTGGCTATAGAAGGTCACAGCGTCTGTCTGCGCAGAATGCTCCCTGACTTTCCATCGTTCCTGCTGTCAGTATTCCTTGGTATAGGTAGCTTCCTGCTGGATTCATCTCTCTCCCTTTTGGACCTAGCAGGAGCTCATCTTCCACCCAGCTGTTGATTGTCAGTATTCCATTGCTGTCAAATATAGTATTATATAGTATTCTGTATAGTATATACAGTATTCCTTCCCTTGGACTGGTGCTGGTGATCTTTTCAGTTCCTTCAAGCTGAAGTTGTAAGCAGGTGATTTGCTCTCATACGTGGTATTGTTGCTGGAAGTTCTGCTGAACCTCTACCAGAGTCCTCTTTAGATAAGTAGTTTAGTGGGGATGACGAAGATCTCATCCCATCCACTCCCTATTTAGGGCCCAGCACTAGGGATACCAGGTATCCAGCTCGGCACAGAGGTGCGAACCCCATCTAGGGTAGTGAGGGACCTCAGGGACCAGTGGTAGGTTTGGTCAGGGGTCACCATCTTCACTCTCCCTAGACACAGGGTTTCCGTTCCCTTTCGCTGTTCGCTTGGTACTTCCCCATACCTAGCGTGACAGCTCACAAGCCCCCAGAAGTGATCTGGTTATGACTGACTGCATGTGCCCGAGGCCCAATTACTGACTTCATTTGACGTTCAGGTCAAGTTTGGGTCCCAAACCGAACTGTATCTAAAGTCCAGCTGAACCCGCCAAACCAAGCTTCCATGGGTCCACTCAAGTCTACTGGAGATGTCACCACTGGTACCCTCTCCACCTCAATCCTAATAATGGGGATTTGGAGTGTCCTGTTTTAATAGAGCAATGGTTGAGCATCTGTGCCGCATTGTCTATAGGCCTGAGATTGCAGAAAGCTACCCTCTAAATGGAGCGGTGATAAACATGTTCAATCCTTGCTCTATTTAAACAAGGCACTCCTAAGCCCCATTATAAGGATTAATCAAAGGTTGGCTAGGATTAGAAAGACATGGATATAAAAAAAATCAAAAAAAAAAATCAGCCCACACCAGTCTATGGGTTGTATCTGATGTTCCAGCTCCGTTCCATGAAACAGAATAAAGCCTGCTTTACACGTTGCAATTTCGTATACGATATCATATGCGATCGTAACCGCCCCCATCTTATGTGCAGCACGTTCAATTTGTTGAACGTGCCGCACATACGAGTAACCCCCCCGTCACACGTACTTACCCTTCCATACGAGCTCGATGTGGGCGGCGAACGTCCACTTCCTGGAGTGGGAGGGACGTTCGGCGTCACATCGACGTCACGCAGCAGCCGGCCAATAGAAGCGGAGGGGCGGAGATGAGCGGGACGTAAACATCCCGCCCACCTCCTTCCTTCCGCATTGCAGCCGGGAGCCGCAGGACGCAGGTAAGATCTGTTCATCGTTGCCGGGGTGTCACACACTGCGATGTGCGCTACCCCGGGTACGATGAACAACCTGACGTTCAATTTGTTAGGAATGAACGACGTACGTGCGATGGACGTTTTTTCGTTCAATCGCTATTGCACGTCGCTGTCACACGCTACAACATACCTTACGATGCCGGATGTGCGTCACTTACGACGTGACCCCGCCGACACATCGTAAGATATCTTGTAGCGTGTTAAGCGGGCTTAAGACTGCGCTGTAAAGGCTGTAGACACTTTTGATATTGAAAAAAAAAGGAATTTTTGCATAGGTTATTGGTTACCTTTACACAATAAAATTGGACTGAGTATCACTCTGTAATCTTCATACCTTCATTTATTTTCATACCTCCTAGCATGCAGTTTGCAGCCTAATCCAAGTTTCAGATTTTACTCTTGTGGGAGTGCCCCTCTCTGTAATACAGGCTGGATATGACATGAGCTCTGTGTGTATCCAGGATGTGGCTATCTTCACTTGCTCAAACGTTTAATCACAGCTTCTATCCTGAACCTACTCCCTCTTTATATGCTTTCCTCCTTTTCTGTTTTCTCTGCCCTCACTGAGGCTATAGATACTTTCTTCCCTCTACACGGCAGATATTTGTACAACTCATAGGGAGGGGACGAGTAATGAGCAAAAGAAGGAATTTTGATGGATTTGTATTCGTTTTTCAAAAGCACTCTGCTAGATAAAAGGACTTACAGAGACTCTGAAGAGGAAAAAAAAATGGAGACAATTTTTAAAAGAAGAGTTTTTAGAAAGTAATCTAACATTAGAATTAGGTAAAGTGCTATGCATGCACACAGCCTCACTTGGCAGGAACTTTAGTAGAGTGCAGGTGTGCATAATTGTTGGAGGAAACAGATTTAAAAAAAAAAATAGTTTTTGCTAACAATATAGAAATAAAATTGACAAATCATTTCACGCTACCATTTCATTTCATGCTAATGCACCCCTCCCCATTAAGAGGGCCGCAAAAGGATATTTCCTCTAGGTCATGACCTTGAAAAGAAAGGTTCTCCAGTCAAGCAGACAATGCCCAATGAGGGTCACCAGGAGGAGAAAAGTAGGGAATGCATTCAGCCAAAAACCTATATTTGGAGCTTACACCAACAGATTTTGGTCAAGTGTGTGTTATTGTATAGTACAAAAATATAAGATGCCTCTGCTGCTTATCTCCAGACTGGAAAGGTAAACATTAAGCTTTTCTATAGCTGTCCACACGGTACATTATGGTTGGTCCTGTCAATTTTGCTGGGACTAGTTGACCATCTAATGTCTGCGGGAACCTCCGAATCTCTCCTAATGGCATTTGGATTTTTACATGCTCAATCCCAATGTTTTTAGGAAAGATAAACTATCACCACTAGTGATGAGCGGGCACTACCATGCTGGGGTGCTCAGTACTCGTAACTAGTGATGAGCGGGCACTACCATGCTCGGGTGCTCAGTACTCGTAACTAGTGATGAGCGGGCACTACCATGCTCTGGTGCTCAGTACTCGTAACTAGTGATGAGCGGGCACTACCATGCACAGGTGCTCAGTACTCGTAACTAGTGATGAGCGGGCACTACCATACTCGAGTGCTCTGTACTAGTAACTAGTGATGAGCGGGCACTACCATGCTCGGGTGCTCTGTACTAGTAACTAGTGATGAGCGGGCACTACCATGCTCGGGTGCTCTGTACTAGTAACTAGTGATGAGCGGGCACTACCATGCTCGGGTGCTCTGTACTAGTAACTAGTGATGAGCGGGCACTACCATACTCGGGTGCTCTGTACTAGTAACTAGTGATGAGCGGGCACTACCATGCTCGGGTGCTCAGTACTCGTAACTAGTGATGAGCGGGCACTATCATGCTCGGGTGCTCTGTACTAGTAACTAGTGATGAGCGGGCACTACCATGCTCGGGTGCTCAGTACTCGTACCTAGTGATGAGCGGGCACTACCATGCTCGGGTGCTCAGTACTGGTAACTAGTGATGAGCGGGCACTACCATGCTCGGGTGCTCAGTACTGGTAACTAGTGATGAGTGAGCACTACCATGCTCGGGTGCTCAGTACTCGTACCTAGTGATGAGCGGGCACTACCATGCTCGGGTGCTCAGTACTGGTAACTAGTGATGAGCGGGCACTACCATGCTCGGGTGCTCAGTACTTGTAACTAGTGATGAGCGGGCACTACCATGCTCAGGTGCTCAGTACTGGTAACTAGTGATGAGCGGGCACTACCATGCTCAGGTGCTCTGTACTCGTAACTAGTGATGAGCGGGCACTACCATGCTCGGGTGCTCTGTACTCGTAACTAGTGATGAGTGGGCACTACCATACTCGGGTGCTCTGTACTAGTAACTAGTGATGAGCGGGCACTACCATGCTCGGGTGCTCTGTATTCGTAACTAGTGATGAGTGGGCACTACCATGCTCGGGTGCTCAGTACTGGTAACTAGTGATGAGCGGGCACTACCATGCTCAGGTGCTCTGTACTCGTAACTAGTGATGAGCGGGCACTACCGTGCTCAGTACTCGTAACTAGTGATGACTGGGCACTACCATGCTCGGGTGCTCAGTACTTGTAACTAGTGATGAGCGGGCACTACCGTGCTCAGTACTCGTAACTAGTGATGAGCGGGCACTACCATGCTCAGGTGCTCTGTACTCGTAACTAGTGATGAGCGGGCACTACCATGCTCGGGTGCTCAGTACTTGTAACTAGTGATGAGCGATCACTACCATGCTCGGGTGCTCGGTACTTGTAACTAGTGATGAGCGGGCACTACCATGCTCGGGTGCTCAGTACTTGTAACTAGTGATGAGCGGGCACTACCATGCTCGGGTGCTCGGTACTTGTAACTAGTGATGAGCGGGCACTACCATGCTCGGGTGCTCGGTACTTGTAACTAGTGATGAGCGATCACTACCATGCTCGGGTGCTCAGTACTTGTAACTAGTGATGAGCGGGCACTACCGTGCTCAGTACTCGTAACTAGTGATGAGCGGGCACTACCATGCTCAGGTGCTCAGTACTTGTAACTAGTGATGAGCGGGCACTACCATGCTCAGGTGCTCTGTACTCGTAACTAGTGATGAGCGGGCACTACCATGCTCGGGTGCTCAGTACTGGTAACTAGTGATGAGCGGGCACTACCATGCTCAGCTGCTCAGTACTCGTAACTAGTGATGAGCGGGCACTACCATGCTCGGGTGCTCAGTACTTGTAACTAGTGATGAGCGATCACTACCATGCTCGGGTGCTCAGTACTCGTAACTAGTGATGAGCGGGCACTACCATGCTCGGGTGCTCGGTACTTGTAACTAGTGATGAGCGAGCACTACCATGCTCGGGTGTTCTGTACTAGTAACTAGTGATGAGCGGGCACTACCATGCTCGGGTGCTCAGTACTTGTAACTAGTGATGAACGGGCACTACCATGCTCGGGTGTTCTGTACTAGTAACTAGTGATGAGCGGGCACTGCCATGCTCAGGTGCTCAGTACTCGTAACTAGTGATGACTGGGCACTACCATGCTCGGGTGCTCAGTACTTGTAACTAGTGATGAGCGGGCACTACCATGCTCGGGTGCTCGGTACTCTTAACTAGTGATGAGCGGGCACTACCATGCTCGGGTGCTCGGTACTTGTAACCACTGATGAGTGGGCACTACCATGCTCGGGTGTTCTGTACTTGTAACCAGTGATGAGTGGGCACTACCATGCTCGGGTGCTCTGTACTTGTAACTAGTGATGAGTGGGCACTACCATGCTCGGGTGCTCTGTACTTGTAACCAGTGATGAGTGGGCACTACCATGCTCAGGTGCTCAGTACTGGTAACCAGTGATGAGTGGGCACTACCATGCTCGGGTGCTCTGTACTTGTATCTAGTGATGAGCGGGCACTACCATGCTCGGGTGCTCGGTACTTGTAACTAGTGATGAGCGGGCACTCATATTGAGGTGTTTACATTTGTGCTATATGGGGGAGGGGAGTAAGCCGATGACAGACACTTGTGGTTATTAGTCATGAGCGGGCACTCATCACTAGTTACTAGTACAGAGCACCCGAGCATGGTAGTGCTCGCTCATCACTAGTTACCAGTACTGAGCACCCGAGCATGGTAGTGCTCGCTCATCACTAGTTACTAGTACAGAGCACCCGAGCTTGGTAGTGCCCGCTCATGACTAATAACCACAAGTGTCTGTCATCGGCTTACTCCCCTCCCCCATATAGCACAAATGTACACACCTCAATGTGCATGTCCATGGGGTTAAGAGAGTTATTAGAGTTCTCTAATGCCTATGGCACAAACATACTAGATTATTAAAGTCAGGGGACCACTTAATGTAAATAGGGGTGTCTTCCTGCTAGAGGAAAGACATATTGTCATGTTGAATTTATTCGTTTTGTCCTTAAAGGGGTCGTCTGGCCTTGGGGTATAAATATGTAGTCACTCTATGTGAATGCAGACTTGTGAATCCTCATAGCAAGCAACGCGCGCTCCATCAGGATTTTCCAATGGCGGCAGGTACATTGCCACAAGTATGTTGGTTACATAAATGCAGTCACATGTCAACTAGACTTGTGTGACCTCTCTCAATACAGGTAAATGAAGAGAGGCCGGATATGTCTAGTTGGAATGTGACCGTAAGTATAGAAATTACATTCTTGTAGGCACTTGTTTGCCTGCCCCTAGCGTCAAAAAATCCAGACAGTGTATGCACTGCGCGGTGTGAGGACTCACTAGTCTGCAGTCATATAGAGTGACTGCGGACTTGGATTCTCAATGCTGGGCAACCTGTCTAAGGGAAATAAGCGGCCACCACAGGTGTCTGGCGATATCCTATGCGCGGTGTGAGGACTCACTAATCTGCAGTCCTATAGAACGACTGCAAATTTGTATCCCAAGGCTGGGGAACCCGTCTAAGGGAAGTAAGCGGCCACCACAGGTGTCTGGCGATATCCTATGCGTGGTGTGAGGGCTCACTAATCTGCAGTCCTATAGAACGACTGCAAATTTGTATCCCAAGGCTGGGCAACCCGTCTAAGGGAAGTAAGCGGCCACCAAAGGTGTCTGGTGATATCCTATGACCCTCTTCCGATTGAGAACACAAGCAGATGTATTGGGGGCTCAGGAGGAATAGTTACATGTTACAGCTCAATTTTGAAGATATAGGACACGCTTAACCCTAATATTCCCCAGTGAGAGATGTCGGGGTACAGACGAATTGCACCTGTGCCCATTACAGTCAATAAATAGCGGATAGTCCGTTTTCTAGGCCGGGCGTTACAAGAATTACATGGCAGAGAATGTTGCTGTAACCAGGATGATATGTCCTTGTTGTAATGAGATGTGACACATCAGATCAGCCTATGCCCCGCTTTGGTTACAGTTGCATTTTTTTTGTGGCAGCCATATACCCAAAGGGATAAAACCCAGAAAAACAAATATCCCAGCACTTTCCCCAGCAATTGTTCCTTTTTTAATCACATTTTGTTTTATATTCCAACTAAAACTGAGAACTAGGTCTTCCCTTCTCCTCCTCACAGCCTTGTGTGTAGCTGTATGACAACTGTCCACAGCAGAAGCCTCCAAGTCTCTGTAAGACAGAATATACTGGAGCCCCTTGTACTAGATGGCAGGCAGTGATCAGAAGGAGATTAACCCACTTTGTTGATGGCAGGATTTCTACAAGACTAAATGCCCTGTCACACACACAGATAAATCTGTGGTAGATCTGTGGTAGATCTGTGGTAAATCTGTGGTAAATCTGTGGTAAATCTGTGGTAAATCTGTGGTAAATCTGTGGTAAATCTGTGGTAAATCTGTGGTAAATCTGTGGTAAATCTGTGGTAAATCTGTGGTAAATCTGTGGTAAATCTGTGGTAAATCTGTGGTAAATCTGTGGTAAATCTGTGGTAGATCTGTGGTAGATCTGTGGTAGATCTGTGGTAGATCTGTGGTAGATCTGTGGTAGATCTGTGGTAGATCTGTGGTAGATCTGTGGTAGATCTGTGGTAGATCTGTGGTAGATCTGTGGTAGATCTGTGGTAGATCTGTGGTAGATCTGTGGTAGATCTGTGGTAGATCTGTGGTAGATCTGTGGTTGCAGTGAAATTGTGGACAATCAGTGCCAGGTTTGTGGCTGTGTACAAATGGAACAATATGTCCATGATTTCACTGCAACCACAGATCTGCCAAAGATTTATCTCTGTGTGTGACGGGGCCTTAAAGCCCGCTTTACACGCAGCGACATTGCTAGTGATGTCGCTGGTAAAAGCACCCACCCCCGGCGGTTGTGCGTCACGGGCAAATAGCTGCCCGTGGCGCACAACATCGCTAGGCCCCGTCATATGGACTTACCTTCCAAGCGACGTGGCTGTGGCCGACGAACAGCCTCCTTTCTAAGGGGGCGGTTTGTGCGGCGTCACAGCAACGTCACATGGCAGCCGTCCAATAGAAGCGTAGGGGGGAGATCAGCCGAAGGTAAGACACGCCCACCTCGTTGCCGGAGGACGGAAAGTACGGTGATGTTCCTCGTTCCTGCGGTGTCACACATAGCGATGTGTGCTGCCGCAGGAACGACGAATAACCTGCATCCTGCAACAGCAACGATATTTGGAATTTGAACGACGTGTCAACGATCAACGATTAGGTGAGTAATTTCAATTGATAACGGTTGCTCGTAGCTGTCACACGCTACGACATCGCTAACAACACTGGATGTGCGTCACGAATTCCGTGACCCCGACGACAACTCGTTAGCGATGTCGCAGCGTGTGAAGCCCGCTTAACTGTCAGGATCATGCTGCAACCAAGATGAATAATGAAGTAATGGTGACACAGTTATTACAAGAGTTCACTTACCTTAGTGCCATAGATTGCGGTCTTCCTTGGACCAAGGTCATTTGTGAACGCCATCATGGTAAATGCAGCTGTCTGGCCGCCGTCAAACTCCATGTTCACAACCTATTTTTGACAAAGCCATAATTCTTATTATTAGACAGAAGCGGAGTTGAGTTTACACACTTCTCCATTTAAACAGTCCATTGGTTTATTCACACACATAAACTGGCACTGCAGCAACATTACAAAGGCCTTCTTGCAACTTCAAAGAAACACAAACGTGATCCTTCCTCTGGCTTTACAGGAACATATATGATATACAGTCCGTTTCATCACACTTCTCCATGCAACTTGTTAGTCACTCACTTGTAATAGTCAGGGGTCTTCCCTTCGTAAAAAAAAAAGGGACAGCAGATTGTTAGATTTATCATTTGTCTGACATATTGAACTGCAACAATGTGCGTGTGCTTCTGTAGAGGTGCAGTAAAGACCCCTCAATGCACCTCTATGGGTGCCCTATTATAAGTGTGCAAAAACTGTAATCCGGACGTACGTATAAGGGATGTGTGGTAGTGACCACCTATATTGTAAATGGCCACTATTTATTGCAGTGGAGGAGGTCATCTGCAATATAAAACCTGAAATGTTTACTATGGAATTTGTAGTTGCACATGTCTGGTTAAATGTATTATGGGCCACATGTACGAATTGTCAGAGTGCTGGGCAGCGCTGGCTATTCACATACCTTCACCCATGGGTGTGTCTGGTGTGATATATGAGAATGGTTGTTTGGTCACAGGGTCTCTGTGTGCTGGGAAGCAGTTCACCTCCTGGAGGCATCCTACGTGCAGACCAGGTGGGTTTAGATCCGGCTGCAGACTTCCCTGGAGACACACTGGCTAGGAGGCCAGGTGAGTATGCAGCCTGTGGTCGCTCTATGCTTAGGAAGCTGGAGTCCTTCTGAGGATCTAGAGTGGCCGGAGTCCGTGTCTGGAACAAGTCACAGTTCCTGGTTGGTGATCCCAGTGAGTGTCCATTGGACCTCTGCTCAAGCTTCAGAAAGGTAACCTCACACAAAGGGTTGTATAATGAACAAGGTCAGTGAGTGGACAGTGCTATACCTCCACTCTGGATACTGCCGCGAGGCATTGTATCCGAAACTGTGCGGGCGTACCCGTGGATGAAACTGACTATATGTCATATACGTTTCTGTAAAGCTGGAGGAAGGCTCATGTTTGTGTTTCTTTGAAGGTGCAAAAAGGCCTTAGTTATGTTGTTGCACTGCCGGGTTATGTGTGTGAATAAACCAACTGGACTGTGTAAATAGAAAAACATTTCTGTGTGCCTTAATCTAGGAGCCAAATGAGTATCCCCTAGAACATTCAGTGAGCACAACCTCACAGGTCTAAAGACCCCCATACACATACAATATGGAAGGGTTAGGTCAACAGTTTAATATGTATGGGGGACCCCAATTTTACCCCTAAAGAAGATGTCAGTGAAATAATGACTCAGCATGGCCAATATTAGACTGCCAATCCTTTCGTTCTCTAAGACATATGGCAGCGGCTTACTCATAGAGAGCACGGGAGGGAACGCTCTTGTTTACTGGACAGTCGGGCGAGAGATCTGTGGATGGTTCGGGCAGTATGAATCTGACTGTGTGGTTTCAGCTAGGTATGTTCGACTCTGAAGCATTGAAGAGAAACATACTTTAAAAGCCACCGGGAACCAAACCGTATGGGAGATTAGTAGGACAGGTTCGACCCGGTGGCTTCTTTTTGCTTGCCTGCTCCCATTGGGCTACAGGTCTATCCCTGTGTCCTTGTATAGGGAGGAGCCTGTCAGTCACTGGCACTAGGCAGGGAGAAGTCTCTTTCCAGTTAGTCTCTCATGTGACTCAGTCCCCGACGGTTTTTACAGTATGTTTTTCTCTGAAACGCAGTGTTTCATAGTCAAACTTACCCAGCTGAGATTGCACATCCAGTGTCTAATACACGCTCCTCATAAATTGTGCTGCATGGATCCGCTGTCATGTTCTCTTTATGTCGCAACACAAACTAGGAGAGGTCCAGCGTGAAGCCAAACACACAACTTAAGAGGGGTAGCCAGAACCTATACAGGTTACTCACCTGTCACTAAGCAGGAACCTGAAGCCCTGAATGACCCTACAATAGTCCTGGCTAGTGAGTGGGCAGGTGAAGGACGCTAGCCCCACCGCAGCACTAAAACAACAAAATAGGGAAGGAAGACAAAAAGCGGTGAAGCACAATGATGAACTGCTGCAGTTTACACCAAGACACCAGCGACCAGAGAAATTTCAACAGAGGGTTACAGCAGCGCCTTCCACCTCTTGGCCCAGCATCAAAATGTAAAAGAATAAAGAGCACCCTCTGCTGGTAGCAGAAAGTATATAAAGGGACTGGGAGTGTTCCCAAACCAGAAACAAGATTCAGAAGCTGCTGGAAAGCAGACTGACATTAACCCTACGACTGCCAAAGGAAAGCCATTTTATATTGAGAGTCTAGAAATGCCTCTCAATCTGTCACTAGTCCCATAATTCATAGAGATGGGCGTGACACTTTAATTCTGTTTTGCGCTTTTACCATTATCCCCTAATTTACCTGGTTGCTGACGACATCATTGTCGCATTCATAGACGCATCTTCCGTAAGGGCCGTTTTTTAACTCGTCGGTCAGCGATTCAATATCATGGACCCCGTTGCTGCATACAACAGACACAGGCCAGCTAAAGTTTCCCTAAGAACATAAACATTCAGAAGAAAAGTATTTAGTAACAAAAAACAAAAAAAAACAACCACCTTGTAATCAGGGAAGTTGGATCATTAGACTATTCTGCACATTGTGTGTAAAACTGTACTTTGTAAAACATATGATAAATCATTAAAGGGGTCATTCAGTAATTGACTACCATGGCTGGGTCCTTTCTCAAACAGCACCACACCTGTCCGCAGGCTGCGTGGGGTACTGCAGCATAGCCCCATTCACATGATGAGCTGCAATATCCAGCACAACCCATGGACAGGACAGATGTGGCGCTGTTTTGAATGAGTGCTGCCCTACTTTCTATAAAGCCTCATTCACACAGCTGTGAAGCACGGTCCATATGGCCGACTGATCGCCGGTCTCCTGACCCAAACATGACAGCCTAATAGGCGTATATGCGGCTGTAGAGTTCGGGCCGGGAAACCAGTGGCTGGGTCATACATTGCTGTATTGAGACCATATTTCACATATGTCTGAATGAGGTTTAAAGGGAATCTGTCACCAGGTTTTTCCTCCCTCATTTGAGAGCAGCATAATGTAGAGACAGAGATCCTGATTCCAGTGATGTGTCACTTACTGAGCTGTGTGCTGTCAATGTTTTCTCTGCTGCAGATCTAGCAGTTATACAGAGCTCATAAATATGCTGGACCACCTGCAGCACACCAAGTAGTCCTGTAATGATAATCTACTGCTGATTAAACAGGGATTTTATCAAAACTACACTAAGCAGCCCAGTAAGTGACACACCGTTGTAATCAGGATCTCTGCCCCTACATTATGCTGCTCTCAGATTAGGTGGCAAAAACCTGGTGACAGATTCCCTTTAATAATGGACCATGCATTTACCACCAGCCAGGAGTACTGCATTGATGGCTGCGATCTATGGGACATCTAGGCAAGGAGGTTATATATTTAGGAAAATTCCTATAAAAGGAAAAAGTCCTCAGTAAACAGAGTGATAATGTTATATGGGAAAAACTAACTTTCTAACATTGCAGGGGTCCAGTTATTCAGGTGTCTGATTGTTCCAATGACAATAAGCAGAATTATCAGTTCAGCTCTTGATCAGGAGGGGTACAAAACTAGTAATAAGATCTATATACATAAGGTACACCAGCAGAATAGTGAGTGCAGCTCTGGATTATTATACAGGGCCTAATTTAGGATCCACACAGGATAAGTAATGTATATGTACACAGTAACTGCACCAGCAGAACAGTGAATACAGCTCTGGAGTATAATACAATATGTGACTCAGGATCAGTACAGGATAAGTAATGTAATGTATGTACACAGTAACTGCACCAGCAGAACAGTGAATACAGCTCTGGAGTATAATACAATATGTGACTCAGGATCAGTACAGGATAAGTAATGTAATGTATGTACACAGTAACTGCACCAGCAGAACAGTGAATACAGCTCTGGAGTATAATACAGGATGTAACTCAGGATCAGTACAGGATAAGTAATGTAATGTATGTACACAGTGACTGCACCAGCAGAATAGTGAGTGCAGCTCTGGAGTATAATACAGGATGTATCTCAGGATCAGTACAGGATAAGTAATGTAATGTATGTACACAGTGACTGCACCAGCAGAATAGTGAGTGCAGCTCTGGAGTATAATACAGGATGTATCTCAGGATCAGTACAGGATAAGTAATGTAATGTATGTACACAGTGACTGCACCAGCAGAATAGTGAGTGCAGCTCTGGAGTATAATACAGGATGTATCTCAGGATCAGTACAGGATAAGTAATGTAATGTATGTACACAGTGACTGCACCAGCAGAATAGTGAGTGCAGCTCTGGAGTATAATACAGGATGTAACTCAGGATCAGAGCAGGATAAGTAATGTAATGTATGTACACAGTGACTGCACCAGCAGAATAGTGAGTGCAGCTCTAGAGTATAATACAGGATGTAACTCAGGATCAGTACAGGATAAGTAATGTAATGTATGTACACAGTGACTGCACCAGCAGAATAGTGAGTGCAGCTCTAGAGTATAATACAGGATGTAACTCAGGATCAGTACAGGATAAGTAATGTAATGTAATGTATGTACACAGTGACTGCACCAGCAGAATAGTGAGTGCAGCTCTGGAGTATAATCCATCCACGTATCTATCATCTATGATTTTTTAAATGGGATGCACATACTGCAGTATCTTTTCCGCAGAAACAGCGCCAGTCTTGTGTACAGGTTTTGTCTGGTACTGAAGTTCTAAAGTGAATGGAGTTAAGCTGTAATAGCTTACAAAGCCCCCAAGGATAGGAATAACAATGTTTTTTGGAAAAAAAAAAAAAAGCCTAACCTTGGACAACCCTTTTAAGCACTGTACATTGCAGGCAGTTCCTTACACAACCGCTATCAGGTCCCTAAACTTGAAAAAAGGGAGGGGGAACCCTTTAAAAACATCCATGTGCACCCAAGGGAATAGCTGGACTAATGGACTAGCACATACAGGCATCCTCCCATGGGCAGTCAGAGCATAGTGCTACAGTGTTCTTCTTACATCTCATTGTATACCGCCATCATATGAAAATATGACTGCACAATATTCACAGAGAATCCACAGTAATGGTAGCAGGACGGGTGCACTTTCTTCCCGTCACACAATGTGAACAGATGTCAGATCTTGCCTTCTACAAAGAGAGAATGGAATAAGACGGCGCCGTCCTGCAGCAGATGTATTGTAAGTGTCCGGCGCTGGCTCCTGGCAGACGGCACAGGCCTTTTGTATCTGGTCAGACAAGTCTTTCTCTATTGCCTCCATATTCACTTGCGCTCATTTCTGCCTACTAGACGTATGCTGGAAGTTTGGCACGGCTATAATGAGCAGATGGCAATCTTCTAAGCAGCCGCCGATGAACAATGGATAACTTAATAGCCGGCACTTAAATATTGTCCCCTGCCCGGGCTCTGCTCCTCGTGGCCCCATAGTGGCAGCTGGACGTGAGGTTATGTGTGGAGTGACTATCTTGCTTCCCTATATTTGCAGTGGGTGTTAACTGTTTGGACGGTCACAGGGGCAGGCAACAATCTGACGCTATGGACACCTGATGAATGAGACTAATTTGTAAATCGTAGTTGTGCATGCACTAGGAAAAATTTGCTGTTTTTTTTATTTTTAGACACATATTTCCTTCAATATGGAATCACTGGGAACGGATATCAGACTATCAAATATTCCGGTTTATGAGATGGTTAACCATATGATAAACCGTAAAGTAAGTCTGTCCTTAGACATGAATAAATACATAAGTGTTAAACAAAAAACAGCATACACAAAAAGCATAAGGAACAAAAGACAAAGTGTGAAAGTTACACTTGCGTTTCGCTCAAGGGCTTCCTCAGAAGGGGCATCACACGTCCCTTCTGACGAAGCCATTGAGCGAAACACATATCAGAGGGTCCAGTGGTAACTATCACACTTTGTCTCTCCTCCCTAAGATTATAGGGTGCTTTACACGCTGCGACATCGTTAGCGATGTCCTGCGCGATAGCACCTGCCCACGTCGCTGTTTCGTCATGGGGGTGATCGCTGCCGTAGTGAACAATATCGCTACGGCAGCATCACACGCACATACCTTGTCAGCGACGTCGCTGGAGACACCGAACAATCACTCCTTTAAGGGGGCGTTGCGTTCGGCGTCACAGCGGCGTCACTAAGCGGCCGCCCAATAGCAGAGGAGGGGCGGAGATGAGCGTCCGGAACATCCCGCCCACCTCCTTCCTTCCTCATTGCCAGTGGACGCAGGTAAGGAGATGTTCGTTGTTCCTGTGGTGTCACACATAGCGATGTGTGGTGCCGCAGGAATGACGAACAACCAGCGGCATGCACCACCAACGATATTATGAAACGGAGCGACGTGTCAACGATCATCGATTTTTGAAGTTTTTGCAACCGTTGATCCTCGCTCCTTTTAGTCACACACAACGATATCGCTAACGGCGCCGGATGTGCATCACAAACACCATGACCCCGACGATATATCGTTAGCGATATCGTTGTGTGTAAAGTACCCTTAAATCTGTTCTTAAACATGAATAAATACATAAGTGTTAAAAAAAACCCCAAAAAACAGCATACACTAAAAGCATAAGGAAGGAAAGACAAAGTGTGAAAGTTACCACTCGCGTTTCGCTCAAGGGCTTACTCAGAAGGGGCATCACACATGTCCCTTCTGACGAAGCCATTGAGCAAAACGCATATCAAAGGGTCCAGTGGTAACTATCACACTTTGTCTCTCCTCCCTAAAACTATGTGCCCACGGGATAACGTAACCGCGGATTTGGCCGCTGAAAAACCGCAGATTTTCTAGATTTTCCAGATAAATTTGTAGGTTTACGCAAGTACAGACACCTCCTGTGTTATTCTATGGGATTTGGGGAGTGCTGTATTAATGCTGCGGTATTTGCGGCTGCAGAAAATGCTGCGGATTTCCTGCAGCCGCATGTAACTGTCCATTATTCATGCGGAATTATCTGTGGAATTCCTGCCCCTCCACTATGGAGATACAGGGCGGGAATTCCGTACGAAATCCGCACTGTTTCCACAGGTTTACCGCAACAACTCCGCAGATATACCGCAGCAATGGATAGCTGCGGATTCCGGGGAGTTGCTGCGTGAACCTGCGGAAATACCTGCAGAAAACTCCGTGGTTACTTTCTCCCGTGGGCACATGGCCTTCTGCTTTTCGTGTATGCTGTTTTTTTTTAACACTGATGTATTTAGTCATGTCTAATGACAGACTTCCCACCGGGGAGATGTACTGCTGTTATTTCTCATTTCATGGTGTTCTGTTAATGTTGTTCTTACCACTATTTTGTGATCTCCTGTGCTTTTAGAGAATTTACCATAGTGAGACCCCACTAGGGGGGATGTATTACTAATACTAAGGACTTAAGGGTGCTTTACACTCTGCGACATCACTAACGATATATCGTCGGGGTCACGGTGTTAGTGACGCGCATCCGGCCTCGTTAGCGACATCGCAGTGTGTGACAGCTAGGAGCGACGATCAACGATCGCACAAACGGCAAAAATCGTTGATCGTTGGCACGGCACTCCTAATCATAATATCGTTGGCGGGGCATGCCGCTGGTTGTTCATCGTTCCTGCGGCATCACACATCGCTATGTGTGACACCGCAGGAATGACGAACAACATCCTACCTGCGTCCACCGGCAATGTGGAAGGAAGGAAGTGAGCGGCATGTTCCGGCCGCTCATCTCCTCCCTCCTCTTCTATTGGGCGGCCGTTTAGTGATGCCGCTGTGACGCCGAACGCACCTCCCCCTTGAAGGAGGGATTGTTCGGCGGTCACAGCGACGTCGCTGAGCAGGTATGTGCGTGTGACGCTGCCGTAGCGATATTGTTTGCTACGGCAGCGAGCACCAAATGTCGCGCAAACGACGGGGTGGGTGCTATCGCTCGCAACATCACTAGCGATGTCGCAGCGTGTAAAGCACCCTTTACAGCTCTTGTAGCTCATTGGATGTAACATATATTCTTGCATATTGTAGTCTGAACACCTTTATATGTTAGTCAATATTAATTAGAAGCCACTGGAATCTTTTTCTGTAGTTATCTCTCCAATATACTTTTTAACATATTTTTATCACTTTGAAAAATAAAGATTTATTTTTATCTTATACTAGAGCTAAGGGGTACTTTGCACACTACGACATCGCAAGCCGATGCTGCGATGCCGAGCGTGATAGTCCCCGCCCCCGTTGCAGCTGCGATATCATGGTGATAGCTGCCGTAGCGAACATTATCGCTACGGAAGCTTCAAATGCACTCACCTGCCCTGCGACGTCGCTCTGGCCAGCGAACCCCCTCCTTCTTAAGGGGGCGGGTCGTGCGGCGTCACAGCGATGTCACATGGCAGGCAGCCAATAGAAGCAGGGGGGCGGAGATGAGCGGGACGTAAACATCCCGCCCACCTCCTTCCTTCCGCATAGCCGGCATGAGCCGCAGGACGCAGGTAGGAGATGTTCCTCGCTCCTGTGGCTTCACACACTGCGATGTGTGCTGCCGCAGGAACAAGGAACAACATCGTAACATCGGTCTTTCCCAATTTATGGAAATGCTGGAGCCTACACCGATGATACAATAACGACGCTATTGCGCTCGTTAATCTTATCAAAAAGGATTTTCACACTACGATATCGACTGCGACGCCAAATGTGCGTCACTTTCAATTTGACCCCACCGACATCACAGCTGCGATGTCGTAGTGTGCAAAGTGCCCCTAAGGGTAGTGTTGCCACAAAAATGTCAGTTTTCCGATGCATTATTTGTTTCTTAATATTTTTCAATAAAGCAAAAATTTTATCACCGGATGGTTGTGCCACCAACTTTCTTTTTTCTACTGTGGATTTTCACCAGTGGATTTGGCACAGATCTCCCGCATTGAAAATTAAACAAATGTGGTGAGTTCTCAACAACGATTTTAGATTCGCCTCCTCAGCATGGAAGGAGTGCAGAGCACTGACATCGGCCTTATCCAGTGCTCCGGTGTTGTTTTTGCACAGGACTCTGTCCCCCGATGATAGACGGCATCGCTAGTCAGTAAGCTAGGCAATAAGGTAAACTATAGAATCAATAATACTTCCTTTCTTGGGAATGGAATGATTTTTTTTTTTTTAAAAAAAAAAAAAAAAGAGGTAATCTGATAAATTGTTTATTTTTACAATATTTTGCAAATTATACCTATTAATATTGAAAAAACTCCTTCATACTCTCAGAACTAAGCAGCTCTGTCGCAACCTACCCAACTGTGCAGGGAGCCGCCACCGGCCACATTCACTTGAATAGGGTTGCACTACAATGCCCTGTATAATGATGCCTCCACAGGATCAGGATCTTTACTCGTTATTGTGGGGTTTCTACCTGACAATTCTCTTATCTGGACTTTTATTATTATTATTTTTTTTATAACCATCTAATAATCCATAACACCTGATATAGTTGCACCTTTCATGTCTCCTACTATTTAAACTCAAACCATTCTGCATATTACAGTGCTCTGCTGTCTGTTAGGATCAGTGTTTTGGACACAGTGTGTTTTTGCTGCGTCCAAACGCTGCATTGTACAGTACAAGCGCAGTGGATGGAATTTATAGAAATATCCTGCCCATTGTGCTTCTTTTTATCGCTGCGTAAACTGACCTGCGGTGGGGATTTCCCATCTATAGAATCATAAAATCATACAATGGTAAAGTTGGAAGAGACCTCAAGGGCCATCGGGTCCAACTCCTGCGAGTGCAGGCTTTCCTAAATCATCCCAGCTATATGTTTATCCAGCTTCCGATTGAAGATTTCCATTCATGGAGAGCTCACTACCTCCCTACCATCCATGGATGGAGAGCTCACTACCTCCCTACCATCCATAGATGGAGACCTCACTACCTCCCTACCATTCATAGATGGAGCGCTCACTACCTCCCTACCATCCATTGATGGAAAGCTCACTACCTCCCTACCATCCATTGATGGAGACCTCACTACCTCCCTACCATCCATTGATGGAGAACTCACTACCTCCCTACCATCCATTGATGGAGAACTCACTACCTCCCTACCATCCATTGATGGAGAGCTCACTACCTCCCTACCATCCATTGATGGAGAGCTCACTACCTCCCTACCATCCATTGATGGAGAGCTCACTACCTCCCCCTACCATCCATTGATGGAGCGCTCACTACCTCCCCCTACCATCCATTGATGGAGCGCTCACTACCTCCCCCTACCATCCATTGATGGAGCGCTCACTACCTCCCCCTACCATCCATTGATGGAGAACTCCCTACCTCCCTACCATCCATTGATGGAGAGCTCACTACCTCCGTACCATCCATTGATGGAGAGCTCACTCCCTCCCTACCATCCATAGATGGAGAGCTCACTACCTCCCTACCATCCATAGATGGAGAGTTTACTACATCCCTACCATCCATTGATGGAGAGCTCATTACTTCCCTACTATCTACTGACGGAGAGCTCACTCCCTCCCTACCATCCATAGATGGAGAGCTCACTACCTCCCTACCATCCATAGATGGAGAGCTCACTCCCTCCCTACCATCCATTGATGGAGAGCTCACTCCCTCCCTACCATCCATTGATGGAGACCTCACTCCCTCCCTACCATCCATTGATGGAGACCTCACTCCCTCCCTACCATCCATTGATGGAGACCTCACTACCTCCCTACCATCCATAGATGGAGAGCTCACTCCCTCCCTACCATCCATAGATGGAGAGCTCACTACCTCCCTACCATCCATAGATGGAGAGCTCACTCCCTCCCTACCATCCATTGATGGAGAGCTCACTCCCTCCCTACCATCCATTGATGGAGAGCTCACTCCCTCCCTACCATCCATTGATGGAGAGCTCACTCCCTCCCTACCATCCATAGATGGAGAGCTCACTCCCTCCCTACCATCCATAGATGGAGAGCTCACTCCCTCCCTACCATCCATTGATGGAGAGCTCGCTACCTCCCATGGTCGCCTGTTCCACTCCCTGACTGCCCTCAGTGTCAGAAACTTTTTCCTAATGTCTAATCTGAATCTGCTTCCTTTTAGTTTCATCCCATTGCTTCTTGTACTTCCTTGTGCTAATGAGAATAAGGTAGTTCCCTCTGCACTGCGACTACCTGTCAGATATTTGTAGACCGCTATTAAATCTCCTCTCAGCCTTCACTTTTGCAAACTAAACATCCCTAGTTTTTTTAGCCGGTCTTCATATAACATGGTTTGCAGACCTTCTACCATCTTGGTTGTTCTTCTCTGGACTTGCTCCAATATATAGATGTTTCTCTTGAATTGGGGTGCCCAGAACAATCAATTTCTAGGGTGGAGACGCTTGAGTCTCCTGCGCAGGAGAATGCAGCAAACTACACAGTGTCCAGATCGCTACATAACTCTGATTGTGGGCACATACCCTTAGAGATCTTGGCCTGGTGATAAAAAATGGAATATAGCAATAACATTTTGGCATATTCTATCAGAGAGTTGCAGCTGATTTAAGTGTGTAACAGCAGCAGAGGCCAGGATCAGCTCCACCCGCAGCAGTTAGAGGCAGATGATGGTTGTGTAATACATGCAGGCTCAGCTCCTGAGCCCACATCACAGACAGGCGTGGCAGATGTACCAGTATACCATATGTTGGGAAATTATTAAACAATATGTTATTTTCTGATGCCACATTCCATTTTGGGAAATATGGTGGCTCTAACATTTGCACAGATGATAATTCCCTGACGACTGACTGTATTTTACTGTGGCCTTTACTTTTTAAATGGTTTTCTGGATACAGACTGCAATTAACTGATTCTATGGAACTGCAGAATACAGACTGCTCTATACAGATTCACAATATACAGGTAGCTTAGTGTCATACAGCAGAATATAAGAAGAAGAAGTTCTCACCTGAGAAGCTTTATTCAGATAAACTTTCTGTGCTGAATAGGGGCAATTTTTTTCCACGGAACAGTCTAAGCAGCGGCTGCTGGCGCCCTCGGGCTGCGTATAGAAAAAAGGTTTACGCAGTAAAAATAAATTGATAAAGTACATTTGTGATCCCTATGTACTAAATATAAACTGCACAATAAATTGCAAGACTGAAAAGAATCAGATCTTAGAAGCAACATAGCGTCAGATGGCTGGAGGCGTTTGTGTAGAGCGGTGGTCAATAGTGCGTCCTGCCGCTCCATCCAGAGTCCGTGGCACGGCCACAACCAAGTGCAGGGCTCGTCTCACTGACATAGGCTTCAAATGGAGAACAAGGGCACATGTCAACTACCGCTCCATTCTAAAGTAGGCTTTACACGCAGCGATATCGCTGGTGAAAGCACCCGCCCCCGCCGGTTGTGCGTCACGGGCAAATCGCTGCCCGTGGCGCACAACATCGTTAGGACCCGTCACATGGACTTATCTGCCTAGCGACGTCGCTGTGGCCGGTGAACCACTTCTTTTCTAAGGGGGTGGTTCGTTCGGCATCACAGCGGCGTCACTAAGCGGCCGCCCAATAGAAGCGGAGGGGCGGAGATGAGCGGCCGTAACATCCCGCCCACCTCCTTCCTTCCTCATTGCTGGCGGCCGCAGGTAAGGTGAGGTTCCTCGTTCCTGCAATGTCACACATAGCGATGTGTGCTGCCGCAGGAACGACGAACCTGCGTCCTGCAACAGCAACGATTTTATGAAAAGGAACGACGTGTCAACGATCAACGAGAAGATGAGTATTTTTGATCAGTAACACTCACTCGGAGCTGTTACACGCAACGATGTATCTAACGATATATCGCCGGGGTCACGGATTCCGTAACGCACATGCGGCATCGTTAGCGACGTCGTTGCGTGTGACAGCAAGGAGCGACTGTTAACGATGGAAAATACTCTCCTTATCGTCCATCGTTGACACGTCATTCCTTTTCAAAAAATCATTGATTGTTGAGCTCGCAGGTTGTTCGTTGTCCCGAGGCAGCACACATCGCTACGCGTGACACCCCGGGAACGACGAACTGCAGCTTACCTGCGGCCGCCGGCAATGCGGAAGGACGGAGGTGGGCGGGATGTTACGTCTCGCTCATCTCCGCCCCTCCGCTTCTATTGGGCGGCTGCTTAGTGACGCCGCACGAACCGCCCCCTTAGAAAGGAGGCGGTTCACCGGACACAGCGACGTCGCTAGGCAGGTAAGTATAATGTGACGGCTACTAACGATATTGTGCGCCACGGGCAGCGATTTGCCTGTGACGCACAACCAACGGTGGCGGGTGCTTTCACCAGCGACATCGCTAGCAATATCACTGCATGTAACACCCCCTTTAATGCAATTGTGGTGCTGCAATCAGGGAACAGGGGGCCAGAGGAGTACCATTTTGCTGAGCTATGGGTGTCCCGCCAGTAATCTAGAATTTATCTGCTGGACTAGGGATATATGCTTCAAGTTAGAGTACCCCTGTAACCCCCATTGTTACATTTCTGGATTTAACCATACCTTGTTTTCTTTAGTAAAGTGGGACAGAGTTCCAAAAGAAGACACCTTCACACACCTGGAAGGAAGAAAAGGTTTGGGTGAACTACAGGTCCTGGACAGAGAGGATAAAAGGAACCTGTCACCAGGTTTTTGCCACCTAATCTGAGAGCAGCATATCATAAGGGCAGAGATCCTGATTCCAGCGATGTGTCACTTACTGAGCTGCTTGGTGTAGTTTTGATAACATCATGGTTTAATCAGCAGGAGATTAGCATTACAGGACTACTTGGTGTGCTGCAGGTAGTCCAGCGTGTTCATGAGCTCTGTATAACTGCTAGATCTGCAGCAAGGAAACCATTGCTTTTATCAAAATGACAGCAAACAGCCCAGTGACACATCACTGGAATCAGGATCTCTGCCCCTATATAATCTGCTCTCAGATGGGGAAGCAAATACCTGGTGACAGATTCCCTTTAAAGGGCTTGTACCAAGTTTTTAAGTTGTCACCTAACAAAGAATAAGAATTAACTTGTTGATTACTGAGGGTCAAACTGAGAGGACCCCCCCGATAATAATGGTGGTGGTCTGCAGAACGTTGTCTAAACAGTACGGTGGTTGAGAATGCGCATCACTGCTCCATTTCTTGCAGATATCAAAGTTTTTTATATGTATGGAGGAATTCATGGCAGATCTGCACCAAAATCTGCAAGTAATACATGCAGATTTTGACAATTTTTCCATGGGAGTGACCGTGTATGCTCTGCTACTTCTCGACTATGAACAAGTGATTCTGTGTGGGATCCAGTCCGGATCAAAGTGTCTATGTATATGAACAGAAATCCGCCATCCCATTCCTACAAGCACTCATACCCTGTGTCATGTCGGCTGCAGCAGCTAACTCACGACGCAGACTTTGGGAAAGTCCAGTGTGAGGCCAAACACACAACTTAACAGGGGTAACACAACAACGAACAAAGGGTACACCCGGGACACTTCAACAACAGAGGGCTCTAGGACTATTGAGGGGAAAGATGGGCACCTCCTCCACTTACCTGCAGCTGTACCCTGCACTCCTAGCCAGTCCCTATACAGGTTCCTCACCTGTCGCCAAGCCAGAACCTGAAGCCCTGAGAGGCCCTACAATAGTCCTTGGCTAGGGAGTGGGCAGGTAAGGGACGCTAGCCTCACCACTGCACTGAAACAACACACAGGGAAAGGAAGACCGGGGAAAACACTACAACAGACTGCTAGAGTCAGCACCAAGACTGCAGCCACAACCACAACTTCAACAGAGGTCTACACCAGCTCCTTTCACCTCCAGGCCCAGCATCCAAATGAATGAGAGAATAACCAGCACCCTCTGCTGGTACCAGAGGGTATATAAAGGGACTGTGAGTGGTCCTAAATCGGAAATGCCTGAGTAGGAGTCAGAAGCTGCTGGAAAACAAACGGACATTAAACCTATGACTGCCAAAACAAAAGGAAAACATGTGTAATATTGAGAGTCAAGAATGGATCTGTGACAAGTCTCATACAGACGGCCGTGACCGTAACGGAGCAGGGCAGGGCACAGGGATTCATAGAGAGAACTGTTTTGTCATGCACTACCCCTTACTAGGGATGGTACATCAGTTTTACCTGGAGCATGGCTTTAATGAATGAAACCAAAAAGTATAACAATGAATCATCAGTTTATATCCAGAGACCATACCGTGTTTTTCCAAAAATAAGACACTGTCTTATACTTTTTTTGCCCCCCAAAAAAGTACTAGGGCTTATTTTTGGAGGAGGTCTTATTCTTGGACAAACATGGTTGGGGGTAAGTTTACCCCCCCAAAAAAAAGCAGACCCTCCTTCCCAGGAGACTCATACCAGACCCGGACGTCTACGTGGCTCCCAGGTCCTCCTTGTGATCTATAGCAGGTGTTCCCAGCAGCTGTGCTGAACGCTGTCCTCCCCTCCTTCTGGTCGACACACTCACACACAGCAGATCACACACACAGACTCACTCATTCCCTCATCCCATCCAGCATTACAGAATGCTTCCAGCTGCAGGGAATGATGGGACTAAGTCACGTGTTGCAGGTCCTGTATACAAGCATTGTGGCAGGTCCTTGCGCTCCACCGCACAACCTCTCAGGATTCTGCTGTCGAGAAGAAATCAGTGTCGCTGGATGTGGCGAGTGTGCGTGTGATCTGATGTTTGTGTGTGTGGGGGTGCGATCACTGCAGGTCCTCTGATCAGCGTCTGGGGGGTATGATTGCGGGGTGTCCACTGTCTTTAAATGAAATATCCGTCAGTATTAATTTCTTTAGCTGCATGGACACTTCATTATTGAACTGCGACTAGGGCTTATTTTCGGGGGAGGGCTTATATTTAAGCCTTGCTCCGAAAATGCTGAAAATCCCTGCTAGGGCTTATTTTTGGAGGAGGTCTTATTTTTGGAAAAACAAGGTAAATAGGACTGTACTGTACCTTCGATCTCCCATCCAGTAAGATATCAGATCAATGTCATGGCAGGACTTTGCTAGCAGAGAAAACGTGCTCTCTTCTTCGTTCCTCCAATTTCCGCGCACATACGAATGAGCAAAATGCCAGTATCCAATCTTTACACGTCAATCACAAGAAAAACAAAATAAAAGTTACACGATGAAACAGTCACAAGGTAGAGGTTTGGAGTTTCCATAGAACAGTAGATTATCAAATGCTCACATAATTACACATATTTCCATCAGGCAGCACAGAAAGCATTCACTAAAAGTCCTGCAATGGCCGTCCATAGTCACGATGTGGAACCTTCCAACCATGCACAAAACAAGTAAGTGCCCTTTAAAAGGGTCATATGTAGAGCTGCTCGGACTCGCAAAAAACTGGGATCGGCGGATCGCTGCTCAAATAAAAAAAACCTGATCTGCTCCGGAATCCGGTGCCTATATAAGTCAATGGGATAGGGGGGCAGGAGCGAGCGCTGTATATTCACCTAGGCTGTGTCATGGCGGCAAACTCCTTCCAGGTCATGCTATGCCCTTTCCGGAGCTGACAATTGAATATTCACTGCTTTGCCCGCCCACCGGCGCGTGTAATTGGTTGCAGTGAGACGCGCCCCCACCCTGAGTGGCAATGTGTCAGCTGACTGCAACCAATCACAGGCGGCAGGACGTCCGGTGGGTGGGGAAAAGCAGTGCAAGGGTCTGCGGGTCAGTATGGTGAGCGTGCATGTAGACAGAAACACATACGGCCCGCTCCTGTCAGAAGAGTGTGTGGCTGTGCAGGGTGATACAATGTCAGACTCGTGCAAGTCTGGCATGACATCACCCGGCCGCAGCACGGCCTGCCACTCTCTGAACATGAGCGTGCATGTACACAGAAACACATGCAGCTTGCTCCTGTTGGGAGAGTGTGTGGCTGTGCCGGTGATGCAATGTCAGAGTCGTGCGAATCTGGCATGACATCACCCGACACGGCCTGCTACTCTCTGAACATGAGCATGAGAGAGGAGAAAGCATGTACAGGCTCAGGGAGGGCAAAGAAAATAGATTTGAAGCTGTGCTGCTAAATGAGCTAATGAAGACATCAGCACCCTGGATGCACACAGAGATCACATCCAGCCTGTATTACAGGGAGAGGCAATAGGAAAATCTGACACTTGGAGCAAATTACAAACAACATATCAAAGGTCTGAGAATGAATGAAGGAATGAAGATTGCAGACTGAAATATATAGTGTCATTAATACTATTATTATATTATACCATCATTATTTATACCATTTGTGTTATTAATAGCATCAGAATTGCTTGTGTTTGACATCAATTATCAGATAGTTATGGGTCGAGCTTTTCTTACCTGCTAGTATTAAGCTGATATCACTGAGAGAAAGCTAAGAATGGCCATAGATATTCCCTGACGGCCTTTAAAGGGAATCTGTCACCAGATTTTTGCCAACTAGTCTGAGAGCAGCATAATGTAGAGGCAGAGACCCTGATTCCAGCGATGTGTCACTTACTGAGCTGCTTAAGGCCCCGTCACACTAAGCAACATCGCTAGCAACATCGCTGCTAACGAACAACTTTTGTGACGTTGCTAGCGATGTTGCTGTGTGTGACATCCAGCAACAACCTGGCCCCTGCTGTGAGGTCGTTGGTTGTTGCTGAATGTCCTGGGCCATTTTTTAGTTGTTGCTGTCCCGCTGTGAAGCACAGATCGCTGTGTGTGACAGTGAGACAGCAACAACTAAATGTGCAGGCAGCAGGAGCCGGCTTCTGCGGAGGCTGGTAACCACAGTAAACATCGGGTAACCAAGAAGCCCTGTCCTTGGTTACCCGATATATACCTTTGTTACCAGCCTCCGCCGCTCACTGTCAGTGCCGGCTCCTGCTCTGTGCACATGTAGCTGCAGCACACATCAGGTAATTAACCCGATGTGTACTGTAACTAGGAGAGCAGGGAGCCAGCGCTAAGCGGTGTGCGCTGCTCCCTGCTCTCTGCACGTGTAGCTGCAGCACACATCGGGTAATTAACCCGATGTGTGCTGTAACTACGAGAGCAGGGAGCCAGCGCTAAGCATTGTGCGCTGCTCCCTGCTCTCTGCACGTGTAGCTGCGTGCACTGGTAACCAAGGTAAATATCGGGTTGGTTACCCGATATTTACCTTAGTTACCAAACGCAGCATCTTCCACGCGGCGCTGGGGGCTGGTCACTGGTTGCTGGTGAGCTCACCAGCAACTCGTGTAGCGACGCTCCAGCGATCCCTGCCAGGTCAGGTTGCTGGTGGGATCGCTGGAGCGTCGCAGTGTGACATCTCACCAGCAACCTCCTAGCAACTTACCAGCGATCCCTATCGTTGTTGGGATCGCTGGTAAGTTGCTTAGTGTGACTGGACCTTTAGTGTAGTTTTGATAAAATCATTGTTTAATCAGCAGCAGATTATCATTACAGGACTACTTGGTGTGCTGGAGGTAGTCCAGCATATTCATGAGCTCTGTATAACTGCTAGATATGCAGCAGAGAAAACATTGATTTTATCAGAATGACAGCAAACAGCTCAGTAAGTGACACATCGCTGGAATCAGGGTCTCTGTCTGTTCATTATGCTGCTCTCAGATGGGGGAGCAAAAATCTGGTGACAGATTCCCTTTAAATGAATATAGCCAGCCATGTAATGATTGGATGATCCAGGTCTGCAGAAGTAGGAGTCTCTGACAGATGCTTTCCATTTCAGCTCACTTTCCAGTTTGGCACCTAGTAGCCGTAGGCAGATCATTAATCTGGATGGTATTAGCCCGAATTAACCAATTGATGCCCATATTATAGTATAATGGAAATTATATGACTGAAGGTGATTGGAAGCTATTGTAGGTCTCATTTTGCATAGGCTAGGGTCGGTCAAAAAACATAAATTGGAACTGTAGGGTAGGGAAGAAAACTATGAGAATAGGAAGAGGACCCTCGGGGTGAATTCACACACGCCTGTTTTTTATTTCTGCAACTGAAAAATAGGTTTCATTCATCTAAACGGAGTTGTTTTGGTGGCAAGTAAATGGACGGGACAGTCGATATCGCTGCTACACACAATGACTGCTGAAAATGTCTTTTATGATTCCCTTTTAATTAAAGCTTCCATGTCAACAGTGAAATACTCACAGGCTCCATGTGTTGAATGTGTACGATGTCTCCGATAACACCTGAATCTATCAACTCCTAAAAATAGGGATAAAAAGGATTAATGAGGTCTACAGAGATGCTACCGACAATCAGCGCTTCTACATCAGCTCTTATAATGAGGACGTTTTACCTTGGGAGACGAATTGGGATGTGAAATCCTCTAACCAAATATTATTCTACTAAATCACTAATGATACATCGCCTTATCAGCCCCCAGGACATGTATTAGTAAGGCATAAGAAACAGGTCCTTTTTTAAACAAAAAAAAGCAGGTCTGTACTAAGCAATTATTGACACGATCAAAGGGGAAAACAGTAAAATACTGTTCATTCTAAAATCAAAAACGTAAATGTCTCCATGGTAACAGACTACAAATGAACCTTCTGTAGTCAGATCCAGCAATCAAAGTTTGTAAATGTCAATTAGTTGGTTAGTTGAGCCGGTCATACTTGTTAGGCCTCTGCCACACTCATGTGAAAATCACGCACGTGCCGCGAGACACGTATTTTCCCTGCGTGTTGCGTTTGGTAAGTACGTGTCTCCGGTACGTGCGGTCCACGTGTGTTTTCCGTGTGCTATCCGCGATAGCACACGGAGAACCGGTCCAAGGTTCTGATCTTCGGCTCCAGCCTCGCCCACTCCCCACTGATGCTGCTTCCGGCCGAGCGGAGATCAGCAGCCGTGACATCCCGCCCACCTCCTTAACATGCTGATAATGAGCGGCGGACGGCAGCAACGGTTTGGAGCGGAAGATTCTGCAGGGCTGAAGGAGGTGAGTATGTGTTTTTTTTTATTTTAAAATAATGACACGTGTTTCTCCGGCGCATGTCACACGGGACCGCATCCACACTACATTCGTATGCTACGGGTGTGCTACGGGTGCGGGCCGTGTGACACCCGTGATGCCGGAGAAAAACAGACGTGTTGGCGTGTGGAACACATGGACACATATAAGTACGGAACGGACACACGTTCCGTTCCAAAATACTTATGTGTGTCTAAACCATTAGGAATCCATAGGTCCACGTGTGTACGTGTCTCCAGGAGGCACGAACATGTGACAGAGGCCTTAGGTGGCTGAAAGATGCTTTGGCCGATCGTTTGCTCTCCATATACAGAGTGCTAGCTTAGCCGGGTGCGCTTGTGAGCTCTATGAGAAAGTCATTGGCAGACATTTTTGGAAGTGACTTATCTCCAGGAGAACAAGGCAATCGGCCGTCCAAAATCAGACATGTCCGGTCAACATTTCCCAAGACAATAAGTTGGCCAGTGTCACCATAAACATTAGAGTGTCGTCAAAGCCCAATGTCATCGACATATTCGATAGACATGAGTCTCATGTGTATGGGAGGGTTTTCGAAATAGAGGTCAAATGTATGGCAATGTAACTCCAGGATCGGTCTACAAAGAGTTTGTAGCCTATTCTCAAGGGGACATATAGGTCTACATGGGAGATGTAGATACTAAACAATAGGATATTTTACATTGAGGGATTCTTAGATGTTCTCCACTTGTTTGAAGGGTTTACAATCAACTTGATGATTGCAAAGTGTGCGCTTACTGGGACCTTGGACCTTCCCCCAAGATCAGCTGGAATGTGTAAGAGTACCGTCACACTAAACGACGTACCAGCGATTCCGACCACGATACGAACTGGTCAAGATCGCTGGTAAGTCGCTGGGAGGTCGCTGGTGAGATGTCACACAGTCAGATCTTACCAACGACGCAGTAACGATAGAGGTCGCAGTAGCGACCTGTATAACGATCTCGGCGGTGATTGGGACCCTGTCACACAGCGTTAAACACAGCGAGCCCAATGACCAAAAAATGAACCAGAGCAGTGTGTAACGAGCAGCGATCTCACAGCAGGGGCCAGATCGCTGCTTAGTGTCACACACAGCGAGATCGCTGATGAGGTCACTGCTGCGTCACAAAAAACGTGACTCAGCAGCAATCTTGCTAGCGATCTCGCTATGTGAGAAGTTTCCCTTAGGAAGCTTGGAGTAAAAGTTCAAACTCCCTGCAGGAGAAACTAAAACCCGTATATACTAGACAATTTTGCGGCATTAAGCGACTGCCAATCAGAAAAATATTAACCGATCGGCAGTTATTTAATAGCCTGTTTACACCAGGTCAACCCAGCTTCAAATGTGCACTGAACGATCATTATTGCATTGTTTGGTGCGCAGAGGCTGCTGTTCTCAGCAGCACAGGTCCTGTTTACACACAACAATGTGCTGCCGAGAATGATTATTTTTTCTGTAAAAGCAAAAGATCCTTTCATCTGAAAAATAAGAGCTTTGCTCCTTCATCAGGTGTCAGCAGCCTGTTTACACCTCCAGATTATTGTGAAACAAGCTTCCTTAGGAATACTTGTGCAAGATAATGTGCATTTACACTGCATGGTTAACACTCGCTCACTTAATACCTGCTCTCTCTTCTGGCCAAGAGATGAAGGTGTCATGGGTGACAGACAGTCATGTGGTTTCTGGCAATAGAAAGTCTCAGCATTTGGCAAAATGCTTCCTGACTTTCTGTTATTTCTGCTGATAGTAATCATTGTACCAGGTAGCTTTCCTACTGGATTTTCATCTATTCCCCTTTAGGACCCAGTGGAGCTCTCCTTCCGTCCAGCTAATGATTATCAGTATTCCCCTTGTGCTTAAATACTCCCATCTTCCCTGGACTTGTGCTGGTGATATTATTCTGTTCATTCACCTCTGGTTGCAAGCAGGTAGCTTGCACTCCTCTGTGGTATCATTGCTGTAACTTTGCTGAACTTCTACCTGAGTCATCTGTGAATAAGTAGTTCATGCATTTTCCCCCAATGTCCTCCTATCTTCTGTAGAGTTTTGTAGGGTTGACAAAGAGCTCATCCCATTCGTCCCCTATTTAGGGTTCAGCACTAGGGATACCTAAGGTCAGGTATCCGGCTTGGCGCATAGGTGCAGAACCTATCTAAGGTGGTGAGGGACCCCAGGGAGCAGCGGTAGGTTTTGTCAGGGGTTACAATCTCCCCCTTCCCTAGACACAGGGTTTTCCTTCCCTTTTGCCAATCATTAGGTACTTCCCCATATCTAGCTTGACAGGAGAGTATGAAAAAGACCCCTCTGATGAGTCAGATTTCCCTCATTGGGTAAAAGATATGTCTAAGCCAGACAACCACTTAATGACTATTTTGAAAATTGCCTATGATTTGTGAAGATAGACATAGCCATCAATCATCACAATACTGTCAGTAATAAGTGAGCAAAGAGATTCACAGGACCCTGCTCACTATGTTAGTAGTCTGTGGCCACCAGGCGGTACCCCTGGGAACCTTTTTGAACCTGCCGGCATTCCTTGGTGCCGCTTCTGATTAGTAGTCAGCCTGTGCTCAGTGAGCGATCTTGTCAAGATGACTCTGGGATAGCAGGGAAAGAGGCCCCTAAGCTGTCCCTAAAGCTAAAGCACCCTATGCTATCCCTAATCGTAGGGATACTCTTGATGGTGGAGAGGCCTGAGTCTCCTTCCTAGCCCTGCTCCTGACCAGTCCTGATCTGATTCCCCCTTCCCCCAGGGAGGGATGGGACAGGAGTGTAATGAAAGACACAGATATAAACAGACATGGGAAAAAACAAAACTCGTCACACAGCGCTCAAACACAAAGATAAAGACGATAGAAGATTCAGGAAAAAACACAAGAAAAGGAAGGACGCTACAAAACAACAGGGGTAAACATCCGGAACAAGCAAATAGCATAATTTTCCCCAGAGAATCTGGGACGCCATACCTCACAGACCAACACAGAAACTATAGCTGGCATGGGTAGAAGATTTCATCCAGCTTAGGCTAAGTTCACATTTCCGCTAAAATGTATCAGTCACAATCCGCTGCTCTTGTAAACAACGGAATCAGTTTAGCGGATTCCGTTGCTCCCATAGACTTGTATGAGCAGCGGATTGTGACTGATGATGCTGAGTTGCACCCTCCGCCCGACTGATCAGTCGTGGAATGACTGACCGCCGGGAGGAACGCAGCATGTAACGTTTTTTGAGCAGCGCGATCCGTCGGATTTCGCTGCGCATGCTCTCTGGCTCCCTGCACACGTCACCAGCTTTGGTTGGTTACCCGATATTTACCCTGGTTACGGTGCAAGTAGCCAGCGCTAAGCGGTGTAGGCCCGTAACCAAGGTAAATATCTGGTAACCAAGGTAAACATCGGGTGCGTGTGCAGGGAGGCCGACACTTCCCCGCCCCCTCCCGCACTCCGCACATGTGTGTACACACACACACACACACACACCTGTCCCCAGCCATGCAGACAAGCACTGCCACTGACACCCTCGTCTGGCCCCGCCCCCCACTCGTCTCTGCCCCCTCCCGCACTCCGCATGTGCACACACACACACACACACACCTGTCCCCAGTCATGCAGACCGCAGCACTGCCACTGACATCCTCAGCGCCTGCCCCCGTCCCCCGATCGGCTCCGCCCCCTCCCGCATTCAGCATGTGTATATACACACACACTCACACTCACCGTCCTGCAGTCCCTGCGGCACTGACGTCCTCAGTGCCACGGCCCCGCTCGGCTTCCCCCCCGAACTCCGCCCCCCGCACACAACGGAATCCGACAAAGAATTCTGTTCTTTGTCATCCGTTGTACAGAGTTGAACAGCGCATCAGTCACATGCGTCAAGCGACGCATGTGACTGATACAAAACAACGGAAATGTGAACTTAGCCTTAAATAGAAGGGGAGCAGATGTGATTGGCCTCCCCACCACATGTGATCGAAGGAACCTAATAAGCAGACTAGCAAAGACTAACTTCTGCTAGCCTGCCTATGATTCAGCACACAACAGGTTGACGCCCGAGTCTGACTTTGTTGATCCCAGACACTAGAGAAACCATCGGGTGGATTCTAAGAATCTGCAATGTCTCAGAGCCCGATGCCGCCATGACAGTTTGTGAAGTTGTGCAAAACTCTGTGTGACAGATCTATTACAGATTGTTCAGTGCACATCATTACCCACTGTAGACTGGCGGTGGCTTAACGTCGCTGGTTGGTTCATGTAATGGAAACCCTAACTTTGCAGAATTTGCGTCATCTATTAGACATTCTGTACATATTTCTGTAGAAATATAACCTCTTGGAAACCTCAACCTTTAAGGCCAAATCTGTATACATAAAGGGATCACCAATAAGTGTATGGTTTCTAGTTACAACAGCCGCTATTGAAATCTATGTGTCTCCATGGTAACAGAATGCAGACAAAACTCCGAGTAATCTAATCCACCAATCCGTACAAATGTACGTTAGTAAGAAGTAAGGACAAATCGACCTAAATATACAGGTTACACCTTCCAAACTACTCCTGGTCAAACCCTGATATCGGAACTGACACAACGCTCAGCTCATAGCAGTGTGCTCACACCTATTGTGGTAGCCTTTATCTCATGTGGAGTTGTATATTTACCATCTACATGACAACTATCTCCAGATCACTAACTGATAGCCCGGTATTTATTAACAGGGAATGTAATTTATAAGCTGCAAAGCTCAAAAGTCATGGAGGACAGATCAGGCCTTAATAGCTCGAAAGTCAAGGAGGATCCTATCAAAATATCCACCCAGTAAGTAATACAAGCAGCTTTATACAGAGCCAGCATTAGGCTATGTGCCCACGGGACATTGTACCCGTGGATATATCCGCAGGCACGTCCGCAGGTTTCCCGCAGCAGCTCTCTGGAATCCGCAGCTATACATTGGTGCGGGATTCCAGCGAAATATCTGCGGAAACCTGCGGACATTCATGCGACTTACCTGCGGAAGTCCCGGCCTCTATCTCCATAGTGGAGGGCCGGGACATCCGCAGGTATTTCCACAGGAATAAATGACATGCAGTTACGTGCGGCTGCAGGACATCCACAGCATATTTCGCAGCCGCACATACCGCAGCATGGGCACAGACACTCCCCATGTCCCATAAAATAATATGGGGTGTGTCTGTACTTGTTAAAACATGCGGATTTTTCTTTAAAATCCAGATAAATCCGCAGGATTTCCGAGGCAAAATCTGCCGGTACATCGTCCCGTGGGTACATAGCCTAAATGTGCATCCATTCACATCAAAGTCTATCTTACAAAAGTGTAAACGACTTATTTGGAGGGACTCTGTAGCTAGACATCCTGGGGTCCATGCTGTACACTCAAGTTTGGTGCAGGACTTGAGAGGGGGAGGGGGGTTCAACATTCGGACTGGGACCGCAATACCTGTTGCTACTTTATGGTAGCGCAAAACAAGTGAATGGGTTCGCTTTGGGATCCTTAAGGTACGTGTCCACGTTCAGGGATCAAAGCGTTTTGGACACAGCATCCTTCAGCTGCATCTAAAAAGCTGTGTTGTACAGTACAAGCACAGTGGATGGGATTTCTAGAAATCTCCTGCCCACTGTGCATGTGCAGCCCACATCATAAACTCTCCGAGCCGCAACAAGCCAATTGTTTGCTGTGGAGTCACAAGTGTCCGCGAGAGACCACAGCGCCGCGAACCCTGATCGTGGGCACGAGCAGCTGCAGTCTCCTACGGAGGAGACTCGTGGCCCTGCAGGTCCAAAATGCAGCGGGTCCTGATCGTGTGCACATACCCTAAAGGCCCCGTCACACGCAGCGATATCGCTAGCGAGCGTACCCGCACCTGTCGTTTGTGCGTCACGGGCAAATCGCTGCCCGTGGTGCAAAATATCGTTCGGAGCCATCACACGTACTTACCTGCCTAGCGACGTCGCTGTGGCCGGCCATCCGCCTCCTTTCTAAGGGGGCGGTTCGTGCGGCGTCACAGCGGCGTCACTAAGCGACCACCCAATAGAAGCGGAGGGGCGGAGATGAGCGGCCGTAACATCCCGCCCACCTCCTTCCTTCCACATTGCCAGCGGGCGCAGGTAAGCTGTAGTTCGTTGTTCCCGAGGTGTCACACGTAGCGATCTGTGCTGCCTCGGGAACGAAAAACAACCTGCGTCCTCAACAATCAACGATTTTTTGAAAATGAACAACGTATCAACGATGGACGATTTGGTGAGTATTTTCCATCGTTAACGGTCGCTCGTTGGTGTCACACGCAACGACGTCACCAACAATGCCAGATGTGCGTCACAGAATCCGTGACCCCGGCGATATATCGTTAGATACGTCGTTGCGAGTGACGGGGCCTTTACTGTAATAACCTAGTGAAAAAAATCTCTGACATGGTTGGACGTCTTACAACTTGCTTGTTACGGTCACAATACCCTTGGGAGGGGGTTGTGACGACATGGACTCTCATGGGTTAAAGTTTCTTAAAATCAAGCCAGACAGCATGATAGATTGTCTATAGAGGGGGGGGGGGAGAGAAGTCCCTCATTTTTTTTACAAGACCCTTGTTGACTCAATGTAATTGTGTTGGCCACTGAAAGCCAAAAGTATTGCTCTCCAGACTTTTCCAGTAATCATTGTATTGTAGTTGTGTATTGATAATGTAATTACCTTAGTAGCCATTGTTTAGTCGGTGACTTGCCGACTCCATGTAGATATACTGAGTCTTTCTATGCACATCATTTAAATGAACATTATCCATGCAGCTTGAAATTCATCCAATGGGTGAAGTAATCTTGTCCAACCAATCGATGAGGACGCAGTGTAACCTAAGGGAAGGTTATGGCTATAAAAGGGACTTCTTTAAGCCACCAGGGTTGATGAAGGTTGATGGATCCAGTCTAAGCTCTTTGGAGCTGACTAGAGGATCAGGATATCTTATGGCTTGAATCTAGGGACTCCGGATCCGGTTGGAGACCATATCCACAGCCTAGGGATTTCGACTCCGGCTGCCAGGATTGTAACATCATACCAGGACTACCTAAGGAGGACACTCAGGTTGGGACAGTTCAGTCACCTGTTACAGACTTTGCAGACCTCAGACAGCTTGGAACCTGTGAGGCATGGACATTCTAAATCCCTGGTGAGCCAGCGGAAGGGTGAGACTCTGTTGCCTGTTACATTTGTGTGTTTTGCTGGTTATGTGTTATGTGTCGTTAATTGTTTGGGGATCCAATAAAGTCTAATTATTGTGGTTCCCTCAGCCTGTGTTGTCTAAGTAGTGTTCTGCCCATGGTTAAGGAGGCCGGCGTTCAGTTGGGATGAGCCCTGAGCCATGCTGTCTTTCTAAAGGCGGCGGGTTTTAGTGGACGAGAGCACCCACTGAGCCCCGTGTCTCCACAGGGGTCACAATGCGACTCCATTTACTTGTATGCAGCAGAAACAACTAGAAAACTTTGCTCAAGCTAGATGTGTCACAGCCAAAGTCACCGCATAGCCCAAGCCTCAAAGAAGCCATACTCTGGAAATTCAGACTCTGGTGAACCTATGATTCAGTGATGTTGATATGATTCATTCAGCAGACAGCTGTCTCTTACGACTCCCCCATACCCAGGAGCGCTCTGGTCAGTCGAGCGTCCATGTGTTTTTAATGGGAGACAGAAGAAAACCGCTGCCAGACAAAACCAAAAAGAATCAGGTAATAGAAGCAAAACAGGCAATGGAAGATCCAGCTCCAGAAGTTAAATAATAGGATAAAATTGCCCTTCCTTTCATCCTCAATAAAATCACATGGTGAATCCAAAAATTTAAAAGGATAGTGAAACACATTACCTACACGTTTTAAACCCCAACGGGTTCTTACAGGGAACCAACCAGCAGGATTTTCACAGATAAAGTAAAGCTGGCGCTGGGATGCTGAATGTAAGCAGAGCTTTTGTACAGAGAATGGAGGTTTTATTTCAGAAATATGTGCAAGTAAAGTTCCAGCAATACACTGCTATTTGATTGACAGGTGCAACAGGGGCGGGAATATGTGGATCAGGTCTTCCCATCTATTCCCGCACCTGTCTGTCTGCCTGCGCCGGAATTAACATCTATGACAGCGACAGGGGGAGGAAGGCCAGGCAGGCAGACAGGGGCGGGAATACATAGCAAGACTCAACCCACATATTCCTTTCCTGTTGCACCTGTCAATCAAATAGCAGTGCATTGCTGGAACTTTACTTGCACATATTTCTGAAATAAAACCTCCAATCTCAGAACAAAATGTTTGCTTACATTCAGCATCCTAGCACCAGTATAGCACCTGCTTTATTTTATGTATGAAAATCCTGCTGGTTGGTTCCCTTTAATCATGGCTATGATTAAGGCTATGTGCCCACGGGCGCTCGTACCTGCGGATGTATCCGCTGGTACGAGCGCATGTTTCCCGCAGCTGCCCGCCACCGTCTGCAGCTATTTTTAGCTGCGAGATTACAGCGGAATAGCTGCGGGAAACATGCGGACATTCATGCGGCTTACCTGTGGATGTCCCGGCCTCTATCTCCATAGCGGAGGGCCGGGACATCCGCAGGTAATTCCGCATGAATAATTGACATGCAATTATACATGCGGATGCCTACATCCGCAGCATGTTCGGCAGCCGCACGGCAGCGTGGACACAGCACTCCCCATGTCCCATAGGATAGCATGGGGAGTGACTGTACATGCTAAAACCTGTGGATTTATCTGGAAAATCCAGAAAAATCCGCAGGTTTTCCGCAGTAAAATCCACACAAACAAGCTCCCGTGGGCACATAGCCTAAGGATCCATTGGGGTTCAAAACACATGGGAAATATGACTCCCTGTCCTTTTAATATTATTTTGATTCACCACATGTATTTTTTAAAGATTAAATAAAGTGCAATTTTGTCCTATTATTTAAACTTATCTGTTCTCTTCTATTGCCGCTTGTGGGACCTGGCCGACATATTCGTGCATCAAATTCACTGAATATCGCATGACCAACAAAACTCATGAAACTGATCCTTTTTTCACTTTTTCTTAAAAGAACCAGTTAAGATTCCAAGGATCCGAATCTTCTCTTCCCCGTCATCATCTGTCAAGGGAGAGTCAGGAGATCCCATACATATCAGGCCTCTTTCATACCTCCATGCATTAAACACACATGTATGACGGTCAGTGTTGCAGGTCTGTAGGTTTGTCCGTATGTCTCTGTGTGTGTTCTCTGTTCGTGTGACATCCGGATAGCACATGGACAGCATGAATTTGTATACTTACCTGTCTGCGGTGCTGTTGTCATACTTGGTTCCGTGTCTACAGTCAGTACAGTGAATATTCATGAGGCATAATGAGCGGGACCCGGAAGCAACAGCAGTGCCAAAGATAGGCAAGTATAAAAATGTATCTAATTTCAGTGAATGGGTGTCCTCCGGTACGTGTCACACTACTGTCACATGGATCACACCAATGTGACATCCGTGCTGCTGACCAAAAATGTATATGATTTTAATCGGTCTACTACGGGTATCCAAGTCTCCGGTACGTGTGGAAATCGACACCACATGTACCGGATAGATGGTCCCGCCAACATTAGAGGATGCGGCCGACTTCCATCTATTAAATATCTGGGCCTTAAGTGCCTTAGAGTGGCATAGATTTTTGCCAGTTCCCCTTTCTAATAATGTGGCCTAATCACACATCTACCTGGAGACCACGGCCACGTTTGTAATTTAATGAGAAATGAGGATAAAGGTTGCAATATGTTGTATAGAATTCTGGTGAACCTTTGAAAAAGTTAAAATTTATGCCCAAAACAACATAAGCATTTTCCTAAACATGGACTGATATCCAAATGTAATGAAAATGATAAAGGAGAAAGTTACCCTGATTTTCCTGGAAACAGGATGATATCGCATGACATGTCCCACAGCGAGTATGATGCCATTTTCTTTGCAGGCATTGACTATTTCACAGCAGTCTTCAGGGGTCACCTAATAAGAAACAAGAAAGAAAAGTGAAGATGTAATTGTATTATCTGAACTTTATGCAATAAGAAAATCCCGATAAGGACACGAGAGCCCCCTAGTGCATAGTGATGGCATGAAGTTTGGCGCATGCGTGCTAGGGAACACAGCAAACGCCACCGAGCAATGCCAGGCGTCACTTGTGGAGAGCGTGCCACAAATGTGAGCTTTTAACACGAATTCCTTTTTTTTGGGCTTCTTTCTACCCCCAAACTATCCCAGTTCTACAAACCAAAGTTATATATATACACATCATGGCTGAGTTTCCCAACCACTGGTTTGGAAGAAAGATCTGGCTTTTCAGTTGCTGATGGCTACAGAACCACTCAGTTTATTGACATCAAAGTGTTAATGAAACTTTGTGATTGACAGTCTTCTGTGGCGCCCCTGAATACATCAGGGTGCCACAGGGAACTGCATCCTGTTCCCTCAGGATGCAGGACCTACCCCCCCCCCATGGTTCCAAGTTCCCAGAAACCGGTGTCACCTCCATCAGCACCACAAATCCCAATCAACACCACATCATGACGTGTCAGACACCAGTAAATTGGTCCAGCTGGTAAAGGGCCACCCACCTAGGGGTTAGGCAGACTGGTGGGAGGGAGGAAGAACAGAGTAGTGAGAGCCCTCACTCAAAGTGTGAGGAGCTGGAGTGTTTGCTCCCGTGGAGCTAGACCGAGGTTGGGTCGCAGACAGTGGTCCGGGACCAAAGGAGTCGGGGACCGGTAGCAGTGACATTGGATAAGCGTGCGACGGACATAGTCTTGGAGGACGGTCAGAACCAGAAAACCCAAAAGAACTGACTGGAACTGAGCACTACGGGGTACAGGACCCTAAGTCAGGAGCAAATTCAACATCCTGGAAATTAACCTGCAGAGGAAGGGGACCTTCAGTGACCTTCCCAGAAAGCTCAGAGACTTAGGGCATCAGTACACCGCAGGGGACAGGGTTTTCCAAAGAAAGCAACCCATTAAAGTCCCAAGTGCCTGCCCTTGGGAGCACATCTTCGCCTAAAAACTGAAAAGCGGGACCTTATAGTTTCAAGCTATAGGGACCCACACGGACACGAAACTGTGCACGGAGGTAGGCTCCGGATTACCATGTGATGGTACCGGGTACTTGGATGGGCTTTGCGCAGCGGCAGCGGCACTCAGAAACTTTGGTTTACCTACAGCGTGTGTGTCTCCTTTATAATCCTTATCCAGCACCACGACTACCCACAGTGAGTACCCTGGTCCCCTGCACCCTGCGCTCCCAAATAATCACCAACACCCCTGAGCCCGGGGCCTTCCCTACCTGTGGAGGGACTGACATCAGGCTGCTTAATTCCATCAGCCCCGGTACTCCTTACAGCAGCGTCGGTACTTCCATTACCGCAAGCCACAGGTGGCGTCACAAACTTCTCCCCTGTAAATACCCCCTTTTACGGATCAAGGTGTCTGCCAAGCCGGATCCAGAAGACCACCTCGAGCCACGATCCCGGATCCGAGCAGCCCGACTAACACCAGGGTAGTACACTGCCCTATATGACTGTGCCTGCAGAGATAGCGGTCAGTCACTAGTAGGACCACCCTCTGGACTCCTGCACATACAGACACCAGGGATTTCAATGAATAAAATACAAGTTATACTGAATTTTTCTAACAAACCTATTTTTATGCACCTGTCCTGGCTAGTTTATGGTCTCTGCTCATTTCCCCTATGGCTGCTGCCCTTTGTTGTGCTCCACATCAAACTTTGTGAGTTGACTCTGACATAATTGTCCTAGGCCTTCTGGATTAACCCATAACAAGCTGTTAATGGATTCTGTACATATTGCGCATTCATCCTTATGAAACACCAGTGGTTCCTCTAAGTGCTGCTTTTGACTTGCCATTTCCCAATGATCTGTCCTCCTGGCCCTGTAGTTCCCAGCATATTCAATTTTTTGCTCACCCGTGTGCCTTCGCGCCGACTATGCCAAAGCTCTGTGTGCAAGTGTCCACCCTAATCTGTGGCTCCGTGAGTCCACCTCACGAGGCGAGCCCAACACATATACATCTTTCTGCTCTATACTGTGTTGTCTACATGTACAACATCACAGGGACCCTTAGGCTACGTGCATATGCTGCAGATTTGGTGCAGAAATTTTCTGCACGCTGTGGCAAAAAAAAACGCGTCAAAATCGGATGCAGTTTTGACTCTGGTTTGATGCGATTTTGGTGCAGTTTTTGATGCAGTTTTCTCGGCCATCAAGAAAGTCAATGAACTGAAGACAATGGGTGGAAATGCGCTGCTAAACCTGACCAATAATTGACATACTGCAGATTTTTTCTGCATCAAAATCTGCACCAAAACCGCATGGAAAAAAAATACACCATGTGCACAGCAAATCTAGAATCCCATAGACTTTACTGCCTTCAGGGGAGCTATGCAGATTATGATGCATATTTAAAAAAAACTGCATCAAAAACTGTGTAAAAAACCGCAGCGTGTGCACAGGGCCTTAGGGTCTCATTCAGAAATCAGGACGCAAAAAACGGACCGAGTGTCATCATTGTTTGGTCAGTTTTTACTATCAATTTTTCATCAGTAATTTTCACACATGAAAAAACAAATAAATAAATGACAACGCTTCTCCTACCCACTACACGTTATCCACGGACAGCACAAGGACTGTGCACTGATGCCATCCTTCTGCTGTCTGTGATACTCACTAACCCATAGACTTCTATGGTTAACTTTAATCCGTGATATAAAATACTGTTAGCAAAAAACAAAGACATGTGAATAGCACCATAGATAATGATAGGTATGTGTTCTGTTATTATTATTTATTATTATATAGCGTCATTATTCCATGGCACTTTACATGTGAAAAAGGGGCATACATAGACAAGTATAATAATCATGAAGAATTCTAGGCACAGACAGGTATTGGAGGAGAGAGGACCCTGCCCATGAGGGCTCACAATCTACAGGAGGAGAAAGGACCCTGTCCGCGAGGGCTCACAATCTACAGGAGGAGAGAGGACCCTGCCCGCGAGGGCTCACAGTCTACAGGAGGAGAGAGGACCCTGCCCGTGAGGGCTCAGAGTCTACAGGGATGGGTAAGGATACAGTAGGTGAGGGTAGAGCTGCTCGTGTGGTGGTACAGTGGACTGAGGGTTACTGCAGTTTGTAGGCTTGTCAGAAGAGATGGTTCTTCAGGTTCCTTTTCAGGGTTTCCAAGGTAGGTGAGATTCTGATATGTTGTGGCAGAGTATTCCAGAGTATGGAGGAGGCACGGGAGAATTCTTGCATGCAGTTGACAGAAGAGGAGATAAGAGGGGAGGAGAGAAGAAGATCTTATGAAGACTGGAGGTTGCGTGTAGGTAAGTACCAGGAGACTTGATCACAGATGTATGGGGGAGACATATTGCGGGTGGCCTTGTATGTCATGGTTTGTTTTTGGGCAATGGGAAGCCAGTGATGAGATTGGTAGAGAGGAGAGGCTGGGGAATAGCGGGGAGAGAGGTAGATTAGTTGGGCAGAAGAATTTAGAATAGATTGTAGGGGTGCGAGACTGTTAGATGAAAGGCCACAAAACAGGAGGTTGCAGTAATCCAGGCAGGAGATGATGAGGGCACGCACTAGTGTTTTTGCAGTTTCTTGGACAAGGAATGTACAGATCCAGGAAATATTTTTGAGTTGGAGTTGGCAGGAGCTGGAAAGGGGTTGGATATGTGACTTGAAGAAGAGAGCAGTCTGAATGAGGCTCAAAGGCTAAAGGAAAAGCCACACGACAACTAAGGGCGGTTTGAAAAAGACCCATAGCAAATCAAAACATTGCACTTATTTACTCATGGAAGAATAAAAGGATTTATTTGGAGTTCTTCACCTATGGCTAGACGTCTCTTTTCTATGCAACTAAGGGCGGTTTGTCACCAAAAATGCGTCAGGAACTCGAAAACCTTTAAGCAGGTAATATCATCCTAAACATTCCAGAAAGAAAAGTGATTTTAAGCAATGCAGATGTGCCAGTTCTCTTCCACTTTTTTATGTCGTCAAGGGAAAGTGAAAGAACCGCAGGCTTTGGACCTGTAGCATCTGCACTTACTAAATGCGCAATAAAAATGGGCAGTCATATAAAGCGTTTACTTGTTTTGTCTGTGAACCAATGATAAAGCAAAATGCAATCAAGAATAATTTATTTTTGGTGGAGTTGCCCTTTAAGATTTTTGTTACCTCCCGTATGTTTAATTCAGAAGTCAGTTTCTTCCCTTTTGGTAAAAAGAGGAAAGGTATAAATCAGGCAGATTCTATTGATTTAGCACAATGCTCTTTCAGGACTAAATTTTACTTGTCCAATCCGTATGAATAGACGATGGCGACTACAATAGCTCCACTGTATACTGCGCACGCAGCACTGCACAGCATTAATCGTCCATCTGTTGTTTGTACTATTTAGTTAATTAGTGGAAATCTCACAACAAAACGCAGCAGAACGACTTTTCAACTTATGTTAAAGCAATGATCCCTGGTGATGGCTGGTGCTGACGTTCCCACTCCCGTAGTATGACGGGTCTACTTTGTAAGTGTCTGCGGTACAGATACATAAGGCTTCTGGTTTACTTATATCTCCAATTTCGTGCACGAAACATGCAGAGAGGTTTTCTTGTCCGGTTCTGTACAAATCCAACTGATAAATGTGAAATGCTCCATGAAATCCAGAGTGTACTGATGTACTCGCCACCCGAGGCATCAGACAGTGTCCAAATACTTTCATACCATGTCAAGGAATGTAAGTTTCCTTTTCTTATATTAAAGGGGTTGTACATTACCAAAAGGGGAATGCTCAACTTTGGAATTAGCTGACCCCCCATCTATCAAGAGAACTGGGCTCTTGCGCATGATCGACTTTTGCTCCATACACATAGGGCTCTTCGAATCCAGAGCAAACAGAAAGTTATCCCTTATCTGATTGATAGAGTATGATTTCCAAACTTAAGACAAACCCTTTAAGATAGCCATACACGAGACAGCTGTCAGTTAAACAGCTATTCAGCTTACAGCTATTTTCTGCTCTCCCAGCAGGGCACTTGTACGGCTGCCGTCCCTGCAGGGATGCAGACTTACTCACGACCTGGCCGAGTTGCATTCTTCCCCACTGTACTGCGGCCGTCCACGTGTGCTCCTGATCGCTCCTCCCGCTGCATGCTGCACAGGTTCTCTGGGAATGCGCTTAGGGCGCGCACACGCACTCCATCACTCCTCTTAAAGGGTCGGTGTGCCATTTCATGGAATTGCCTCTCAGCCTATGGCTGAGAGGCACTATGTATTTAAGGCAACCTCCCATTAGGGGAGGTGCCTGCGCAACATCCTTAGTTAGACTTCCAGTCTGCTAGCTAGTTGTCAGGTCCCGTTATCCCTGTATCTGTCTTCCATGCCTATCTGTCTTTGCCATGCTCCCCATACCTGTGTGTACCCACCTTCCTGTCTGCCTCAGCCCATCCCAACTGTACCGGCCTGCCCCTGTGTCTGTACCTGAGTCCATCTCCTGTCTGGGGGTCAGCTGCCACAGTCCTGGTCACTGCCTTCGGAGTGGTACCTGGCGTCTGCCTCACGGTGGGCGCATAGTCAAGTCCCTCCCACTAAAACGTAATCTGGGGTCCACCATGTGGTCTAGTGGGTCCACTCTTGCTCGCCCCCTCAACAACAGCAGGGGAGAACGTTACAGCATTTATATGTTTTAAATGGGCAGAGAGAAGAAAGATGCTGCCAAACAGCTCTGGCAGCAGCTTATTCCCCCTGAAAACAATATAATTGGGTGCTGAAATTTCAACTGTTTGGTACTGCCAAAATCAGCTGACTTTTATGTTATAAAAGCTTATATAATCTTATATAAGCTAAGCTGAGCGGCAAAACAGCCACGGCATGGTGTACGACGTTGTGGTGTCCTGACTCCACACACTTAAGGTGTCTTTACACGTGGACGATATTGCTAGCAATTGCTAGTGATATCGAGCGTGTAAGCACCCGCCCCCGTCGTGCAAGCGAAATCGTGTGATCGCTGCCGCAGCGAACATTATCGCTACGGCAGCATCACACGCACTTACCTGGTCGGCAGTGTCGCTGTGACTGCCGAACAATCCCTCCCTCAAGGGGGAGGGACGTTCGGCATCAAAGCGACGTCACCGCGACGTCACTAAGCGGCCGGCCAATCAAAGCGGAGGGGCGGAGCTGAGCGTGATGTAAACATCCCGCCCACCTCTTCCTTCCGCATTGTGGCCGGCGGCAGGTAGGGAGACGTTCCTCGCTCCTGCGGTGTCACACACAGCGATGTGTGCTGCCTCAGGAGCGACGAACCACAACGAAAAACAACCCTTACCGATTTTTGAGTTTGGGACGACCTCTCCATGGTGAACGATTGTCACCATTTTTGAGGTCGCTGGTCAGTGTCACACGCTGCAATATCGTTAATGACATCGGATGTGCGTCACTAACAACGTGACCCCGACGATAAAACATTAACGATATCGTAGCGTGTAAAGCCCCCTTTAGTTTTGGTCGTTGCTGCTAACAGCTGATCGGTGAAGAAGTCAGATGTTGGACCCCTACTTTCCTGGTAATGATAGCCTATGCTAAGGATAGATCCCAAATCATTTAAATCCAGTGCTGGAAGTTCAACATTTTATTTTTTTATTGATTAAAAAAAATATTACAGTGAATGAAATTTAGGTCACCAATATCAAAGTCCAATACATTGCAATAAGTCTCAGGAGCTGAGGTCGCATCTTTCCCTTTTTTTGTTGAGGCAGATGGTGGCTGAATAACAGAGCCATCATCTGTCTAAAAAAAAAACCAGTACAGAAAATGTGTAGATATTGTATAAAATCACTTACAGCCATGGGTTTTTCCAAAAGAATATGATATCCTTTCTTTGCAAATGCTATCGCTGGTTCCTAAAAACAGACAATTGAGATAAAAAAAATTAAATATATGTACAAAACATATGGGCATATGTTTGAAAGAGATACAATATCTACTGCAGATCATAAGGCCGGTTTGTGACACTTTTGGCTCTTGTAAGAAAAAAAAAATATAATAAAAAACAGAAGCGGCTCATATGTAGTCTCTTTAAAAAAAAGGTCTCCAAATCTATAAAAAAAAAAAAAAAAAAAAAAAAAAAGGGCACAGTCAGAGAAGTGCCCTGACACATTCATACCAGCAACTGGTGAAAACACCGACCACAACCTCAAATCTCCTTTGATGTTACAGGAGTTTACAGAGTTTGTACATCAAAAGCCTATTATTAGTACAGTATATCAACAGGACAAAGTACTAGTGACAGCACTCGCTGGGAAAGGCCGGTGTCGTGCGGTGTTCAGCATTGCACTCTCTGGGTGTTATGGCGGCGTCGGACTCTGTTCACATTGCAGAGTCCGACAAACACCCTGAGATTCTTTAGTTGCACAACCTGTCATGGACGTCGGCTGGTTCTGGCTTCACTGCTCTCCAGTACAGCGGGAGTTAATTCCTGCTGGCTTGTGATCATCTGTTGGGAGTTCAGGCTGCTGATTACAATCCTCAGCCGCATCCACGCTTTATAAGGTATTGAATTCAGGGGCTGAGTGCCGGATATAGCTTCTGCTTCCTCAGTTCCTCTGGTTGTCCAGTCCTATGGTGATCTACAAGTTGTGGTTCTGCGTGGTGTGTGAGTTCTCGAGTTGTGCATTTATTTCCTACGCCTTTTTGTGTTACTCCCCAGTTCACTGTCTATCCTTTGTGTTTGAGTGCAGTGTGTGTGAGTTTTCGTTTACCCTTGTCTGTGCCTATTTTTGGGGTTTTCATTACTGGGTTTCCGACCCGCTCCCTGGCTGGGGGAGGAGTAAGTATCAGGGCTTGTACAGGAGACAGGGTCATGCTAGGGGCTCGAACCTGGCTACCATCAAATCTACCTTCGAGAGAAGGGACAGCGCAGGGGCCCCAGTCTAAGGCCAGAGTCACTTGTGAGTGCTTCGCGCGAGTCTCACATCGCATGACCTGGCACTCTCCTTACAGGTGCAGGTCGGTTGCATGTATCTCTATTCACCTTAGACGCTCCTGTCCGGAGAGTGTCAGGTCGTGCCGGGTGATGTGATGCGAGACGCACGTGAGGCACTCACAATGTGACTCTGGCCTTGGGGGTACTTTGCACACTACGACATCGCTAGCCGATGCGTGCGATGCTGAGCGCGATAGTACCCGCCCCCATCGCAGCTGCAATATCGCTACGGCAGATTCACATGCACTTACCTGCCCTGCGACGTCGCTCTGGCCGGCGAACCGCCTCCTTCCTAAGGGGGCGGGCCGTGCGGCGTCACAGCGACGTCACATGGCAGGCGGCCAATAGAAGCAGGGGGGCGGAGATAAGCGGGACGTAAACATCCCACCCACCTGCTTCCTTCCTCATTGCTGGTGGAGGCAGGTAGGAGATGTTCCTCGCTCCTGCGGCTTCACACACAGCGATGTGTGCTACCGCAGGAACGAGGAACAACATCGTAACATCGATCCTTCCGAAATTATGGAAATGACCGATGCTACACCGATCATACGATTTCGATGCTATTGCGCTCGTTAATCGTAGTAAAAAGGATTCACATACTCCGATGTCGAGAGCGACGCCGGATGTGCGTCACTTTCGATTTCACCCCACCGACATCGCACCTGAAATGTCGTAGTGTGCAAAGTACCCCTTAGCGTCAGCCTAGGAGCCCCCGTTCCATCGGTACATACCCTGTGAAACTGGGGTACTTCATGGCGTATGTCTATGTCTGGTACTGCAGTTAATAGATACCAATGCACTACCCTCCGAAAAGATCATCAATGTAACCCTCTTTAGGGTACGTTCCCACATTGACTTTTTGAGATTTTCTGCACCTATTATATAAATTACCGTAGGTTTCTTCTGCTTTTTCTTTATATTTTTAGTGCATTTTTTACCTGTATTTTTTTTTTGTTTTTGATGCCGCACTTTTGTCTCTTTTTGGCGCATTGCGTTTTAATAAATCTGCTTTGTTTTGATACTTTCCATTATTTGGCTTCCACAAAACTTTGCGGAGAAAAAGGCTGAGCATGTCACACCGCATCCAATTAGTGTAATTGCATGTATAAGGACAAAACCAGAGATAACCACGGTACATGCACTGACAAAACCAGGAGATATTCCTTACAGAATATCATTATGATTACACTGCAGAACGCAAACGATAACCCAGCTAATTAATAATTCTATTACTGTGGAAAATTACAATTGATAAACAGGTTATTTACCTTTTTGATAACGTTTTAAAACAATGACTTACAAAAAATGTAAAATAATATATTGTTACATGGAACATCACTATAATAAAAAAAAACCTATAAAATGCAATAAAATCCCAACACACAAAACCGATGCATGTGACGGCAGCTTTGGAACCACAATGGCTGCTCGGGGGTCTGCGCTGCAGGTGCAGGGTTGGGGGTTGTCGAATACATTTGCGTGCCATCTGGTTGGCATTTCACAACAAGAGATGTATTAAGGTCACCATGGGAGATGAGAGATATGAAAGAGAATTTGGCCTACGGCAGATGCTCATGGTGCACCCAGTGAGGGATGCAGGAAGGAGTGCAGGGACCTCATTACAGTCCCTCCTCGCACCTGCCGTACCGTCATGACTAATAAGGGAGCCTGCATTTCTGAACATATACCTTATGTAGTCTGTCCGGGGTTGCGATTATCACCGCATCTGCAAATTTCTCCAGTTTTGCAGCTTCTCTCCAGTCTGCAAAAAAACCAAAACCTTTTATTAGTTTGACTCTTTGATACATGTTAGTCTAAAAAGTGTGCAAAAAGAAGCAGGATGCAAGAGTACAGTCTAGAACTGATTTCACATATCCGCCGGTCCGAGTATGAACCGTGATTGATTTATGGACCGGCCATGCTTTTCTTGACCCAAACGCAGCAACCTGTGCACTCGCATTGTGAATATTGTACAGCATGTGCGAAACCAGTCGATAGGGCTCATTCAGACATGAGAGTTTTTGAGCCATGTGTGCAGGGCCGGCTCCAGGTTTTCATGGGCCATGGGCGAAAGTGTCCCATCGGACCCCTTTAACACACACCACGATCATCATTAGGATATAGAGGTTGCAGGATATTATATACACACAGTATATATGTGGCGCCCCTGAGGCTTCCGTCACCACAGGACATTGCACCCCATCCAGAGGTGTGATGCCCGATTCTGGGTGAGGAAAGGAGTGAACGCCGGTCCCCTGGTAAATCTACACAACACCCATTGTTAGGTACATACTGGGACCAGGGACAGTGGCAGTTACCCTCCCATGCTGCATGCTGGGAGGGGCCGTAAGACCCATCCCTGCTCCTATAGGGTACAGCTTAGCAACTGGTGAGGTGGGAGGAGCCACCAGAGAGCAGATAGAGAAAGGAAGGTCAAGTTAGTTTCAGTTTCCCTCAGAGAGTGAGAGAGTGAGGAGCCAGCATGTAGCTGTGAAAGAGAAAGGAGCTCTGTGAGCTCAGAGTGTCCGCACAGAGAAAGCAACAGAAGTCTGAGAGAGAGTGGGGAAGGAGGAGGAGGTCTGCAGGAGGCAGGCAAGGAGGAGAGAAGGAAAGACAGCTCTAGTCAGGCAGGAGCTAAGAAGAAGAAAGAGACGCTTCCTGGTGAAGATCCTGGGACTCAGAGGGTCCAGGTGACACCAAGCAGAGAGAAGAAGGGATTCCAGGGCCACGGATAGCTGTAGAGCTGTGGTGGCCTGTTCCACAGGAACATCGGTGGAGGGATCAAGCTGCAACAGGGGACGGTCCCTAGAAAACGGAGGAGTGCAAAATTATCTCCAAACAGTAAAAACCGAGACCCAGGGAAAATTGTAAACTCCCCGGGCCACAGCCCACAGCAGAACCTCTAGAAAGGGGATAATCATCCGACAGGTGACCCCCCCCCAGCCTGGAGGCTGTAGTGGAGGCCGAGCGGGTTCATCCTAAAAGAGCTAGGCTTAGGAAGACAGCTGAAGACAGAGACACCTTAGAGAGAAGGGTACCGGTTTTCATTCCAGAAATTACCCAGAAACGGCGGAGGTCCCTGACAGTGGGTTCCAGTCGTCTGAGGGCACCAGTGTGCGCATACCAGGATGTGTGAGTAAACAACTTGAAACTGCACCCTTGGTGTTGCCTCTGTTATTCCGTCTGCTTAGACTTCCACTACACCATAGACTCTCACGAGCACCAACTGTGCCCCGGGGCACCGCTCCACCTGTGGGGAGCAGTACCATCATTGCTGCCACTTCATCACCCCGGAGGCCTTACACAGCAGCGGCGGCTTAATAGCCGCAAACCACAGGTGGCGTCACGAACACAAACTTTAATCAGCCATATTTAACTGACACCCACCAGGGCCACGGAGCCGGGCCCCGCCACCACTGACGATCCCCGGACTAGTCCGGCCCGGTACCGGGTGTCCCATAGCCCTGAGGTGGGCGAGTCATATACACACACAAGTTACATAAATGTAATCCCTCCTCGTGCGCTCTCTCCCCCCGTGCTTGCTCTTCTCCCTATGCGCAGCCCCTTCTCCCCTGCTGTGCTCTACTTTCTCCCCTTTTGCTCTCTCTCCCCTGTGCTCTCTCTTCTCCCCCTGTGCGGTCCCTTTTCCCCCTGTGCGGTCCCTTTCACCTCTGTACTCTCTCTTCTCCCCCCGTGCGGTCGCTTCTCCCCCGTGCGGTCCCTTCTCCCCAAGTGCAGTCCCTTCTCCCCAAGTGCAGTCCCTTCTCCCCAAGTGCAGTCCCTTCTCCCCAAGTGCAGTCCCTTCTCCCCCCGTGCGGTCTCTTCTCCCCCATGCTCTTTTTTCTCCCCTTGCGCTATGTGATGAACGTCCTTACAACTGAGCGGTGACCCAGCGATGCAGGAGATCAGTGCTGACTGCTGATGTCACTAGTCTCTGCTCCTGGCTTATTAGTATTTATTTACCAAGGAGCAGTCAGGATGCTGCACTCATCACATAGTGTAGAGAGACAGCGCACAGGAGGAGAGAGTCCATGGGAGAGGGGGGAGACAGTTACTCGGGCCCCATACATTATAACGGTCTAGGGACACCATCGGGTAAACAGTGCTGATGGTATCCCCGACAGCGAGTGGGTCTCCCTCTTTGTTCAGGACCCCAGCACTTGCCCAGGTGTACCAAGTGGTAACGCCGACTCTGCATGTGTGCGACGCACCAGACATGGACCGCACACAGAACCAATTGTAACCAATGTGCTGGGTGATTTTCCACAAGGATCGTTAGTACAGCTGGAAAAAAAATATCAGCATGCACTAATCTTTCCCTTTTGGATACTGGGCAGTTAAAATGAACTGAAGTTTGACCATGGTGCCATCAGTGGGGCAAATTCAGTCTACAAGCGTTATGGTGACTTTCTGCCTCATGGACAGGAACAATGTGCCTCTTAGATCAAGAACAGAGTGAGGGGCTCCGGGACATCAGTGCACTTATTTTTCACCCAAAAAAAACCCGTGTATACCAACCATCAAAATATTTATCATCATCGATACGATGCATCATCTTGAGGGTTTCCTTGGTACATGATCGAGGATCTGCAACACCAACAATCTGAGGAAGAAAAATTCTATGGTGAATAAAGTGTTTGACAATCAAAGAAAATCTGATCATTTTGGCAATCGTTCCAGGGCAAGACTGAAATAGTAAGTGAAATTTCACAAAAGTTGTAGAAAAGAACTAATCAATTAGGAAACTGATGAAAAATCATTGTGTTTGGTGGAGAAGTGGTGGCTGGTGGTGATTCGAAGGGTGGGATTCTTCAGTTCTCCTAAAGTTGGCTGTGTTGGGTGGAGAGGGGGCGACCGGTGGTGATTCGAAGGGTGGGATTCTTCAGTTCTCCTAAAGTTGGCTGTGTTGGGTGGAGAGGAGGTGGCTGGTGGTGATTCGAAGGGTGGGATTCTTCAGTTCTCCTAAAGTTGGCTGTGTTGGGTGGAGAGGGGGTGACCGGTGGTGATACGAAGGGTGGGATTCTTCAGTTCTCCTAAAGTTGGCTGTGTTGGGTGGAGAGGGGGTGACCGGTGGTGATACGAAGGGTGGGATTCTTCAGTTTTCCTAAAGTTGGCTGTGTTGGGTGGAGAGGGGGTGACCGGTGGTGATTCGAAGGGTGGGATTCTTCAGTTCTCCTAAAGTTGGCCGTGAAAACTTTCCCAATTCCCCAATACTCAAAAGTGCAAAGCAAAATGATCAGGCACTGAAATTCCAACTGCTTGATCTTTCTCTCCGAGGAGACTTAGGAGGCCCAATACACATTAGACTGACGACCAGTGCAGGTGGAGATGGTGGTCATCTAATATGTATAGGGGTTTAATGATTACAACTACATAAATTGTTAAAAGGAACTGCCTTTCAGAACAATAACCGATACGTCGAGTCTCCAGAATAATGTATACTGTGTACACATCTGTTTTGCAGTGGTGAAACGCCCGTTAAACCAAAGGAACTTATCGCTTCCTCTTTTTATCTTCCGCTTGTTGACATTATGAACAGTTCAAGGATATGTGATATGGTGAAAGCAACGAATACAGGAATCGGTCGTGTAATTATTACAACTTTCAACAGCAAACTTGGACTTTGTGCCCAAAGCAGCCAATCACAGCTCGGGTTTAAATTTAAAAAATGAAAAAACAACCGTGGCTGGTTGGAATTGGCAACAAGGATTGCTTATATTATAAATGGGGCTATTAGTCCTTACTTATAGATGCCCTAAAAAGCCCATTTATTTCTGTTTGGTTACAGGTAAACCCTGGTCATGAACAAGCCTTTACTAAAAGGGGTTTTCATCAACAGCCCATTGTTGTCACGCTAGGTACGGAGATGTACCAAGCAAAATGAAAGGGAACCCCTGTGTCTAGGGAGAGGGAAGCTGGCAACCCCTGACCGAACCTACTGCTGGTCCCTGGGGTCCTCACCACCCTAGATAGGAGTCGGATACCTGACCCTAGGTATCCCTAGTGCTGGACCCTAAATAGGGAATGGATGGGATGAGCTCTTGTCAACACCGCTAACCACTATAGAAGACACAAGGAGGACACACAGGGGGGAGGGGAATGCATGAACTACTTATTATTAGATGAATCAGGAAGGAGGTCGGCAGAGCTTTCAGCAACGATACCCCAGAAGAGTACAAGCCATCTGTTTGCCACCTCAGTTTGAATGAACTGAAAATATCACTAGCACCAGTCCAAAGGAAGGAAGGGGTGTATAAACACCAAGGGAACAGCTGGGTGGAAGTCAAGCTCCTGTTGTGTCCAAAAGGGAGAGAGTTGAATCCAGCAGGAAAGCTACCTATACCAATGAATACTGACAGCAAGAACGATGGAAAGTCAGGGAGCATTCTGTGATGCCAATCGCAGTGACCTGCTATGATTGGAAAACACATGACTCTGTCACCTGTGACACATCAGTGACAATTGTATGACCACACGGTCAATAAAACAGCTTCTAATGGTGAGAATAGTAGCTTCTAAGACCCTCGCCGCTAGAACACCATGAATAGTGGTCCTTCGCCTGTTTACGACAGCCCTATTTACTGTCACAGGTTAAACCCATTTAGGGAGTCCATCAGGTTTCCTAATAGGATTTTTTAGGCAGTGTCCACATCAATTAACATAGCTTTTTATCCAGAGATACAGGAAGGCCTTAGATAATGAACAGAGGTGACAAAGATTTGTAGGACCCTGCTCCACTTTGGTACTCCCTGGCAACCAGACTTGGGTCCTGTAAATATACACGGTCAACACTCGAGTGCCGGTATCATGGGTGCCCCTGCGACATCATGACATCGCATGAGGCTTAGTTACTTGGTTGCCCTGTAAAGGTCTGAGGCACCCTGGATACCACCAGCCGAGGAAGTTCGCAGGACCCTGGTTTGGCTGCCAGAGAGCACAGCAGTTGATGTCCAACCAGGATCTTTTTGCTCAACTCGTGATAAAACATAGTCTTCAAAAAGTTCTCATCCGCTTTGGGAAAACCCTACTCCATGGACAGGTTTCTTGATTATAAGCGGTTTCCAAAGTATCTCGCCAGATAAGACAGAGCTACTATAATCTCTGTATGTCACGGGTGTGTCACAGTTGACCGACAGTCCTGTGGTGTCCGGCTGTGGAAGGTCGCAGCGTCTGGCTACACTAAACAAACTGCCCCCTTACATTCTATTCTTCCTGCTATGGTGTAAATTGTATCATATGTATATTCTCTGCTTGGGGATAATCCTTTTCCTTTTCGGACCCTACATATATCCTCACCTTTCAGCTGTTAATTATTATCACTTCCTCTTGAGTCTTTAAATACCCACATTTCCCCTTGGTGTTTGCTGGTGATTGAGTTATATTCCTATACAGGCTTTGGATGCAAGCAGTCAGCTTGTATTCATCTGAAGAAACGTTGTTTATTGCTGTTCCTCTCCCAGAGACTTCTTGGAAATACGTTATTCGTTGACTTCCCCCTGTTTGTGCTCCATGTGTCTTCTTTAGAGCTTAGTGGAGTTGACCAAGTGCTCATCCCATCCATTCCTTACCTAGGGCCCAGTTCAGGGTCAGCGAGAGTCAGGTATCCTGCTCAGCGCATAGGTGTGGAACCTATCTAAGGTGGTCATGAGAGCCAGGGGCAAGTGAAAGGTTTGGTCCCATCAACACCTTCCCTAGACACAGGGTTTCCCTTCCCTGTCTCCGTGCGCGTGATACTTCCCCAGACCTAGAGTGATACTGTAAGACAACATGCTAGTAATTGTCTAGTTTTCGTTATTCCACCATTACAGGAGAGACTAAAGGCCGCTTTACATGCAGCGACATCGCTAGTGATCGCACTCGCCCCCATCGTTTGTGCGTCACGGGCAAATCGCTGCCCATGGCGGAAAATATTGCTGGTACGCATCACACATACTTACCTTCCTAGCGACATCGCTGTGGGCGGCGAACAACCTCTTTTTTAAGGGTGTGGTTCCTGAGACGTCGCACAGCGGCCCGCCAATAGAAGTGGAGGGGCAGAAAGCAGCCGCATTCACGTCACTCCCACCTCGTTGCCGGAGGACGCAGGAACGCTGTTGTTCGTCGTTTCCGGGGTGTCACACGTAGTGATGTGTGCTGCCTCAGGAACGAAGAACAACCTGCGTCCAGCACCAGCAACGATATTTGGGAAATGAACGACATGTCAACGATCAACGATGAGGTGAGTATTTCTGATAGTTAGCGGTCGCTCGTAGGTGTTACACGCAACAACGTCGCTAACAAGGCCGGATGTGCGTCACGGAATCCGTGACCCCAGCGACATCTCGTTAGGAATGTCGTTGCGTGTAAAGTGGCCTTAAGGGTCACATAGGTCCCAATGAATCAATGGCAGTCTCTATACTCAGGACAGGGTTTGTTCTAAACTGGAATAGGGTTGTTCCCTTTCGTAAAACGGTCTTTCATAGGCTGCGGTAGCTAGAATTTAAAAAAAAAAAAAAAAGACAGATATTATTTACCCTCCTTGGGTTGGTCCAGCTCTGTGTCTCCCTCTACTGCCCCAATCTCTGCCGTTTGGCTGCAGCGCTGATGTCATTCAGTGAGCTCTAAGCTCACTGATTGGCTGAAATGCTGTAGACGTACCGAACATGGCAGTGCCCGCTCATCACTAGTTACAGGTATCGAGCACCAGAGCATGGTAGTGCTCGCTCATCACTAGTTACAAGTACTGAGCACCCGAGCATGGTAGTGCCCGCTCATCACTAGTTACAGGTATCGAGCACCAGAGCATGGTAGTGCCCACTCATCACTAGTTACTAGTACAGAGCACCCGAGCATGGTAGTGCCCACTCATCACTAGTTACTAGTACAGAGCACCCGAGCATGGTAGTGCTCGCTCATCACTAGTTACAGGTATCGAGCACCCGAGCATGGTAGTGCCCGCTCATCACTAGTTACAGGTATCGAGCACCAGAGCATGGTAGTGCTCGCTCATCACTAGTTACAAGTACTGAGCACCCGAGCATGGTAGTGCCCGCTCATCACTAGTTACAGGTATCGAGCACCAGAGCATGGTAGTGCCCACTCATCACTAGTTACTAGTACAGAGCACCCGAGCATGGTAGTGCTCGCTCATCACTAGTTACGAGTACTGAGCACCCGAGCATGGTAGTGCCCGCTCATCACTAGTTACGAGTACTGAGTACCTGAGCATGGTAGTGCCCGCTCATCACTAGTTACTAGTACTGAGCACTCGAGCATGGTAGTGCCCGCTCATCACTAGTTACGAGTACTGAGCACTCGAGCATGGTAGTGCCCGCTCATCACTAGTTACGAGTACTGAGCACTCGAGCATGGTAGTGCCCGCTCATCACTAGTTACAGGTATCGAGCACCTGAGCATGGTAGTGCCCGCTCATCTCTAGTTACAGGTATCGAGCACCAGAGAATGGTAGTGCCCGCTCATCACTAGTTACGAGTACTGAGCACCTGAGCATGGTAGTGCCCGCTCATCACTAGTTACGAGTACTGAACACCCGAGCATGGTAGTGCCCGCTCATCACTAGTTACGAGTACTGAGCACTCGAGCATGGTAGTGCCCGCTCATCACTAGTTACGAGTACTGAGCACTCGAGCATGGTAGTGCCCGCTCATCACTAGTTACGAGTACTGAGCACCCGAGCATGGTAGTGCCCGCTCATCACTAGTTAAGAGTACTGAGCACTCGAGCATGGTAGTGCCCGCTCATCACTAGTTACGAGTACTGAGCACTCGAGCATGGTAGTGCCCGCTCATCACTAGTTACGACTACTGATCACCTGAGCATGATAGTACCCGCTCATGACTAGTTACGAGTACTGAGCACCCGAGCATGGTAGTGCCCGCTCATCACTAGTTACGAGTACTGAGCACCCGAGCATGGTAGTGCCTGCTCATCACTAGTTATGAGTACAGAGCACCTGAGCATGGTAGTGTCTGCTCATCACTAGTTACCAGTACTGAGCACCCGAGCATGGTAGTGCCTGCTCATCACTAGTTACGAGTACCCGAGCATGGTAGTGCCCACTCATCACTAGTTATGAGTACAGAGCACCTGAGCATGGTAGTGCTCGCTCATCACTAGTTACGAGTACAGAGCACCTGAGCATGGTAGTGCCCGCTCATCACTAGTTACGAGTACTGAGCACCCGAGCATGGTAGTGCCCACTCATCACTAGTTAAGAGTACTGAGCACTCGAGCATGGTAGTGCCCGCTCATCACTAGTTACGACTACTGATCACCTGAGCATGATAGTACCCGCTCATGACTAGTTACGAGTACTGAGCACCCGAGCATGGTAGTGCCCGCTCATCACTAGTTATGAGTACAGAGCACCTGAGCATGGTAGTGTCTGCTCATCACTAGTTACCAGTACTGAGCACCCGAGCATGGTAGTGCCTGCTCATCACTAGTTACGAGTACCCGAGCATGGTAGTGCCCACTCATCACTAGTTATGAGTACAGAGCACCTGAGCATGGTAGTGCTCGCTCATCACTAGTTACGAGTACAGAGCACCTGAGCATGGTAGTGTCCGCTCACTACTAGTTACGAGTACAGAGCACCCGAGCATGGTAGTGCCCGCTCATCACTAGTTACCAGTACTGAGCACCCGAGCATTGTAGTGCCTGCTCATCACTAGTTACGAGTACCCGAGCATGGTAGTGCCCACTCATCACTAGTTACGAGTACAGAGCACCTGAGCATGGTAGTGTCCGCTCATCACTAGTTACGAGTACAGAGCACCCGAGCATGGTAGTGCCCGCTCATCACTAGTTACCAGTACTGAGCACCCGAGCATGGTAGTGCTCGCTCATCACTAGTTACAAGTACAGAGCACCCGAGCATGTTAGTGCCCTCTCATCACTAGTTATCAGTACTGAGCACCCGAGCATGGTAGTGCCCTCTCATCACTAGTTATCAGTACTGAGCACCCGAGCATGGTAGTGCCCGCTCATCACTAGTTACGAGTACTGAGCACCCGAGCATGGCAGTGCCCGCTCATCACTACTGCTGACAGATTAACTTTAGAAAACAAACCTCAAAAAATCCATATCAACAGTTTACCAAACTTGTGTTGTCATGAATATTTTTGTATTGCATGCGGATATTTTTGAAGCCTATGTAATGGCGTTTAGAGACATTTTGAGGGCTCTATAGGCACAACCACACAATAAACCTTCCAGGCGTGTTGAATATATCCTGTAAATCATACAAACCATGTGGTTCCGCACAAGCTCGGATGAGGGAGCTCTTGTACTGTATTCTCCGCTTTTAAAAACTCTTATGTTATGTTTGACGTCTCTTACATGTAAACCCCCCTCCCCCAAAAAGAGCGTCCTCTAAAATTAAAGCTGGAGTCCTTTTTTTATTCTTTTTTTCCATAACAGCCCAGGTCTCTGCCTATAGTGTTATTTTTACCATCTAAAAATAAAGTCGTAGTGATTGATGCTGCAGCTACGCCCCAGTATTCTACTCATTGTTTCTTTATAAAAAGAGGGGGGAAAAAAAAGTCCAGGGAGGAGATTGGCTGCAGTCTCAGACCGGTTCCAACCAGAAAAGTCCCTGAAATTTTTTTTTTTCTTTTTTTAAAGACTTATCTCCTACTAAATCACCCTCGCCCTATTTTTTTTTTCCTCCTAAAAGGGAACCAGGAAGAAGCTGTTCTAATCAAAGGAAAATAACCTTGTAGCAACATAAATCATTTTCGTTTTTTGGGTTTGTGCCCAGAAAACAATGAAGAATATTGCATCATATTTTTTTTTTTTTCGCTTCCAGCTAGTAAATGTTTAAGTAACAGACGACTCGGAAAGAGCTCAATATCCCTCCCACCGGCTGGAGACACAGATGAAGCAGGATCCATAACAGCTCAGGCGAGGGGCAAGTATTCAAGAAAATTCAATGAGAACCTGAAGGTTTACGGCACGTTTTACCGGATTGACTATTATTTTTTTCTTTTTATTCCTTTTCAAATTTAAAAGAAAGCGAAGACAGTTTTTTTCCCCCATTATTATATATATTTATTTTTTATTTTTTTAATACTATATATTTTGTTTTTTTTTTTAATTTATTTATTCCCATTATTATTTATTTTTTTATTTATTTTTTTTCCAATTTATTCTCATTAATATTATATATATTTATGTTTTTATTATATTTTTTTATTTATTTATTCCCATTAACATATATTTTATTTATTTTTGTTTACTTATTCCCATTAATATTATATATTTCTTTGAATTTTTTAAATTTATTTATTTCCATTACTATATTTTTTTTTTCAAATTTATTTTAATTAATATTATATATTTTTTTTAATTTATTTATTCCCAATATTATATATATATTTTTTTAATTTATTTATTCCCATTAATATATTATATATTTTTTGTTTACTTATTCCCATTAATATTCTATATTTTTGACATTTTTTAAATGTATTTATTCCCATTAATATTATATATTTTTTTACTTTTGTATTTATTTACTCCCATAAATATTATATATATTTTTTGTCATTTTTTAAAATTTATTCCCATTAATATTATACTGTATATTTTGAGGGGTTTTTTATGTATTTATTCCCATTAATATTATATATTTTTTCCAATTTATTTCCATTAATATTATATATTTTAATGTTTTTTAATGTATTTATTCCCATTATTATATATTTTTTGTTTTTAATTTATTTATCCCCATTATTATAAGTTTTTTATTTTTTTTTATTTATTCCCATTAATATATCATATATTTTTTAACTTTTTTTAATTTATTTCCATTAATATTATATATTTTTTGCATTTTTGAATTTTTTTTTATTTATTATATATTTTTGGATTCTTTCAAGACTAAAAAGAGAACAATTCTGCTTTCTCAATCAAGGACTTGAATGGTATTGGTCCACGTGTTTTCAGAAGGTGATTTTATTTATTCATTTTTTGGGACAGTTAATGTTATATTAATATTTAAATGAATATTAATTATATTAAAATTAATTATTTTATGTAAACTGCAACATTTTCTAGCATTTTATTTTATGTGCTGAGCTAATAAATACTTTTGTGGATCTACTTTGAAAATATTTTGGACTTAACGTAATGAAAGTGTTGCAGGCGTGAAGATGTTAATATTAGACTTGGCAGAAAAATGCACAAAATAATCAAATTCTATTAAAAATTACTTTTGATGTTTAATTGTGGTTTTTTTTGTTTTGTTTTTTTTTGGAGGGGGGGGGATTAGTAGCATGTAGATAAAGCATTTTTCACATGTAAAGTGCCATGGAATGAATTGCACTATAATAATAATAATAATAATAATAATAATAATAATAAATCACTAAAAGAGAAGCATGGATCTGTATAGGGGAAGAAATGTGATCGGAATTACTTTTTTTTTTCTTTCATAGAAACCTGGTGCACAACATATGTGTGAGAGATCTGTGGGTAAAAATACCTTGTAAACAGGAAAGGTTAGAGGAAAATGTCCTTTGTGACTGACAGACAGTAGAGCAGCACTAGATCAAACCGCCATATAACCCCCAGCTTGTGCAGCCTTGAAGTGGATGGGCTACAGAGGCCACTATAAGATGGGTTTCGTCATCAATTATCCACCTTTTTCCTATACCATGGTGATGGGGTCATAATTTGGTGTAATGGTTTAGGCTATTGGTGTGACACTGGTTTAGGCTATTGGTGTGACAATGGTTTAGGCTAATTATGTGACAATGGTTTAGGCTATTGGTGTGACAATGGTTTAGGCTATTGGTGTGACAATGGTTTAGGCTATTGGTGTGACAATGGTTTACGCTATTGGTGCGTAAATGGTTTAGGCTATTGGTGCGTCAATGGTTTAGGCTATTGGTGTTTCAATGGTTTAGGCTATTGGTGTGTCAATGGTTTAGGCTATTGGTGTGTCAATGGTTTAGGCTATTGGTGTGTCAATGGTTTAGGCTATTGGTGTGTCAATGGTTTAGGCTATTGGTGTTTCAATGGTTTAGGCTATTGGTGTGTCAATGGTTTAAGCTATTGGTGTTTCAATGGTTTAGGCTATTGGTGTGACAATGGTTTAGGCTATTGGTGTTTCAATGGTTTAGGCTATTGGTGTGTCAATGGTTTAGGCTATTGGTGTTTCAATGGTTTAGGCTATTGGTGTGTCAATGGTTTAAGCTATTGGTGTTTCAATGGTTTAGGCTATTGGTGCGTCAATGGTTTAGGCTATTGGTGTTTCAATGGTTTAGGCTATTGGTGTGTCAATGGTTTAGGCTATTGGTGTGTCAATGGTTTAGGCTATTGGTGTGTCAATGGTTTAGGCTATTGGTGTGTCAATGGTTTAGGCTATTGGTGTTTCAATGGTTTAGGCTATTGGTGTGTCAATGGTTTAGGCTATTGGTGTGTCAATGGTTTAGGCTATTGGTGTTTCAATGGTTTAGGCTATTGGTGTGTCAATGGTTTAAGGCTATTGGTGTCTCAATGGTTTAGGCTATTGGTGTGTCAATGGTTTAGGCTATTGGTGTTTCAATGGTTTAGGCTATTGGTGTGTCAATGGTTTAGGCTATTGGTGTGTCAATGGTTTAGGCTATTGGTGTTTCAATGGTTTAGGCTATTGGTGTGTCAATGGTTTAAGGCTATTGGTGTCTCAATGGTTTAGGCTATTGGTGCGTCAATGGTTTAAGGCTATTGGTGTGTCAATGGTTTAGGCTATTGGTGATGGTGGGGTACTGGTGTGATTTTTTCTCCTGGTGCACAGTAGACCCCTTGATGGCGACCGAGCATCATTTACAAGTCACAGCCCAAGTGCTCACCATGTGCGAGCGCCATCTGCCCACCTTTTCAAGGGTCACGTCACAACGAACAGGACAGCGTACCCTAATGATCCAAGGACACTAAAAAAGACCACTGGGAATGTCGAAGAATGAAACCCTCGCAGCTTGGAAACTATAGATCTGCAGCCAATGTGTGATGTTTTTATATCAAAGTGGACTACAAAGGCTAAAGAATAATCTGGTGACATGGGCATTGCCGAATACTAAGCCAACGAGAATAGTAATAGATGTAATTTGCCATCATCTCATTACAATATTTTATACTGAAAACAAAAGTAAATTCTAGGTAAGTGATAGACTAAACATTAACTTGGTGGTGAAAATGATTCCCTCTATGATCGTGTAGACGTCGGGGGATGGGGACATAGCTTGGCCATCATTCAGAAAACACCAACATCTGACTCATGGACAAAATAAACCTGAAACCTGCCCCCACTAATGGAATAAAGGGGTCCGATGGATAGATTTTAGTTCTAAAGCGTCACCTATGGAAAGAGGTGCGATGGTTCTTATTACATATCTATAGGAATAATGTGATGATACGTTGTACCTAGCGATGGTTCTATCTTCTATTCTATGTATCAATGATAGCACCCGACACGCGAGATGTGCCTAGAGGTTTTTCTTTCTCTTACATACGCTAAATGTTTTATTTATGTATTTTTAATCACGGCATTGGAATAAAATAGTAACTGTCCCGTATACTTTATATCTTTATATATTCATACAATATTGCATGATGATATGTGAGATTGCAGAGCCGGCTATGGACGGCACACAGTGTCGGAGAAACTACGCTCCTTGCCACAAAGTCCTCTGCGTCTCCGCGTGGCCATGTGCCATATGACAGTTTCACCTTGATGTAAAGCCTGTGGGGGGGGGGGACATCTCTGGAGCTTGGCTGTTTTTATCAGTCCTATAGACAATGAATAGAGTGGACGTGCACATGCTCAATTGATGCTTACTGTACGCAGCTGGTGGCATGATGGGGGGGGGGTCACAGAATTTGGACCCCACCGACTGATCATTTATCTGCACAGTGGACAGGTTATACCTTTTTTTTTTTTCTAGAATACAAATAAGGCTGCGCTCACACAAGCGTATACATCAGACAAGTGCTATCGGATGTTTTATCGGATTGCCCTCGCTCCAGTGTTATGCTATGGGACAGTGCCGATCAGCGTATTTTTTTTTTAAGCCAATTCGGCACAAGAGAAAATTGACAGCAGTTATCGGACAGCGCGCACCCATAAAAGTCTAAATTGACAGCGGATATCGGACAGCGTACACCCATACAAGCGTAAATTGATAGTGGATATCAGACAGCGCGCACCCATACAAGTCTAAATTGATAGTGGATATCAGACAGCGCGCACCCATACAAGTCTAAATTGACAGGGGATATCGGACAGCACGTGCTCATACAAGTCTAAACCGACAGCAGATATCGGACAGTGCGCACCCATACAAGTCTAAATTGACTGCGGATATCAGACAGCGCGCACCCATACAAGTCTACATTGATAGCGGATATCAGACAGCGCGCACCCATACAACTCAAAATTGACTGCGGATATCAACACGTGCACCCATACAAGTCAACATTGATAGCGAATATCAGACAGTGCGCACCCATACAAGTCTAAATTGACAGCAGATATCGGACAGCGTGCACCCATACAAGTCTACATTGATAGCGAATATCAGACAGTGCGCACCCATACAAGTCTAAATTGACAGCGGATATCGGACATCGCGCACCCATACAAGTCTAAATTGACAGCAGATATCGGACATCGCGCACCCATACAAGTCTAAATTGACAGCGGATATCGGACAGCGAACATCCATACAAGTCTAAATTGACAGCGGATATCAGACAGCGCGCACCCATACAAGTCTAAATTGACAGCGGATATCGGACATCGCGCACCCATACAAGTCTAAATTGACAGCGGATATCGGACAGTGCGCACCCATATAAGTCTACATTGATAGCGGATATCGGACATCGCGCACCCATACAAGTCTAAATTGACAGCGGATATCGGACAGTGCGCACCCATATAAGTCTACATTGATAGCGGATATCGGACATCGCGCACCCATACAAGTCTAAATTGACAGGGGATATCGGACAGCGCACATCCATACAAGTCTAAATTGGTAGCGGATATCAGACAGCGCGCACCCATAAAAGTCTAAATTGGTAGCGGATATCAGACAGCGCGCACCCATAAAAGTCTAAATTGACAGGAGTTATCGGACATCGCGCACCCATACAAGTCTAAATTGGTAGCGGATATCAGACAGCGCGCACCCATAAAAGTCTAAATTGACAGGAGTTATCGGACATCGCGCACCCATACAAGTCTATGGGTGAGTGCAAAACATCAGATTGCACTCGAGTGACATCCAATAGTCTGATGAACGTAGTGACAGGCAATGGAGAACTTAATCTTTCCATCTTCTCCGCACTTGTGATCCAGTTCTCGCATGAGACAGACTCAGATCACGGTAATGACACTCGACTCAATTTCTGATCAGACCCGAGTGCCATTACCATAATCCATCATGATAAAATAAATGGCCATGTGAGCGCAGCTTCTGGCCCGGTATAAACAGGACTATTTTCTTGACCATTAGAAAACACGTGCAAAAACAAAAATGGTGCCCGTCACTTCTACATCAGTGGGGTCAATGACATCACTTATACTGATATTTGGACGGTGGTGTGCATTGTGCTGCTGCTCTGTTCACTATAATAGGAGAGGTACAGGTAGACGGGACGTCATCGGCTCTGCGCACCTTCGGGTGTGTAAGCAAGTGGAACAGGAATACCCTTTTAATTCTCGTAGTAGTATTAAAATGCTCATATGGTAACGATTAAACCATATAAAGATCCACAGACGCTATATTACAAACCTTATATAAATTCACCGCTGGGAACAATTATTTTTTCTTCCTTAAATGCTTGCATTTGGGGATAAAAATCATTTTTGCAGTTTGGTTTCATTAGACAGATTGCAGTTTGGATTTTACAGACATTTTATGATCAACTTTGATGTACTCATAATAAGAAAAGCTTGACAAACTCTCCCACCAGAACAAACTCACTGACAGATTCTCAGTTAACTCACTTTGAAGTCAGGGATAGACAGTGCAACACAGAAGCCTGAGAAACTCTCCCATCAGAACGAGCTCACTGACAGATTCTCAGTTAACTCACTCTGAAGTCAGCGATAGAAAAATGTTTAAATGAAATCCAAGTCAAAAAATGTTTTCTACATGCACTTAAATAATGAAAAAAAGTGGATAACCCCCCTTTAAACTAAAATGTATGAATGCGGCCTGGAGATTTGTGAGAATTAAAATAAAAAACACAATAGTCCTGCCTTGCTAAGATCTGTAATGGCTGATAACAGAGAACAACAGAACACATTCAAACAAACTATGGGAATAATTTCCCTTCCAGCAGCATTTGCTACTGTCCGAAAAAATTGTATTAAACGTGACATAAAATAGGATTTGCAGTTGGTAAATTTCCTGATGATGTTTGGAAAAGAAGAAGAGTTGTGCGGTGGGTGACGCGTCTGATCATCAGGAGCCGCCTGGAATGACATGACTCAGAAGAGCCGAGCATGTTGCGACACAGCGGACCACCCTAGGAATGATTGCCCAGCGAGTAGGGTCGTTTTCCATCCACAAGGGGTCGTCTGTGGTGAAGCAACGGACGGCGAGCACTGAGCTCACTTACAGGAAAAGCTCAGCAGGGATGTGACTGGAATATTCTCCTCTGCTAGATCGATACACTATAATCATTCATTCTTTCATCCGTGTCCTAAATATCTCCTATTTGTTACAATATAATTCAAAAGAAACAAACTGGGATACTAGGATCGTAAGAATAAGTGGGGTCTCCTACCAGACAGCACCTCTATGGTCCAAGGTGCAGTACCGGACAAGGCCACACACATGCGGTGGCGCTGTCAGGTAGGCAGTCATATGGCTGCAGCTCCAGGGAACACCTCAGCCCCTTCCTTATGGTAACTGAACATTTTAGATCATCATAGATCATGGAAATCCCGGTGGTTCTGCACACATTACATGTCTACAATATGGAATCAGATGGCACAACTATATCTGATTCAGAACGATAATTTATATATATATATATATACACACATACATACATAATATATATATACACATACACCTATGTCAACAGTATAGTGGCCACGGCTCAATACTGCATTATAGGGCCCCTATTCGAATTGATAGTGGGCAGATATGCAGTACCAACTGCGGCCACTATTCCGTTGATGGCGCTCCGCAACAGAGTGGTCCCAGCCGCCAGCAGTAACAAGAAACAGCTGATCGATGGGAAGTACCAGGTGTCACACCAACACCGATCAGACATTGAAGAACTAGTCTAAGGCTATGTGTCCACGGTAGAATGTTGCTGCGGATTTTTTCTGCATGAAAATCCGCGGCTTTCTCCCGCAAAATCCTCACCTTTTCAAAGGTGTGGATTTGCCGCGGATTTACCGCGGAATTGCCGCGGATTTTGGTGCGGATTTTTTTTTTTTTCTCAATTCTGAAGCCAAAATCCGGATCAAAATCCGCAACAATAATTGACATGTTGCAGATTTTTCCAAATCAAAATCCGCAACCAAATCCGCCGCGGAAAAATTCGCAGCATGGGCACCAGCATTTCCAAAAAGCCATAGAAATGGCTGGGAAGTGCCGCTGCTGCAGATTTTCGGGAAATCCGCGGCTTTTCTGCGAGAAATCCGAGGCAAAATCCGCGCATTTTCCGCAGCGTGGACACATAGCCTAAGTGCGGGCTTTGCACACTACGACATTGCAAGTGCGATGTTGGTGGGGTCAAATCGAAAGTGACGCACATCCGGCGTCGCAGGCGATATCGTAGTGTTTAAATCCTTTTTGATACGATTAACGAGCGCAAAAGCGTCGTTATCGTATCATTGGTGTAGTGTCCGACATTTTCATAATTTGCCAGCAGTAAACAGGTACGATGTTGTTCCTCGTTCCCCTGCGCAGCACACATCGCTGTGTGAGAAGCCGCAGGAGTGAGGAACATCTCCTACCTGCGTCCTGTGGCTCACGCCGGCTA